>NC_068424.1:24252827-24560696 GCF_023373465.1 Oncorhynchus keta | reverse complement strand
GATTTCGGACGTCTAGTAAGGGACCGTACATTTGCAATATGGACTTTCTCACTAACCATACAGGTACTGCCGAATTCTTCCCTTAAGGTATGGAAGGGTGGCATGAGTGCTGGAAGGGTGGCCTGAGTGCTGGAAGGGTGGCCTGAGTGCTGGCCTGAGTGCTGGAAGGGTGGCCTGAGTGCTGGAAGGGGTGGCCTGAGTGCTGGAAGGGTGGCCTGAGTGAAAGTGAAACGTTTGGGAATCTCTGCTCTAATCAGGAAAGATTTAGACCTGAGACACCAGGTGGGTGCACACAAAAGAGCATTACTCCGGACCTCGTGAGGCAAGATTTGAATACCCATGCTATAAAGTCTATGTTCCAATATCCACAATTGCATGCCACCTAGAATGCAATACATGGCCAACACTGTGCATTACCTCATTCTAAGTCCTATGTTTAGCTAGTATCAAAATTGGAAGAGCAACCGACCCACAGCAAAAGAAACCTTCCAAGTCAGAAACCAGGAATATTGGTGAACATCCCTCTGCAAAACGAGTCGATATTCATGCTTCCTTCAAACAGAGAGGAGTAGGAAGACAAGAAAGAAGGGAAACCGTGCACCTGTGCTGTGTGACTGAGCTTCAGGTAGCAGTGAACTAATAGGGAGGCCAAGCGTCTCAGTCTCTATGGTAATAAATGGCCACACACACACTATTTATAACCGCTAAGCTCCCCTCAGTGGAAGCTCTGTACAGTAAGCTTCCTAGCACTCCCAATGTTAGTTTGCCTATGGTTCACGATAGAGAGAGACAGAGAGAGAGACAGAGAGAGACAGAGAGACAGACAGAGAGACAGAGAGACAGACAGAGAGACAGACAGAGAGACAGACAGACAGACAGACAGACAGACAGACAGACAGACAGACAGACAGACAGACAGACAGACAGACAGACAGACAGACAGACAGACAGAGAGACAGACAGACAGACAGACAGACAGAGAGACAGAGAGACAGAGAGAGAGAGACAGAGAGAGATAGAGAGAGACAGAGAGAGACAGAGAGAGAGAGAGACAGAGAGAGAGACAGAGAGACAGAGACAGAGAGACAGAGAGACAGACAGAGAGACAGAGAGACAGAGAGACAGAGAGACAGAGAGACAGAGAGACAGAGAGACAGAGATACAGGGAGAGAGTCAGAAACTATTCCCTTCAATCGCTTTACCTCGCCTTACTCCAACTCAAGCCCAGTACAGACATCAAATGTCATCCCAGGTAAATAAATCCACTTAAAATACCAAGTTTGGAAAACGTATGCACTCACAACTGTAAGTCACTCTGGATAAGAGCGTCTGCTAAATGAATAAAAATGCAAATGTAAAACATTCTACAAGAGAGAAATGAACACAAAACAAAAAACATAAAGCCGACAACTACAGAAAACCTATAGAACACCATAGAACGCTCCGTCAATAGCCAATCAATAGGTTAGTACAGCAGCCTTTGCAGCCCATGATAACTAGGTAGCAGCCTGCATCTAGGGGGTAAGAAAGTCAAGCGTAGCGAGATAGAAGTCTGACTCTAGGGGTAAAAAAAAATCCTCCAGGTGAGAGTCGCCCAGGCACTTACCCCTCCGTCGCGACTGCGAGCCTTCCCCTTTGCTCCATGCTGGAGTGGAGAGGGCTGAAGGGGGAGACGTCCCTGTAGTGCTGCTGCTGTTACGGGGTCCCAGGTGATGGAGGAGAGGACGGGAGCTGTGTGGCTATGGTAGAGACGCTACGTCGCTGAGCGCTCTGTGAGTGAGGACCAGCTCAGTGTGTGTGTGTGTGTGTGTGTGTGTGTGTGTGTGTGTGTGTGTGTGTGTGTGTGTGTGCATATATGTGTGTGTGTATATGTGTGTGTGTGAGTGAGTGAGAGAGACACTGGCTGATGGAGATGGCAGCAGCCACGCATCCCAGCCCCCACCCCACTCCTGATCATCACTGCCTCACACTCTCTCTCGCTCTCGCTCTCTCACACACACTCAGAGGGGAGGAGCAGCAAAAGAGGGCAAGAGGAAGGCAGGAAGAGGGAGAAAGTGAGAGTTGGAGAGAGGATGAGTGAGAGAGAGACAAGTAGGAGGGAGGGAGAGATGTGCAGCTGCTCCTCTACCCATGAACAGCTAGTGCTCCATTATATTCCAAGCCTCTGAACAGAGGAGAAACAAGGGTTTACATTACCACACACATCCTGCAGGCAGACAGTACAGACACTTGCATCCTCAGAACACAAACACAATTGCCTACATGGTAACACACATTCTGTCCTAAATGCCCACAAGGGACATTATCCACGATCTGCCTGCCTTGAAACAAAATGGAGACCTTCGTGGAAAGCCCGTGCATGGCTAAGCAAGTGCCTCTCGTCCATGACAGGTCAGATTCATTACAAAAACAGCAAAAGCTAGAGTGCCATCAATGACTGAATATTTTGCATCAAGCAAGGTTGATAAAACAAGGGCACTTATCGCAAGAATAATGTGAGAGTGAAGTGGAGAATTGGGTTTGAGAACATTATGAGTTTAACTGTCGTTGGACTTTCAGTTGACTTTGCAGTTGGATGTTTGGAGTATAGAAGGGGATGATGCCTAGTGTATGGTGCCTGCACTAGGTGCCGGTGCCTGGGCTAGGGTGCCGGTGCCTGCGCTAGGGTGCCTGCTAAAGCTGATCAATGCAAGTTCTACTAGGGTTTGACATTTAACAACTTAGCTCCTGGACTCTATGTTAGTCACATGGTACTGTAGGTGTCGGAGGTGGACAGTTGAGCTGTAACCTCACTACTGGGACTTAGTGAGGTGAGCCTAATCCCAACCTTAGATCAATGTGGTCAAAACAACCACACAATAAAACAACAGGACAACGATACGATAAAACATTACTTTGCCGTTTGACACTCTCTCTAAATCAGTTGATGTATTGCAACAGACTTCTGTGCAAAACAATAGAACCCAATCTAATAGTATTACCTGTAGCAAGAGGACATGGTCTGGTAAACTGTTTTTCCCTATAATTTTCCCATGAGAAACAGTTGCATATTCTAAGAACTTTTTTACCTGACTTTTCAAGCAAAAGGGCTGTCAATGAGAGTGTCAGAACAGCCCATAGCCTAAGTCGTCCTAGGAAGAGTTTAACCAATCTGGTTTGAGATTTAGAATTCAAACGGATGCCAACATGGTGGACTGGTTTGCCAAGCGTTGTACCTGTAACCGTGCAGAGAGAGAAACTGTAATGCCCAAGTCCAATGCCCATTAATCACCCCTCTAAAACCATGTGAACTAGACAGTAAATCACTTAACCAGATTAGCCAAATCCTGTCCTTTTAATAAAACACACCACTGAACTCTGTGCTCTGGTAGGGACAGGCAATATAGAACACCATAGAACGCTATGGTGGGAACTATGGTGATCACTGGTCAGAGGCTGAACAGTAGTACGAGAACGACCTGGCTTTGCCATACAGTCACTGGGACTGGATTGACTGCATCTTGATGTCCCCTCTGAAATGGCCTTGGATGAACTACCTACACGTTGTCATTGAAGCAAAACTGAGGAGAGTTTGACTGTCAACCTAAAGTATAGACTGTGCTGCATAGTGGGCATATATAATGAGGTGAAAGAGAGATACAGTGCGGTCACCAAAAGTGAAATACAAAAAATAGGAATGCTTTGGTGAGTAGAGGGAGGGAGCTTGGCTTACTGAGGCTCTGTCAGGTCTGTTGTACTCTGTGAAGCTGTAAGCTTTTAAGACTATCAGGTAAATCACTGTTGTCCATTACGTAACAGTGAGTGAGTGAGTGACCGAGTGAGTGAGTGAGTGAGAAGGGATGGAAGGACAGAGAGAGAGAGGGTGGGTCAACTGGGGGCGATGAGCTGGAGGCTCAATGATGCTTAAACCAACTGACATCAATTACTCACACATACATCATAATGCAAGCAGCATCGACTATAAAGAAGTTACATAGCCTAATATATCTACTAGCGTATTTAATCCCAAAACTCCTCCTTGTAACGTTACATAGTGCTCCTCCTTGTAACGTTACATATTGCTCCTCCTTGTAACGTTACATAGTGCTCCTCCTTGTAACGTTACATAGTGCTCCTCCTTGTAACGTTACATAGTGCTCCTCCTTGTAATGTTACATAGTGCCTCCTCCTTGTAACGTTACATAGTGCTCCTCCTTGTAACGTTACAGTGCTCCTCCTTGTAACGTTACATAGTGCTCCTCCTTGTAACGTTACATAGTGCTCCCTCCTGTAACGTTACATAGTGCTCCTCCTTGTAACGTTACATAGTGCTCCTCATTGTAACGTTACATAGTGCTCCTCCTTGTAACGTTACATAGTGCTCCTCCTTGTAACGTTACATAGTGCTCCTCCTTGTAACGTTACATAGTGCTCCCTCCTTGTAACGTTACATAGTGCTCCTCCTTGTAACGTTACATAGTGCTCCTCCTTGTAACATTACATAGTGCTCCTCCTTGTAACGTTGCATAGAGATGCAACTGAATGGATCCTAGGCAATTGCTACAAGTATTTCAGGGCAGTAGGTTGTCTCAGGGCCGTTTAGTTAGTCTGTCAGAGAGAGAGATGTGTCAGGCCAGCGTTATGTGAGCAGAGATGAGCAGACCATTACTAAGGCCAAACAAACCAATAACCACTCTCCCCTTTGCCCAGGTGGGGGTTGATCCAAAGAGGATGTAGGGTCTGTTGAAAGTGTTCAGGCTAAATTAAAATGTCTGTGATGCTTTTGTTCAACTCACGGATGGAACACAATGTTTCTATGGTTTCCTCTAAGAGAAGTGTTCCCATACTGGCTTGATTAACTTTGTGGCCTCTTATGAAATACAATTCTACCATGATAGCTATGATCTAATTTACTAATATAAATTGCATGAAATTGGATACATTTAAACATAAATTTGTTCAGTGAAAAAGTCTTTGTTTTATTAATGCCACAAGAGACGTTCTTTCATTCACACACATTCACAGGAATAAAATATCCCATCAATAAAAACTGTTAAAAGATAAATTCTTCAACAAACAATAGGTCTAAATAAAGTCATGACTGTGTTTGGTAAAATAAGCCAGCAATGAAAGCGTGTAACCTCAACTGATGATTGAGATGCTGAAATAAAATGGTTGTGAAATTTGCCATTGCATTTGTGGGAAAAAATGTAGTTCCTTAAACTGGTGAAGTCACACTCATCACGTGATAAAAATCATTTTTTTTAAATCCTTTTTTTCCCTTATTTTTCTCCCCAATACTTTATTTAAAGATTTTCAGAACATCTTGTCATTAACTCCTGAGAGTGGTAAGGAAGAAGTTTACACAAAAGTCACAGTATGCCACTCATTCTCAATAGATTCTAAAACACAAGGGTTAATGGAGAGATGGATGGGATGGAGAAAAGTCCAGGTTTCTCCAGAGGGTGTCACTGTTAGGTAGGTCGGAGATGCTTCAGGTACTGGGGCGCGTTCAGCAGGACGCAACATTTTGGAACATTCAGATAGAAATGGACTGTTGAATAAGGAATAAGGTCGGCTCTATTCGTGACATTTCTATCTGCAATGTTCAAGAGTGTTTTTCAACTGAACGTGGCCCTGGTGCATGCAAGCACACATACACACGCACACTTCTTAACAAGAGATTTGTGTCATCGTGATGAAAAGCACGATTGCACCAAAACCAAGGCTACTTTTTGTCCAAGATTGCCCTCTCAATAAGCATCAATGCAATGTACACTTCCTAACGGGATTTGGCAAAGCAACGAACAGGGATTTGATCGGCTCAAGTAGGAACCAGGTGTTTTCCAGTTTCCCCTTCTAAATTCCAGAACCCATGGTTGTCACAGCAGCCAAACCAGAAACGTAGGAAAACAAGCTGCGGGCTGACCACTTTAATAACTTGACGCAATGGACGGAGTGAATCAGCAAATTTACCAGGACTCAGGAGAACTAGTGGATGTTCCTCTCTAATAGATTTGAACTTGTTAAACTAAGGCAACAAACAAGAGAACTACAGTTCCCACTTCATTTGGTTGCATTATCCACAGTCAGTGGATCTCATTAGTGGGCGTAATGGATGTAAAACCTACTACCTAATGCCCCGTAACACTTCCGGTTCTCTTGTTTTCCCAACTCAAAACTATCTAGTGAGAATGAACAACAGAAGAATGTCAACAGTGTCGATCGAAGACCACTTAGTGGTGGGAGAGTAAGAATGGCAGTGTGTGGGGTCTGTACTGTCCACATTAAAATGCAGTTAAAGCCATCCACAGGCCCTGAGTGGAGTCAATGTCAGAGGAGAAATAAACCAGCATCAGTAGTATAGCCAGCACTATAGCCACACCCAGGAATCTAAACAGAAGAGCACAGAGGGAGGACAGAGAAAGCAGAAGAGTGGTGCTGTGTGTGTCAAGTCGGGAAGCTGATGAAGAAGCACGTGATTCTCACGTGCGCCCTGCTGCTGGGCCGGCCTCCAGAGAGAAGGAGCGAAAGAGAGGAGGGAGACTGAGTGAGGGCGAAAGAGAAATAGGAGAAATAGGGGGAGGGCAAAAGAGAAATTAGGGGAGGGCAAAAGAGAAATAGGAGAAATAGGGGAGGGCGAAAGAGAAATAGCGGAGGGCGAAAGAGAAATAGCGGAGGTCGAAAGAGAAATAGGGGAGTGCGAAAGAGAAATAGGGGAGGGCGAAAGAGAAATAGGGGAGGGCGAAAGAGAAATAGTGGAGGGCGAAAGAGAAATAGGGGAGGGCGAAAGAGAAATAGCGGAGGGCGAAAGAGAAATAGGGGAGGGCGAAAGAGAAATAGTGGAGGGCGAAAGAGAAAAAAAGACAGACAAAGCCAGAGAGATAATGAGATGATGAAAAGCTATGCACCAACCGGGAGACATGCGTCTCTCTCTCTCGCTCTCCCACCTTCAGTCCCAGGTAAGACTCTAAAAACACTGCCCAGTGTTTTTAGTTTCAGACTGGCCTAGTACAGTACAGAACACACATCTCATTTCTCTCCTAACCCTCGGGCCAGTCTGAAACTAGTGGAGTGAGAGAGACAGAGTCCAGACTGAGCGATTTTCACTTTCACCAGTGGAGGATGAAGTGCATTTGATTGTTTTTGAAGTAGGTTACACGGCCGTTTTGTAATTTAGGCCTATAATTCTGTCATCATAATAATGACATTACATACGGTTGCTATGAGCTGACGTATGCCGTCATTAGCTGTTTATGACATCTGCTAGACTATGTAAGCCCTTATGACAAAGGGTTCAAGCATGTAGAGATATGGTCATTCAATCAAATGTAGCCTATTGTTGGCTATTTTATACTCAGAGCAGGTTGGTGTTGAGCCATTTCCTGAGGATATAGCATGGAAACCAACTTGTGTTAAGTAATAGTCTGCCAATGTGAGGGGGAGAAACATGCAGGAGGCTTATCAGTTGTGCCACATTGAGGGTCAAGCACCCAGGAGGGGGGCTTTGTGGGGCGGGTTCATAGGGCTTTAAAAAACAGAATGTGTGATTGGAGGAGGCCACCGTAGCTCTCTCGTCCCAGACTCTCAACAAATCCGTTCAACCGCTTACCAACAAACCACAGTGATACAGAGCCTGTCAATCAAATGAGTGCGAAAGCATTCGCAGCCATGTTGTACCAACGTTACTCTGTGAATCTGGATGGGGTTGTGTAACCTGTCGCTGTGTGTTTGTGTGTGAGAAAACCCTCAGTGCTGATGACATGAAGGGATGTGGTGGGGCCTACGGATCAAGGCCCGGGTGAGGGGGGAGAGAGGGGGAAAGGCTTGAGGGTGGGTGCCATTATTCAGAGAACAGAGATACCAAAGAGAGACTCTTCATTCATAACCGCATACACAACCAGCTTCCTGTGCAGTACACACACTTCCCCTACAGCAAACAAGTGTAAGAGGCCATGCTCTTTTTGTGACATGTGACTCCCTCCCTTTCTCCAACTGCAAACAATCCCAATGAACACATTAGATTACGCAATCCTCAGTCGAGGAAAGGCACTCACAGAAACACCTTGCATCGGTGTGTTTGTTCATAGAAAACACACCAATCACTTGCTCTAACACCACTGGGTCTGTCATGTCAAATAAAGTCCCCCTGACAAAAAGTGCTCGATGTGTTCTAGCTTCTGTTGCTAGGGCTGTTGATAAAACTGGCAAAATTTGGACCGGATTGCGTAATGAACCAAAGCGTCCGTTGCTATGCTGGTTGCTTGGCTCTATTTGACCTCGTAGATGTAGCGAAGGAAGGAGGACGCGGGCAGTTCTAGTTCCATTTCACCACATAAACGCTCGCCCAGTCCACACAAAATTATTACCTCAGAATTGCTCTCCAATGACGGTGTTTTTGTCGGTGACAACCTGCTGACTACCTGCTGCTTCAGAAAAATATTGTTAAATAGGAAGAAATTATTTAAGCTGTTTTTAGATAGATTTTATGTTGACATTGCAAGCTACTTCCCTCAGCCTGCCTAGTCAGCTAGCTATCCAGACAGACAGTTTGATTTAGCTAACGTTATATAGCTTGCTAAGTGTTATAGTAGATTTCTGTTTGTATGTAGCTTGCACTTTAATGGTATCCCTCGAGGAGATTTTATTTTTATCTTTCCAACCAGGCGAAGTATTACGAAGGCATCACTGATCTCGACAAGAGGCGCAACATTCGTAAGGGGGCAGGGAAATTCTCAATTCAGGGTAATGTTAAGCAGTTCATTTCTATTAGATATCTGGAAGGAGTTAAATACAACCATTTAACAAACATTTTTCATCTAGCTAGTTGGTCATCTACATGTTGCTAGCTATACATTTAGTTATATGTCTGTCATATTGAGGTATCTAGCTATAAGTTAACCCTGATCAATCAAATGGATAGGTGTAAGCAATTATGGTAACTTAAACTGCCCTTAACGAGTTGTCTTCGCTAGACAGAGAGAGAGAGAGAGGAAGAAAGTGAGAAAGAACGTGACAGGGAGAGAGAGAGGTGGGAAGAGAGTGAAAGACAGCAATATTTGGAGAGAGAGAAACAGAAAGACAGCAGTGCAAATGTACTTATTTCAACAACTCTACCATCGACTGTCCGAGACACCCAGGAGGTATCCCATCCACCAGATCCAGGTCGGATCAGTCTGATACTCTGTGTCAGAAGGGGACAAGCTTAAGGTAGGCTATACTTTCAAAAACAGTTGAAAAGTACATATCGCCCCTCCTTAACACTTCACTAATCCATCAAATGTTCTCACAGGTGGCTTGTGTCGGACTGGAGGAACAGGGGCAGGTAAGTCCAGTCACTGGACTAGAAGACACGAGTGAGGTTCTCATCACTAGTGTCCAACAGGGGCAGGTAAGTCCAGTCACTGGACTAGAAGACACTAGTGAGGTTCTCATCACTAGTGTCCAACAGGGGCAGGTAAGTCCAGTCACTGGACTAGAAGACACTAGTGAGGTTCTCATCACTAGTGTCCAACAGGGGCAGGTAAGTCCAGTCACTGGACTAGAAGACACTAGTGAGGTTCTCATCACTAGTGTCCAACAGGGGCAGGTAAGTCCAGTCACTGGACTGGAAGACACTAGTGAGGTTCTCATCACTAGTGTCCAACAGGGGCAGGTAAGTCCAGTCACTGGACTGGAAGACACTAGTGAGGTTCTCATCACTAGTGTCCAACAGGGGCAGGTAAGTCCAGTCACTGGACTAGAAGACACTAGTGAGGTTCTCATCACTAGTGTCCAACAGGGGCAGGTAAGTCCAGTCACTGGACTAGAAGACACTAGTGAGGTTCTCATCACTAGTGTCCAACAGGGGCAGGTAAGTCCAGTCACTGGACTAGAAGACACTAGTGAGGTTCTCATCACTAGTGTCCAACAGGGGCAGGTAAGTCCAGTCACTGGACTAGAAGACACTAGTGAGGTTCTCATCACTAGTGTCCAACAGGGGCAGGTAAGTCCAGTCACTGGACTAGAAGACACTAGTGAGGTTCTCATCACTAGTGTCCAACAGGGGCAGGTAAGTCCAGTCACTGGACTAGAAGGTAAGTCCAGTCACTGGACTAGAAGACACTAGTGAGGTTCTCATCACTAGTGTCCAACAGAGGCAGGTAAGTCCAGCTGCTCTCTGTGGCCGGATGGAGGACCTTCGGGAGGTCGTTCCTCCATCACACTCCTGGTGAGACAATTTTACAATTGATCATGCTCAAGCTCTTTTGCAGGAGCAGCATCCAGAAGTAGGCTTCCTCGCGGTGGGAGGCATCGCCATGCTGTCAGCAGTACCAACACTGGCCCAGGGGTTTGCCCAGATAGTCAATCTCAAGGCTAACCACTGGGTCACGGTAAGTAACCTCCGCTGCCAGGTAGGTACTGTTAAGGTGTATGACTCCAGTGGTCATGACACCACCCCAGAGTTTCTCTCACAACTCACCGCTCTTTTATCTTTTCCAGGGACCTCTGTGACTGGAGTGGCCAGCAGTCCAGCAGCAGTAGTTGGTTGGTAAGTACAGTTGAAGTCGGAAGTTTACATACTCCTTAGCCAAATACATTTAAACTCAGTTTTTCACTATTCCTGACATTTAACCCTAGTAAAAATTCCCCATCTTAGGATCACCACATTATTTTAAGAATGTGAACATGTCAGAATAATAGTAGAGAGTGATTTCAGCTTTTATTTTTCATCATATTCCCAATGGGTCAGAAGTTTACACACACTCAATTAGTATTTGGTAGCATTGCCTTTAAATTATTTAACTTGGGTCAAACTCAGGTAGCCCTCCACAAGCTTTCCACAATAAGTTAGGTGAATTTTGGCCCATTCCTCCTGACAGAGCTGGTGTAACTGAGTCAGATTTGTAGGCCTCCTTGCTCACACACGCTTTTTTAGTTCTGGCCACAAATTATTTATGGGATTGAGGTCAGGGCTTTGTGACGGCCACTCCAATACCTTGACTTTGTTGTCCTTAAGCCATTTTGCCACAACTTTGGAAGTATGCTTGGGGTCATTGTCCATTTGGAAGACCCATTTGCGACCAAGCTTTAACTTCCTGACTGATGTCTTGAGATGTTGCTTCAATATAGCCACACAAATTTCCCGCCTCATGATGCCATCTATTTTGTGAAGTGCACCAGTCCCTCCTGCAGCAAAGCACCCCCACAACATGATACTACCACCCCCGTGCTTCACGGTTGGGATGGTGTTCTTCGACTTGCAAGTCTCCCCCTTTTTCCTCCTAACATTACGATGGTCATTATGGCCAAACAGTTCTGTTTTTGTTTCGTCAGACCAGAGGACATTTCTCCAAATAGTATGATCCTTGTCCCCATGTGCAGTTACAAACCGTAGTCTGGCTTTATAGCGGTTTTAGAGCAGTGGCTTCTTCCTTGCTGAGCGGCCTTTCAGCTTATGTCGATGTAGGACTCGTTTTACTGTAGATATAGATATTTTTGTACCCGTTTCCTCCAGCATCTTCACAAGGTCCTTTGCTGTTGTTCTGGGATTGATTTGCACTTTTTGCACCAAAGTACGTTCATCTCTAGGAGACAGAACACGTCTCCTTCCTGAGCGGTATGACGGCTGCATGGTCATTTTCTGTAATTTTCCAAGCTGTTTAAATTTAGTGAATTAAGTGAAATAATCTGTCTGTAAACAATTGTTGGAAAAATTACTTGTGTCATGCAAAAAGTAGATGTCCTAACCGACTTGCCAAAAATATAATTTGTTAACAAGAAATTTGTGGAGTGGTTGAAAAACTAGTTTTAATGATTCCAACCTAAGTGTATGTAAACTTCCGACTTCAACTGTATATAGCACATGTATCGGTATTGTATTGCAAGTAATGTTTACAAGCATGTAAATATTTGTATATTTTTCCAATAGTTTGCTGGTAAAATGTTGAAACTTGCTCGAATTGGCTGTAAATGTATACATTTGCATACTAAATGTATTCAATGGAAGTTACATTTTCAATTGACTGATATTGATTGTTCAGCTGCCGAGTTCCTTACTGGTCCTTAACCCCCCTCTCCTTAGCCATTCATTTTTTGTGCCCAATTCCAAATCAAACTTCAGGCCAGGGTTGGTATGGAATTGGACATTGGTTTCTAGTTAACGTTTGCATATCTGGAGGTTCTAGATTTGTGTATGTAATATGGCCCAGAGCCCATTACACAGCAGGGTTGAGTCATCACCATATCACTACACCTATCCATGCCCCATCAGGTCAAACACTAAAGATTAAAGGCCGTAATTAAAATGTTAAAAAACCTTGTGGGTCTGTACCTTGACGTCGTGAGAGGGCTTCCAACTAAACCAGGCCCATGTTATTGAACATTAAGTATCCTCTTTGTTTTCTTCTCCATCCCACCCCCCCTGACTGAGACTGGCTGCCTGTCAAGGACAAGTGACAGGAAGAACTCGCCGCCGCACCAGTCTCTAGATTCTGCCTCTTCTCTCTCCTCATTCTTTAACTCTCTCTCCTCTCCCTCCAATGTTTAAGACATTGATTTCATGTTGTTGAAATGTTAACAAGGCACCAAAAGTGGTTTGAAGTAATGTTATCATCATTACCTAAACAGATAAATTATCACGGAAATCAGCTTTGTTTAACATAGCGGGGATGAAAAGAACGTCATTTTGGCTGTAATGATCATCCAAATTTCGACGCATTAGGTCATTATAGGATACAAACTAAATTGAAGGAAGGTGCTTTCACACAGAGGTATGGTTCCTGAGTTAATTAATCAATTAACATCCCATTATGCTTACGGTAATGTAGAAAAATACCGGGCAGGCCATTATTTTGGCTGTGGGAGCAATTATTAGGAAATGGAAGACATACAAGACCACTGATAATCTCCCTCGATCTGGGGCTCCACGCAAGATCTCACCCCGTGGGGTCAAAATGATCACAAGAACGGTGAGCAAAAATCAAGAGAACCACACGGGGGGACCTAGTGAATGACCTGCAGAGAGCTGGGACCAAAGTAACAAAGCCTACCATCAGTAACACACTACGCTGCCAGGGACTCAAATCCTGCAGTGCCAGACGTGTCCCCCTGCTTAAGCCAGTACATGTCCAGGCCCATCTGAAGTTTGCTAGAGAGCATTTGGATGATCCAGAAGAAGATTGGGAGAATGTCATATGGTCAGATGAAACCAAAATAGAATGCTGAGTTGCATCCAAAGAACACTATAACTACTGTGAAGCATGGGGGTGGAAACATCATGCTTTGGGGCTGTTTTTCTGCAAAGGGACCAGGACGACTGATCCGTGTAAAGGAAAGAATGAAAGGGTCCATGTATCATGAGATTGAGTGAAAACCTCCTTTCATCAGCAAGGGCATTGAAGATGAAACGTGGCTGGGTCTTTCAGCATGACAATGATCCCAAAGAGTGGCTTCGTAAGAAGTATTTCAAGGTCCTGGAGTGGCCTCGCCAGTCTCCAGATCTCAACCCCATAGAATTTTTTGGGAGGGAGTTGATTTGCACTTGCCCAGCAACAGCCCCAAAACATCACTGCTCTAGAGGAGCAGTAATAAATTCATTAAAAATCCTACAATGTGACTTTCTGGATTTTTAGTTGGTACACTTCATAGTTGAAGTGTACCAATGATGAAAATTACAGGTTTCTCTCATCTTTTTAAATGGGAGAACTTGCACAATTGGTGGCTGACTAAATACTTTTTTTGCCCACTGTATGTCAAGGCCCAACTCCCTATTAAGACAGTATGTTGGCGTGTTCGATATTTTGGCAGTTACCTGTACATAAGATAAATCTTACAGTAGTTTCAGGGTGAAAATACACATCGGGGATACTGTACTACACAGGACTTTAGACAGACAGTGTGACTCTGGCTGCATGCTTATCAATTGGTAACGGTTACTGCACATCTACAGTACATAGCAGGAGTACTGCTAGAGATAACAACACCACCACTGCAACAGAGAGTCTGGCGAGGTAGCCTGGATTTAAACTATACCAGACCTGGGAAAAACAGGAAGCAAATGCCTGCAGAGATACACAACAGATTGAACACTGTGCCTACTGGTTTTTTGTATTACAGAATATTTCACCTGCTCTGTACAGTGACTATGTCCATACTGGTAGGTTATAGCCAATCCATGTCAAGGAAGGCCATACACAAGCATGGTAAATCAGCTAGCGGCAACCTCATGTTAAAAATCATCCAACTGCATTGTTTTTCATGTCCACTGAGCAAACATGCCATCAGCACAGGTTATTTTGGTCAATGTAAATCCTAATTGGACAAACATGAAAAGGCACTGCTTCTCATTTGGGGAGAACTACATTTAGCTCAGCTCAAAATTCAGTTTTATCCAAACCACAAAAGATACCGGTTTATAGAAAGGGCTGTCTTTTCCAAGCTAAGGCCAATGGAACTAGCCCAGTTGTTTAGTTTGGCTGGCTAGTGCAATATGCTAAAAGCACGATGACTTTAGCTTCGTAGACCTTTGAGTGCAATGCATAAGTGCATGCTACATCTGAAATGGTTTACTTGTACCCTGTTATTCAAATGTCTTTTTTTCCCCTTCTTTTTTTGTTGAGCTCAGGAATAATTTGACACAGATGTCAGCTTTGTGTTCAGTTCCAGTTTAAATACTCCTAAAGAATGAGGGAGAGGCAGAAAGAGACAGACAGAGGTGTTGCTTGCCTTCCCAAAATATCTGGTGGGGATGTGAGCACAAAATATTGGGGGTAAGACAATACTCACAAACACCTGAAGAAGAGGTCATGATTGTGTCAAATTTCCCCATGTTTTTCATGTTGATCTAACCAAAGTCTAGTATTGTTATTAAAGGGGAGTGAGTGTTATATATGTACTATAAAGCAGAAACCAGACCCATTAGCCAACAACTAGACCAATCAATAACACTGGCTGCTATCTGACTCTTGCTTTCTCGCAGTCTGAGAGTCAACAACATCAACGCATGGAGTTTCAAACCCCTTCCCAACAGACAGACCCCTGCCAGACAGCTTATATAACCCACCATAATGGACACCACTCTTCTTCCCAGTCTGTAGAATCTCACACAGTGGGCGGCCGTAATTGTGCGTCGCGATGGAAATTAGGGAGGAGGACCCTGATTGGCCCTCGCCTTGTGAAACAGTAGGAAAACTAAAAAACAGTAACAACTGTTTGGCACAACAATGGGGGCTCTGTGCAGTTCGTTAGCACAGACTTGTGGGAAGTTAAACTTAATGACCTTCCCTCGTTAGGGCTTGTAATTAAGAGTTGCTTCTGGTGTTGAACATGGGAAAGATGATGCAGTGGAACAGCATACTATATAATAATAATACAATTTAGCAGACGCTTTTATCCAAAGTGACCTAGTCACGCATGCATACATTTTACATGCTCTACCCACTGAGCACATGGCATCCCTGGGGTAAGCTGTATAGTAGCAACACATAGTAGTTTGTAGCAGTACGCTCATGGAACAAAAAGACACTTGTGTCTTATTATGCCTCTGGATGCTACGGCTAATTATTTCTGCCAAACGTGACTGTGGAGAGACTGAGGGAAGGGAACAATGAGACGAAGAAGTGTGGCAGCGTAGCACTGTTGAAGTGGATCAGAGAGAGAGAGAGAGAAAGACAACGAGAACGAGAGAGAGAGAGAAAAGAGAATAAGTGGGAGTCGTGGCAAAAAGAAAGAGGCATCGGAAGCACTTCTCTCACTTGAGTGTGTTGAGAGGTCCAGAAGGGTGTGACTCCATCTACTTCATTCCCAAAACCCGCAGAAACACAGCCTTAATGACACTAAAACAAAAACCCAGTTCAGCTCAAATGTACAGCCAAAGCAATTCTATCCCTAAAATGACCTGGCCAATTCTTTATTAGGGTCAAGAAAGTGACATGCTTCAACCTTTCCCTTATCAACCATCACCTTCCAATATACGTGATCCAATACCTGTATCTGATAACACAACCATGTTCATCCAATATACGACAAAACACAACTACAGAGTCATGCTCAGCCGCAACTTAGCAACAGATACTCTAGCCCATTGAAGTAACGTGCTCATCTCCCTTGTAGGGTGGAGGGAGTAAGTTGTGTGGAGAGCAAAAGCCCCCAAAATCCTTCTCTCACCTGGGAAGGGGGCATCCTCGTCTTCCTCTCTGAAAACATTGTTGTCATCTACATCATCGTCCTCCCGGGACTTCCTGCCATCCTTCACAGGAACCACTGTGAAGTTTGTAGGCATTTTCACACCATGTGCCTGTCAGCGTTTTGCCTGTCCCTCTCTTATCTCTCTCTCCTTGTTGGTTCTGCTTCTCGCCTCCTCTGTTCAGTTGTTTGCTTTGTTTTTATTCTAGGTATCTCCCTCTCTGTCCCTCTGGGCTCGTGCTCTGCCGTTGGTTCGAAGTTCTCCGTTTTTACCCCTATCGCTTGGATACCGGGTGCCCAATGTGACCAGCCCTCCCTCTCCAAATACGGAAACGCTAAACTGCCCCGCCCTGTAGAGGAAGGCATGGCTCGAGACACACCATAACGTCTCGATCTGCCCGGGGTCAGCTGTATTTCACATACTCACTGCACAACACAGTACTGTCTGTGTGAGAGCACAGAAAAAGGAAGCGGACAGCATTGATAATAGAGTTACACTGACGGGGGTGGGGTGACATTACTTCCTCTCCTTGGTCCTCTAAACCACACACCCTCACAGAGAGAGAGAGCTGGGCTGTGTCACAGACACACAAAGAGGAGGAGGAGGGTTTGGAATAAGAGCCTATGTGGGGTTATCACCCCAGTGAGAGGGGTAGCCGCTGGTGAAACTGATCGTCCTGCTTATCTCTGCAGTGTGATTCAGAAGGGTTAGCAATGCCTACCAGACAGCCCCTTCAGGCAGCGATGGAAGGACACACTCTCCTCCATGGCGCCTGGCTTGGAGAGGTTTAGATAGTGTGCCCATGTGACTCCACTGTCTACAACGTTGCTGTGTGTGAAGCAATGGGAACTCTCACTTCACATAAATTACCACAGAAAAGTATTGTGTTACTGTTAAATCATTCTAGTATTGTAACAGCCTTTCCCTCAGCAGGTAGAATAACAGCCTCAGGCCAGTTTCAGCCCCAAAGGAGGCTGACAGAGAGTTCTGGCAACAAGGACACATCTGGCCTATTCTCTCACAGCCGAGTCAAACACAACCGGAACCCCTCCTCAGAATATCACCAATGTTCAGGGGGATCAAACCGGCTCTGAATACTGGAAGTCAGGGGGGGCTCTGGAAGTCCAGAGAATAGATGTTACGAGAGCAGCACTCTCACTTGCATATGAAGCAGCAGCCCATGTCCGTTTCAGGAAACAAAGGGTACTGTAGTCACGTACACAATGACTGCTCAGGGTCAGTGTGTTTCTTCAGTTCAAGTGGTGCTCTGCTGCATTTGACTAGCCAACAGTGGCAAGAAAGAGAATCTGTCCATGGTGCCACTTCAAACTGCGTGTCAGTTGTAAAACTGAGTATGTGCAGGTAATGACGTTTTTCCTGTCTTTAGTCCCAGCATGTAGAATATCCTGAAAATGTCCTGTTGACTGAACATTGATCTGTTCAGCTTATGTGTTCTTCACACTTGTGAGTTGACGTGCACAAACAGTTGCACTCGTCTGTCGTGTCCGATACATGTTCTGGGAATCAGTGATTGCAAATTGCATTAAGCAGGCAGTGAGGCAGGCTCTGACAGGGGTGGCCAGGAGCGGATAATATTCCTCCTCTTCCGGTAAAGAAGACTAGGCCTCAGCAGTGCTTTAGCTACCTAGGCTAACAACTGGGAGGTAGCCTAGAGGATGAAGACGGGCAGAAGCTAACCAACGCTTTGCTCGGTTTCTTCTGTCCACATCTCACAAGTGTTTTCCACCAGTACAGAATGGTCACATGCATAGCCATGTTCATCCCTATCAGTTGGTCTGATAAATGTTGAGAACGCAAATCCTGTTTTCAAGGAATCCCGTGCTATTGTGGACTCGAGAATTCACTGTAGCATGCAGACTACCTAAAGCTGTCTTAGTGTAAAACGCTCCAGAGATCCAGAGTTACACACTCTGCCAGTGTGCCACAGCCTGAGGGGCAGAGAGGGAGATCATAGATGATCCATCTTAGAGACGAGAGGAATGTCTAATCATGAAGGATTTGACTTTGTGTACGGAGAGAATCCCTCTTCGCATTCTGAAGTCATTCCAGGGTGGTTGGAGGGTAAGGAAAGGCAATCAGAGGGGGGATATTGGAAAATACCTGGGAAACAAACAATCTACGGTGACTATAGATGTGGCGGATGCACCCAGTGTAACTTCACGTTCAAATGCAACGTCTATTACGGGCAAGGCCATACAGATTAAGTGCATCATTACATGTTCAACAGAAAATTTGATATATTTGTATTTGTGATCTATGCCATGTAGGAAAAACCAAAATTGCTATGAAAACAAGGATAACAGAACACAGGAGTAATATCAGGACCCTTTAACCAGAGAAACCCTGTGCCTGTGCATGTCATGGAGGCTCGTCACAACATTAGCATCGAACATGTTAAGACTCCTAGCAGAGGCGGAGATACTGATCATCTATTATTGAGAAGAGAATTGTATTGGATTGACTGTTTGTGTACCATGTCTCCTAGAGGTCTGAACCAAGAGTTTGATATCAGACGATTTCTTACCTGAATGTTAATTTACTTTGATTTGTCTTGCCTTCCAGGTTACCCACTTGGTCATTTTGTAAAGATATATTATTTTCTGAAACCATTACATGCACCCATCTCATTGTTATATCAAGGCAAAAGGCGAGACCCACATGCAGACACAGGAGGCAAATGGTTGGAGTCTTACAATGTTAATTAATCAAAAGGGGTTGGCAAGAGAATGGTCGTGGACAGGCAAAACCAGGTCAGAGTCCAGGAGGTACAGAGTGGCAGACAGGTTCGTGGTCAGGCATGTGGGTACAGAGTCCAGAAACAGGCAAGGGACAAAACCAAGAGGACTTAAAAAAAGGAGAATGCAAAAAGCAGGAGAACGGAAAAACCACTAGTTGACTTAGAAACATACAAGACGAACTAGCACAGAGAGACAGGAAACACAGGGATAAATACACCGGGGAAAATAAGCGACACCTGGAGGTGGTGGAGACAATCACAAGGACAGATGAAACAAAACTGTCACGTTTGCACCAACCATGCGTAACGTGAGGTGAAATGTGTATATTTTGGGACGTGAACACTCAGTGTGTTTGACCTGACAAAGATCCATGTCGAAGCGTTGTCAATAAAGTGGTGAATTGGGAGCTTTAAGAGTGTGCGGGCCTTCTCGTTCTAAAAACAAACAATCTACGACACTGTTGGAAACAACTGAACAGGGCTATGTGGCCAAAAGGGTCAAAGGTCACCAAAGGGTTAAACAGTGTCACAGATCAATGTGTTGAGGTCACATAATTCCATCCAATGTAGGTCAACAAGTAACTCCAAGGTCTGTTCCCTAAGGTATTATTATTCCTTGTGTATTACCAATAACCTATACCGCACCTGTGTCTCCTTTAAATAGGCAGGGCAGCATGAGAAGCTATCAGCCATCTTATTTTGCATTACTCTGGCATGTACTTGAGGTGAACTATGAATTTCTCCTGCGCTCTGGTAACATTTCCATAGATTTTATTGATGTCAAATTCCCAGGAGGCTGCTGAGGGGAGAATGGCTAGAAAGGAGCGAATGGAATGTCACCAAACACCTGGAAACCATGTGTTCGATGTATTTAATACCATTCCAGCAATTCCACTCCAGCCATTACTATGAGCCCGCACTCCCCAATTAAGGTGTCACCAACCTCCTGTGGTCAAAGTGATGATTAAGTAGGTGGTATATAGGCTACATAAACAGCATACCAAATATAAATTGAAGCTGGAAGCCAATGCATTGATTGGAGGGGAAGGGTGTAGGGGATGGGACTTCAAGAGAAGGTTACTACCTTTCAGAGTAAGATCTAAAAATACTATCCTTTGCCCATTCCTGGCACAGCAGATTGTATCGTATTGCTTGCCCTGGCCGGAATGTGGAATATCGAGCGATGGGGAAAAACCAGAAACACAGAGAGAGATAGGGTTTCTAATGGATCCACGTCAAAGTACAACCCAAGGACAGTTGGCCATGTCTATAGACGGCGCTTTCTCAATGTTTATTTACACTTCCTTCCTGCCCATTGAGAAGATTACAGGCCAAGTCAATTACCCTTTTCCCCAATATCAAGAGGTCCCTGCACTGAGATCTGTAACCCAAAGAGACAGTACAAGGGAGTTGTTGTGATAGCAAATAAGCCCTCAGCTGTAATCTGCTACAGCGTGTCTGACAGCAGCCCTATAAGAACATAACATCTTGTTATGTTAACATAATGTACAGACAGAGGTGGTTCTCCATTTCAAAACAAATCTTCCATGTGACGTTATGCTGGAGGATTTAGCCACCCCCTATCCTCAAGAGTAAACAGGACCAGTGCAGGATTTGGGATGAATGGTGGCACACTGCTGCTCCTCTCTGGACATGAGGAGAATCACACCACCAGTATATGTACTGGTACTGTACCTTCCTTCACAAGCTAGCCAATAGGAACACTTATATATATATATATATATATCTGCTCTAGTCACATCCTGGTGGAAAATGAGGAAAGCTAATAAATTAAATGGAACCCTGCAATAATCCAATGGAAACAATCTATTGGCTATGGTGTATATTACGCAGCTATAAAACTCAATACAATTCCCCGGAAAAAATGACAGAGGAAAAACGGCAGTAGGCATAACTGCCAGGCGGACCAGCCATAATTCAGAAGCATTCATATTTCATTTGAAAAACAAATCCATGCTGGCATATGAGTTTTATCCCAAGTCAAATTTTCCACAGGTTTAATGGCGAAATAAAAAAAGCTCTTTGGTTCTGTTTGTTGGCAACATTTGCATGACATTTTTACATGTTGAGAACAAGACTCATAAAATCAGCCCAAAGCTGAAAAGGGCTCAAGTCCAGCCAATTAAATTGACACGAAATGAGACACCAGACCAATCAATCCAGTAAATGTTTGTTAGGCTTCCTCTTTTACAGTCTACGGATTACTGTGTCACCTAGAAATGTCCCAAATCTGACGTCACCCCATTGAAGTTGACATTAAAAACCGTTAGGTAAGAGTTATGATTAAGGTTAGGGGTTAAGGTTTAGGGAAGAGTCATCCCAAGGATCCCGAATAGTACTAACCAAACAATCAGCTGACAGAACTGTGTGGCCTCACACTGATTTCCCCTTGTGAAGATTACAGATTGCAGGCTGTGGAAAAACACGTTTATTCCATTTCAAAACACTCAAGACTGGTCTCTCTCTCCATGAGCAGGGCCAACTGTATGTACAGGCTAAATTACAGGAAGCTCTGTGAAACAAATGAGTCACAACACAGCATGTGTCTAATGACAGTGACTGTGTTGAGCCATCAGTAAGAGCTGAGCACTCCATCCAGACGACTGAGTCCTCATCAATCCCTTTGTAATCTCTGGCATCCCTGACATCTGGAGGATGTATCCTATGTATAGTCTCTCCCAATCCCAAATGTGCAGTGTTCAATGGGAGAGCAGCATGGTTGAGATTAATGGTCAATTCCATTTCAAATCCATCTATTTCAGATATGAATTGAAATCCCTATTAAAGAAGCTCTATCAATTAAGTCTATTGATAACTGATAGAAATCTGCCATAACTGCTGGTCAAAGCACGTTTAACACCACATAGGGCTCAAGAGAGTTAAGACATTATCTTTGACATTTTGTAGTCACATATTTTCTCTATTTCCAAACTCCAATGTCTAAGGACTAAGAAACAGCCCTGGAAAGTTTTTTGTTTGTTTGTTTTAAGTATGGTGTGCTCAGGAAAAAAAGCGGAAAAAGTACTGGGCAATTGCACAGTAACGCTGAGACCTTTTCACTTTAAAATGTATGCCAGGCAAAAAATGTTGATTGCCACTGAAAATGTTACTAAAACACATTTACTTGAGGAACAGTGCAGAGACTAAGTTTGGTAACAAAATGACAGTAAAATCTCCCTCAGTTTTTTTATGTGACACCTTGAGTTTGAAAAAATCTATTTTGGTTATTGAACTGCGGAATGACAGCAACAGAATGACATGAGTAACTGATCTGTACTATACATTAATGCATCATTATGAACATACTGTATTTCTTCATGGTGATATATCCTGAATAGATACACAAAGGTAGAAAAATGTCAAATTCTCCTATTATTCTACACACCGGCTATTATTCTAATGAGCTCGTCTCCCAAACTACCTTGGAGGGTTTAAAGCTTGGGGTAGTCAACTCATACAAGTACTTGGGAGTATGGCTAGTTCTCTCAGCACATATCAAAGCTGCAGGCTAAAGTTAAATCTAGACTTGGTTTCCGCCTCTTTCGACACAGCTGCCAAACTAACCCTGATTCAGATGACCATTCTACCCATGCCAGATTACGGAGACGTAATTTATAGATCGGCAGGTCAGGGTGCTCTCTAGTGGCTAGATGTTCTTTACCATTCGGCCATCAGATTTGCCACAAATGCTCCTTATAGGACACATCACTGCACTCTATTCTCCTCTGTTAACTGGCCATCTCTGTATACCCGGCGCAAGACCCACTGGTTGATGCTTATTTATAAAACCCTCTTAGGCCTCACGCCCCCCTATCTGAGAGACCTACTGCAGCCCTCATCCTCCACATACAACACCCGTTCTGCCAGTCACATTATGTTAAAAGTACCCAAAGCGCACACATCCCTGGGTCGCTCCTCTTTTCAGTTCACTGCAGCTAGCGACTGGAACGAGCTGCAAAAAAAAAAACACTCAAACTGGACAGTTTTATCTCCATCTATACATTCAAAGACTTAATCATGGACACTCTTACTGACCAGGGATGCAAACTGGCGAGGGCCCAAAAAGGTCATAGTTGTTTGTTGTTGTTTCACTGAGACATGCAGGTTTTAACTAATTAAACAACAAAAAACATGATCTATATGATCAGTCTCTGTGTGTAAAATAAAAAGTGGTTCATGTGAACCCAACTCACAGCTAAACAATGTAAAGAAAGCAATCCAATGTTATTTGTTGCCTAGACTTTACAGAAAATGACACTCAAGTCTTGAGAAAAACACAATACACTAACATTGCAGTTAGCCATGACAGCCTTTATAATAGAACGCTTGTGGTCACACGCATCTAAATATTGCACCTGGGGGGAAAAACATCTTAATGTAGAAATAGAATGAAACAAACAGGTATTCTATTTCTGTTCTAATATAGTGGCCATTATAGCAGACATCAATCAAGTGGCTACATTTGTGCAAAACTAATGTTCACAGAGTAAAAAATGTAATTAACTGTCAGTGAGGGGGGATTAACTGTCAAATTCAACACAACAAAAGCAATATCTTTGGGCTACACTGCACATTATTACATTGTACACTTTCTGCCTGTGGACATCTGTTCCACAATGTGCCAGCAAAGCATGATACCCTTTGCTGGCATAATTGATCTCTTTCAGGCAGAGAGTACACCTGCAATACTCCTTTTTAATCCACTGTATTGAAAGAGAGAAATTGTTTGGCGTTTCTTTCAACTCCATAGTGGCATCCAGCTTAAACCAGGTCCAGCTCCATCTACACTTGATCCCTGAATCCACTTGTTTAATGAGCAATGCCTCATTTTCACCTAATTCTCTCATTCTGAAAATGAACCACATAGTGCAGAGGGAAAACATTAGTTCACATTTAGTAGTTAGTTCATTAGCTAGTTAACATTTTACACAGATTGCCAGGGTCCAGTAAGCAACTAAGACATTATAGCCCGAGGAACGGCAAGGAGTCGTATACCAGTTAATACTATAGCGAGTCGGTTAGGTTACTAATGTTAGCTCATCTGATGTTGTAACGTTAGCTAGCTAGCTGTCTGATTTCATTAGACAGCTAATTTTCAAACAATAAACTCAATTATTTGATCAGCTAAGTTGGCTAATGTTTCTCAACATTTTTCTGGCTAGCTAACGGAGAGTTCGATCCAGCTACCACTACTATAGCAAGATACTTAACAATGCTAACAATACTTGTTCCACCACACTTTCTCCCTCAACTCAAACTTTACAAATTCAAGTTGTTTTTCGGTTACAGTTTTTCGGTTAAATAAATTAAAACAAACAAGATCAAATTTGGTTGGTCAAGACCAGACCAAAAAATCCTAGACATCTATGTTTCACAAGTTTGGACATTACAGCACAGTACAGCACAGTAGAGTTCAGTACAATACATTTCATTATACTGTACTCTACTCAAGTCTCAACTTGGCCTCCCGGGTGGCGCAGTGGTTAAGTGCGGGTGCCAGCTGTGCCACCAGAGACTATGGGATCGCGCCCAGGCTCTGTTGTAACCGGCTGTGACCAGGAGGTCCATAGGTCCGACGCACAATTGGCCTCGCGGCGTCTGGGTTAGGGAGGGTTTGGCAATATCCTTGTCTCACTCCTGTGGCGGGCCAGGCGCAGTGCGCGCTAAGGTTGCCAGGTGCACAGTGTTTCCTCCGACACATTGGCTGGCTTCCGGGTTGGATGTTAAGAAGCAGTGCGGCTTGGTTGGGTTGTGTATTGGAGGACGCATGACTTTCAACCTTCGTCCGATCTGAGCCCGTACGGGAGTTGTAGCGATGAGACAATTGGATACCATGAAATTGGGGAGAAAAAAGGTAACTAGCATAATGCTAACTAGCATTGGCATACAGCAATGACTGGATGTCTACGGGTATCTGCTAGCATGCTAGTAGATACCCATAAACAAAATTATTATGAGTAAAAACACTATAACTAATTGGTAAATTTACCTTTACTTGTTACTTCTGTGAACTTTCACAATCCTCTCTCCTCATGAGGGAGAGAAATGAGAAAATATCTTAAAGATATGTGGGGTTTTGGTAACAGAATTACAAGACACTAGGCATTTTGTCTTACAGAAAGCAAATCATTTCTGCAAAACTAAATATAAATGTTGATATTTTCCGGGGCCTGTTGATGGATTTCTAATACCGTAAGACCTTTTCTAGTAGATGTTTTTTAAGATTCCTTTTCCATCTGTGACAAGAAATCAAAGCTTTGACTTATTCCTAATTTTAGGATGGAAAATTGTTGAAAAACATATCTATGCTTTTATCTTAGCTTTTATTTGACACCAAATGTGATATGCTCCTCTAAAAACTTCACGTTGGAGCTAATGGCTCTTTTTACATGGAAATTACCAATGATTTATATATACACATACGTACACTAGATGACGGTAGAGGGCGCTGTTTTGAAGCCACCGCACCCCCATCTTGGCACTCACCCACCTTTGTAAAAATAAAAATAAAGATTTTAAAAGCTATAAAATACATTTATTAATGTCTACATTTGGTTTTGCCACGTGTGTTCTATTAAAGACACATTAATGGATACTTTTAAAGAATGTGAGATATAATTGTTTTATATATAAAAACATTTTCCTTAAAGTATAATTTTAGAAAGTACAAGTGTTATTGTCCCCACTAAAACAAAAAAAAATACTTAAATACATGTAATTTTGTCATTGAAACGTTAATTGATATTCTGTTGAATTACATTCATTCCTTTGGGGGACTGCTTCTTCTGGGGAGTGCCAATATGGCCGACCGGAGGCTTTAAAGCCTCTCATTGGCGAATACTTAGAATCATTGGAAATATTATTTTCAACGTGGGGTATCTGAAGGCTTTTTGGACACATAGGCATAAAGTTCCTGCACTGAAACGAACCCAGAGACCATTCCCTATCAGTGTAATATGGGAAAATGTCCATCTATGAAGTCAGATGATAAAATGAAACCTTGGCATTGAAATCATTATCCCGTACCCCACCCATCATTATCCTATCTTCCTACTTATCCCGTATTACTAAATGCAATACAATAAATGAAATGTTGGAATTAAGCTATTATTAAAGAATGTATTAAAATATCAAGCTTGTGGAAGTAAAGAGATAGAGGAAACAGATTCCAAACCCAGGTGAATTGGAGAATCCCAGCTGAGATAACTATTGTAAATAGTAAATGTGCTTCTCTCACTGAAACACATGCACGAACACAATAATGCACTGCGCGCTCGTTCTCTCGCGCGCTCTCTCAAACTTGTTTTGGAGCGCTCTCTTGACACTGCAGATCACAATTTGAATTTGCCCTTTTAATAATAACAGCTCTATAAGAATATTTTCCATGCTGCAATACACCTATACAGTCTCGTGCGATCACAACCACACTAAGAAAAACCTATTCAAATGCAGAGCTGCCGACTGCTTTTGATTCTATATTCAGAAATAGTGGAGAGTCTACTCATGAACAGGCAATGCCTTGCATAGCTTCCCAAAATTAAACTAGTAACGTTAACGTTGTTTATTTGCGAGAACATCTTCATGAAGTATGTCATTCAGAATCTCACTGATAGCGCACCTTTCTATATTCAGGTGGATAACTATTGGTTGAAATGGGGTAAAGTTGTAAATTATCTATTCTTTAACTGGTTATCCCTGGAGATGCTTGCTTGACAATTCAGTCTCATTTTAGAGGAGTGCACTTTCACTGCAACCTGTTGCCATGCAACACCCGACTGGTGGTAGGAGAGGGACACAAACAGCTTTAAAAAGACAAGCTTATACATAATTGCAAAATTATTAAACATGACCATCATCAATTATTACAGTTGTGCAAAATAGCAGCAGAACAGAATAACCAATGTAGGAAAACAGTTTTGAATGTCATTGAGAAGTAGGTTAATTAACGTTAGCTAGGGAATTATTTAATTACGATCACTCACAAACATGAGTGATCGCAAACATGAATATGTGTTTAAAATGTAGGCCCTATGTACGTGCACATAATACAGCTGTCGCTCATTTCAGCTCGTTCCTAATGTATGGGAAGTAAACATACATAAAGTTCTATACAAACCACAGTGTTAGATAAGCATAAACAACCCGTAGTGAAATGCATAGTTAATCCCCAGTGGATAATAACGGATTGCGTAGGAGACAGGTATCATTTTACCGTATCTGTTGGGCTCCCTACTGTACTCGAGGACAGGAACAGCGTCTTGCGGCTCTATGGTGTAGCCTTCTGCCCCTTCGCTTTCAGAGCACTGTTCGTTGCCCTGACCGACAGGGACCACCACAAACCTGTCGCTCATTCCCTTCTGCGTCCTCCCTTATCACACTTCTTACGATGGAGAAAAACCTCGGGGCTCGAAGCGGTTTGTGCTGTGATTCAAACTCAAGCAGTCTAATCGGCAACGGGTTAGCAGGTACACATGACAGTCTGTATGGGACACGAGCGCTGACCCACGGTTTGAAACACTCAAGGCGTGTCCATCGCATAGTGTCCTTTCATTGGCTGGGGGCCTCGCGTACCGGTGTCAATCCGCACAAATTATAATTCAGAATATGGTTATTTATGAAATAAGTGTCCCGAATATCATAATGTTACCAGCACAAGCTCTTTCTAACAGTCACAGACTTGTTTTGTATTTTTGTGATGGTTTTCTCAAAATATGACCTGGTAGTGCGTGCACAGGCTACAAGAACGAGAACACAGGTGTGTTTGCAGCACGTGGGATATGCTCTATTGTTTGCCACTATGTCATGCCTTTGTACCTTCCTCATCATTATGTGTGATTGTGCAACGTATAATCATAACATATGTGATTAAATGGAGTCCACAAAGATTCTTACTGTGTGGTAATTGATTGCATGTCAACATCACTACAGCCTGCAGAGTATTTCTTTCACTCTCAACCTTTATGTTGTTTTTGTCAGTAAGCATGTAAAGAACAGAGTTTGATTAAACTTTTTTTATTTTTTATGTAACCTTTATTTTTATTTTTATTTTATTTCACCTTTATTTATCCAGGTTGAGAACAAGTTATCATTTACAACTGCGACCTGGCCAAGATAAAGCAAAGCAGTGAGACAAAAACAACAACACAGAGTTACACATGGGATAAACAAACATACAGTGTGCGCAAATGAAAATCTGTATAAAGTGTGTGCAAATGAAGTAAGGCGGGTAAGGCAAAAAATAGGCCAAAAGTGTAAAAAGTAATTACAGTTTAGCAACTTACACTGGAGTGACACATGTGCAGATGAAGATGTGCAAGTATATATACTGGTGTGCAAAAGAGCAGAAAAACAAAAATTATGAGGATGAGATAGGTAGTTGGTTGGATGGGCTATATTATACAAATGGGCTATGTACACGTGCAGCGATCGGTAAGCTGTTCTGGAAGCTGACGCTTAAAGTTAGTGAGGGAAATATAAGTCTTCAACTTCAGTGATTTTTAGAATTCGTGCCAGTCATTGGCAGCAGAGAACTGTAAGGAAAGGTGGCCAAAGGAGGTGTTGACTTTGGGGGTGACCAGTGAAATATACCTGCTAGAGCGCGTGCTATGGGTGGGTGTTGCTATGGTGACCAGAGAGCTGAGATAAGGAGGAGCTTTACCTAGCAAAGACTTATAGATGACCTGGAGCCAGTGGGTCTGGTGACGAATATGTAGCAAGGACCAGCCAACAAGAAGGATACAGGTCGCAGTGGTGGGTAGTATATGGGGCTTTGGTGACAAAACGGATGGCACTGTGATAGACTGCATCCAATTTACTGTTGGAGGCTATTTTGTAAATGACATCGCAGCAGTCAAGGATCGGTAGGATAGTCAGTTTTACGAGGGTATGTTTGGCAGCATGAGTGAAGGAAGCTTTGTTGCGGAATAGGAAGCCGATTCTAGATTTAACTTGGGATTGGAGATGCTTAATGTGAGTCTGGAAGGAGAGTTTACAGTCTAGACACCTGGGTATTTATAGTTGTCCACATATTCTAAGTCAGAACTGTTCAGAGTAGTGATGCTACACGGGCTGGCGGGTGAGGGCGGCGATTGGTTGAAGAGCATGCATTTAGTTTTACTAGCAAATCTAGCATTTAAGAGCAGTTGGAGGCCACGGAAGGAGTGTTGTAAGGCGTTGAAGCTCGTTTGTAGGTTTGTTAACACAGTGTCCAAAGAAGGGCCAGATGTATACAGAATGGTGTCATATGCGTAGAGGTGGATCGAAGAATCCCCCACAGCAAGAGCGACATCATCGATATATACAGAGAAAAGAGCCGGCCCAAGAATTGAACCCTGTGGCACCACCGTAGAGACTGCCAGAGGTCCGGACAACAGGCCAGATTTGAAACACTGAACTCTATCTGAGAAGTAGTTAGTGAACCAGGCGAGGCAGTCATTAAAGAAACCAAGGCTGTTGAGTCTGTAATAAGAATATGGTGATTGACAGAGTCGAAAGCCTTGGCCAGGTCAATGAAGACAGCGGCACAGTACTGTCTTTTATCAATGGTGGTTATGATATCGTTTAGGACCTTGAGCGTGGAAGAGGTGCACCTGTGACCAGCTCGGAAACCAGATTACGTAGCGGGAGGGTACGGTGGGATTCAAAATGGTCGGTGATCTGTTTGTTCACTTGGCATTCGAAGACTTTAGAAAGGCAGGGCAGGATGGATATAGGTCTGTAACAGTTTGGGTCTAGATTGTCTCCCCCTTTGAAGAGGGGGATGACCAAGGCCACTTTCCAATCTTTAGGAATCTCAGACGATATGAAAGAGAAGTTGAACAGACAAGTAATAGGGGTCGCAACAATGGCGCCGGATCATTTTAGGAAGAGAGGTCCAGATTGTCTAGGCCAGCTGATTTGTAGGGATCCAGATTTTGCAGCTCTTTCAGAACATCAGCTGTCTAGGCAAGTCATTTAACTAGGCAAGTCAGTTAACAACAAATTCTTATTTACAATGACGGCCTACCCTGGCCAAACCTAGACGACGCTGGGCCAATTCAATCACATGAAGGACAAAACACTCACTGTACAGAAAACGATTAGACTATTATACATCAGTTCACATACAGCGCCTTCAGAAAGCATTCACACCCCTTGACAACATAAAGTGGGCTACCGAGTGGCACAGCGGTCTGCATCTCAGTGCAAGAGCGTCACTACAGTCCCTGGTTTGAGTCCAGGCTGGATCACATCCGGCCGTGGTTGGGAGTCCCATAGGGCGGTACACAATTGGCCCAGCGTCGTCCGGGTTTGGCCGGCGTAGGCCGTCATTGTAAATAAGAATTTGTTCTTAACTGACTCGCCTAGTTAAATCCATTTTTTAAAATGATTGACTGTTTCCACATTTTGTCGTTTTATAGCCTGAATTTAAAATGAATTAAATTGAGATTTGGTGTCACAGGCCCTTTGACAATACTCCATAATGTCAAAGTGGATGATGCTTTCAGAAATGTTGACATATCCATTCAAAATAAAATGCTGAAATTAGTCAACAAGTATTCAGCCTCTTTTTTGATGCAAGCGTCAAAAAGTTCAGGAGAAAAAAATGTGCTTAACAAGTTACATAATAACTTGCATGGACTCATTCTGTGTGCTATAATAGTGGTTAACATGATTTTAGAATGACTACCTAATCTCTGTACACCACACATACAATTATCTGTCAGGTCCCTCAGTCGACCAGTGCATTTCTAAGACAACCACAAAGACCAGGGAGGTTTTTCAATGCATCGCAACCAAATGCCACCTATTGGTAGATGGATAAAAATGAAAGAAAAAAAAACAAACGTTGAATATCCCTTTGAGCATGGTGCACCAATACACCCAGTCACCACAAAGATACAGGCATCCTTCCTAACTCAGATGCCGGAGAGGAAGGAAACCACTCAGGGATTTCATCATGAGGCCAATGGTGACTTTAAAATAGTTACCAAGTTTAGTGGCTGTGATAGGAGAAAACTGAGAATGGATCAGTTTTGTGGAAGTAAGGAGATAGAGGAAACAGATCCAGGGGATCTGGGGAAATGGAGAGTCTGAGTTGCGATGACAAATGATTGTAAATGTGCTTCCCTCACTGAAACAACTACACAATATGTGTTTGTGTACTGTACATGTTTCAGTGAGAGAAGCACATTTTATTAGTCACTTGCGCCGAATACAACAGCTGTAGACCGTACAGTGAAATGCTTACTTATGAGCCCCTAACCAACAATGCATTTAAAAAAAATACAGATAAGAATAAGAGATAAAAGTAACAAGTAATTAAAGAGCAACAGTGAAATGCCAATACAGAATCAATGTGTGGGGGCAAATGCCCCCTTACAAATATATGAATTTGTTTTTCTGTTTTTCTGACAACAGCCATGTGATCAATGGTCATGAACTTTCAACTGCAGTCAACTGGAAATGTATGCAGTTGCTCCGGTCGTCACTAGTTACCACAGCCACAAAGTTACAAACCCCACCTATTTCTACCTACAATTGATTTTAAACCACTTTGAAGGTGGTGGCCAGCATTGTTCAACGTCTTGACGAACGTGATCCGCTCAAACACATCCAATGCCTTTTCATCAAAAGCGATCACCTTTGCATGTGAAAACACATAATCCTACTGTCAATGGTGTGCGTACTGGTAGCGGAGTCAGGTGCAGTAGAGCAGAGAGTTGTGAACAGGCGCACACTTTATTTAGGCAGCAGAAACCAACAGACGCACGCCACTGCGTCGATACCTCCAGCCAAAGCAAAAGTGCAAACGCACAAACAGTCACAATAATATTGTATAAACACAATAACATACCTCGTGAAATAAAACACGGAATAAACGCATACCAGTAAAGCGTGTCAACACAGACACGTAAACACAAAACAATCTCACACAAAGACATGAGGGGGAACAGAGGAATAAATGCATGTAGTGTGATTGGGGAATGAAAACCAGGTGTGCAGGGAACAAGACAAAACAAATGGATAAATGAAAAATGGAGCTGCGATGGCTAGAAAGCCGGTGACGTCCGCCCGAACAAGGAGAGGAGCCGACTTCAGCGGAAGTTGTGACACCTATTCATTCCTCCACGTGCTTAAAGATGCAGTCTGAGTTCTTAAGTAGCAAAAATGTTTAACATATTGTAAGAATTAGATTAGTAAAGAAGTATTTTTTGAAAGATGTAACATATCGTACAAAATGAATAACATAGTACACAATTGGATGATTTAGTAAACAAATCATGGGGACCTGTTCTGTCTCATGAGCACCAATTTCAGAACTACTGGCTGAAATTATATAAAAGTTTTGGGAGTGTCGCATTAGTAGAAGCGTAAGGTGTTCTCAGGGCAGGCCTGACGTTTTTGAAAAGCATAAAAAACTTTTTTACTTTTCGTAGTTTGTTAGGAGAAATTATGCAGCAGGTTAGTAGAAATAACGTGTTAGGTTAGGAGAATTAGGTCTGCCCTGAGAACACTCTATGTTTCCACTAATGCGATTCTGTAAAGTTCTGGAGTGTCACTTTAAGCAATGTCACTTTTGTTTCAAGGGGACTTCGTCATCAGCCAAAACGAGGTACCTGGCTCATGCCTGGGATGCTCATGCCAACATGAATGCAATCAAATCTAACTAATGATTTGTCACCCCAGATGGTTCGTTTAAATTTCTACCATTGTGACGAGATGGAGTAGGCATACAGCTTCATCTAGTGGTCGTGTTGGATACAGCAGTTGCTTACAACTGTAGCATTGTAGCTAAACCTAACCCTAATCCTTTTCCTAACCTTAACCTCATTCTCCTAATTTGCTACGTTAATTCATCTAACCCCCTGCATTAGATCACCACCTCAGGAGGCTGAAGAAATTAGGCTTGTCACCAAAAGCACTCACAAACTTCTACAGATGCACAATCGAGAGCATCCTGTCGGGCTGTATCACCGCCTGGTACGGCAACTGCTCCGCCCACAACCGTAAGGCTCTCCAGAGTGTAGTGCGTCTGCACAACGCATCACCGGGGGCAAACTACCTGCCCTCCAGGACACCTACACCACCCGATGTCACAGGAAGGCCATAAAGATCATCAAGGACAACAACCACCCGAGCCACTGCCTGTTCACCCCGCTATCATCCAGAAGGCGAGGTCAGTACAGGTGTATCAAAGCTGGGACCGAGAGACTGAAAAACAGCTTCCATCTCATGGCCATCAGACTGTTAAACAGCCACCACTAACATTGAGTGGCTGCTGCCAACACACTGACTCAACTCCAGCCACTTTAATAATGGGAATTGATGGGAATCGATGTAAAATATATCACTAGCCACTTTAAACAATGCTACTTAATATCATGTTTACATACCCTACATTATTCATCTCATATATATACGTATATACTGTACTCTATATCATCTACTGCATCTTTATGTAATACATGTATCACTAGCCACATTAAACTATGCCACTTTGTTTACATACCCTACATTACTCATCTCATATGTATATAATGTACTCAATACCATCTACTGCATCTTGCCTATGCCGCTCTGTACCATCACTCATTCATATATCTTTATGTACATATTCTTTATCCCTTTACACTTGTGTGTATAAGGTAGTAGTTTTGGAATTGTTAGTTAGATTACTCGTTGGTTATTACTGGGTTGTCAGAACTAGAAGCACAAGCATTTCGCTACACTCGCATTAACATCTGCTAACCATGTGTATGTGACAAATACATTTGATTTGATTTTGATTTGACCTAACCAGCCACACTAATTCACCTAACCTTCCACGTTAGTTATCCTAACCTGCTATTTAAACAAACCATCTGTGGTGACAAATCATCAGTATCACCACACCGGTTCACAGGGGACAGGCCCGGGGCAATCCCCTCAATAGGTGTGTGGTGAGAAGTGAGGTTTGGCGTTTGAGTCAAATACATTTAGGCCAACATGGCTATTGAAGACCGTTTTCAAGACAAGGCCTATACTTTTGAAATATTATTTTCTATGGTTTCCAGTAGACCACTTGGAAGTAGACTGCTTGAGCTTGTAACTTAAATGTCTGAAATAGATAGATCATTTTGGATCTATTCAGAGGGAGTCATTCCACTACAACCCAGACAGTTTATTTTGACGTGGTTTATTCTGTGAGTTACTTCCTAAAATATTTGCTGTAGTACTGGGTGGACCTCAGTCTCAATAAAGGCCTTCATTTTGGTAACTTGTCGTCCACCACTCCTATGATTAAGTTTACTCAATTAGACTTAAAGTGGTAGCTGTTATCAATTACTGTAGGCTGTAAAGAGTTCCATATTTTATGTGATAGAGATTAGTAAACAGGCAACGGACAGATGAGCCAGTGGTTGCAGATGGCTACACCCTGATCTAAATGTGTCAGATAAAAGTGTGAAATGCATCTCTAAAGGTCAAATGACATTAGCTCAACACACAATTATTTAGGGAAATTATACAGTTATTAACAGACATTCAAGCCCTTTCTTTTCTTGATGCGACAGGCTAGAGGGCCAAACGGAAGCTGCAAGACCAGAAGCTATCTAGGACTACAAGACTGGAAAAGGTATTGATAAGACAATCTAGCTTAGACATGATGCTGTCTTCTATACAGTCTTAGGAAAAAAAGGTGCTATCTAGAACCTAAAAGGGTTCCTTGGCTTTCACCATAGGAGAACCCTTTGAAGAAGCATTTTTGGTTGCAGGTCAAAACCCTTTTGGTTCCGTGTAGAATCCTTTTGGGTTCCATGTAAAAAATCTTTCCACAGAGGGTTCTAAATGGAACCAGGTTTATCCTATGGGGACAGCAGAATAACCATTTTGGAACCCTTTTTCTAAGAGTGTATATTTCCCTGTCACTGTTCATAACTCTGACCGTGCACTGTTCAGTGAGTCCTACTAGCATGGTTGCTGCTGGCTGGCTCTTTTGTCTGCTTGCGCCCTCCTAAGTTTCTCTTGACGCTCTAGTGCTCTCCCATGGCTGTTGTCATAGTGACTCTTCTCGTCAGAGAAGAAAATAAAACAAATTGCCCTTCCAGCCCGTAACTTAATAGGGGATTGTTAGGTGGTTGCAGGATACATTTGTCTTACGTAACCCAGCACTTTAATTTTGCTACACTGTGAGAGCAGTGAGTGTTTATTACAATTGTTTGAGATTTATGCCTTACCGTAAATACAATATCACTGTTGTTAGGACAAAAAGTTTAGGCTTGTCTTCATACAACTTTCACTCCCTTAAAGCATCACCCTTATCTCCATTAGTTTTGGGAGGAGTCCAATCATAGCACGTATACTATAGCCTTATACTCTAAAACAGTAGCATATCTGCTATATCAAATCAAATCAAATCACATTTTATTGGTCACATACACATGGTTAGTAGATGTTAATGCAAGTGTAGTGAAATTCTTGTGCTTCTAGTTCCGACAGTGCAGTAATATCTAACAAGTAATCTAGCAATTCCCCATCAACTACCTAATGTACACAAATCTAAAGAGGTGAATGAGAATATGTACGTATAAACATATGGATGAGCAATGGCCGAGTGGCATAGGCTAGGTGCAATAGATGGTATAAAATACAGTATATACATATGATATGAGTAATGTAAGATAAGTAAACATCATTAAAGTGGCATTAATTAAAGTGGCATTGTTTAAAGTGACTAGTGATCCATTTATTAAAGTGGCCAGGGATTGGGTCTCAATGTAGGAAGCAGCCTCTCTGAGTTAGTGATTGCTGTTTAGCAGTCTGATGGCCTTGAGATAGAAGCTGTTTTTCAGTCCCTCATTCCCAGCTTTGATGCACCTGTACTGACCTCCCCTTCTGAATTATAGTGGGGTGAACAGTCAGTGGCTCGGGTGGTTGTTGTCCTTGATGATCTTTATGGCCTTCCTGTGACATCGGGTGCTGTAGGTGTCATGGAGGGCAGGTAGTTTGCCCCCGGTGATGCGTTGTGCAGACCTCACTACCCTCTGGGGAGCCGCTATGGTTGAGGGCGGTGCAGTTGCCGTACCAGGCTGTGATACAGCCCGACAGGATGCTCTCGATTGTGCACCTGTAAAAGTTTGTCAGGGTTTTGGGTGACAAGCCAAATCTCTTCAGCCTCCTGAGGTTGACTGTTGCGAATTCTTCACCACACTATCTGTGTGGGGTGACCATTTAAGTTTGTCAGTGACGTGTATGCCGAGGAACGTAAAACTTTCCACCTCCACTTTCCACCTTCTCCACTGCTGTCTCTTCGATGTGGATAGGGGGGTGCTGCGATATAGGTTAAATATGAGTCTGCTAAGATCCACATCCTATCTGACTGACCTACTGTGACACAATCATATATGTCATGTACTGTATAGAAAGGGCATCTAACCTTCAAGTTTCATGTAAGTGTAATGTGAGTCAAGAATGTGAGGCGTGAATCAGGGTCAGCAATATACCATGAATGGCACCTTCTATTTATCCTTCTATTTACCTTCTATTACTACTGCCGAGTTACCAGCAGTAGTAGCAGCAGCAGTAGGGTCAGTGTGGGCTTTTGATTCCCCAGCCCCCATGCATCTCTGGGGGCTGTGTGACGGTGGTGATGGCCCCTGTCACAATGAAAAGAGAGGCATGGAAGATGGATCAAAACAACCGTTGGGGGTGATGGAAATTATGCAATAGGGCTCAACCCTTCTCTGTGTTTCCAAATTGACTGCCATGCATGCTCCTACGCATGCTCCCCTGGGGTAATGAATGCCAGGCGCTGGTTATGTTCTGTTACAGTGTGTGGCATAATTCCTGACTCACTAGGCCATTCACAGCCATGACACTTGTGAATCCCCATTTAAATGAAAACCATTTGACTAACATCCCAGTTGTTTACTGGCTGAAAGACCCTAGCGGTCTTTTAATCTGTTTTCCGTGGATTGGACCGGATTCTATCTGCCTGGCTGGCTGTCTGTATCTCAGGCTTTGTTTAAGCTGCTCTGGGTTATTTTGAGAAGTGGACAAAGAGGAATGGGATGGTTGACATACCAAAGGAGACAGACTGGCCACCTAACCCCACTGCATGGAGGGAACGATAGGCTGCTGGGGCACAGCATGTTCCCACACAACCTTTTCTCTCTCCTCACACGTTTACATGTTAATCGTGCTTAAACACTGTACATAGAAGCCACTTACAATATATTTGCACATAAGGACCTGATTGTCCCATATAGTAGGCCTTTTAAAATATAAACGCAACATGCAACAATTTCAGAGATTGTTACAGTTCTTATAAGGAAATCAGTCAATTGAAATAAATTAATTTGGCCCTAATCTATGGATTTCACATGACTGGGCAGGGGCACAGCCATGGGTGGGCCTGGGAGGGCATAGGACCAACAACTTGGGATCCAGGCCCACCCACTGGGGGAATCAGGCCGAGCCAATCAGAATTAGTTTATCCAGACAAAAGGGCTTTATTACAGAAATACTCCTCAGGTTCGTCAGCTGTCCGGGTGGCTGGTCTCAGACGATCCTGCAGGTGAGGCCGGTTGGATGTACTGCCAAATTTTCTAAAATAACGTTGGAGGCAGCTTATGGTTGAAAAAAGAACATAACATTCTCTGGCAACAGCTCTGTTGGACATTCCTGCAGTCAGCAGGCCAATTGCATGCTCCCTCAAAAACTTCAGACATCTGTCGTATTGTGTTGTGTGACAAAACTGCACATTTTAGAGTGGCCTTTTATTATCCCCAGCACAAGGTGCACCTGTGTAATGGTCATGCCATTTAATAGCTTCTTGATATGTCACACATGTCAGGTGGATGGACTATACTGGCAAAGAAGAAATGCTCACTAACAGGAATGTGAGCAAATTTGTGTACAAAATTTGAGAGAATACTATTTTTTTGCTCATGGAAAATTTCAGGGATCTTTTATTTCAGCTCATGAAACATGGGACCAACACTTTATATGTTGCATTTATATTGTTGTTCAGTGTAGATTGTCAAAGTGTGACACTGCTATCGAAATAAGTGTGACTGTCAAAGAAGGACAAGTTTACTTCAGATTAGTGTAGGTATTAAAATAAAGAATTGTTGGCCACTTGCCAGCCAGTCTTGTGCCGATTACTCTGCTAAGTGCCTCTAGCTGATTCTATACCTCAACTTGCTGTCACAGTAAGATAAAGCTGAAGATGAAGACTTTATTATTATTTTTAAATCTTCTTTTTAGACAAAACGTATAAGTGAATAGTTTTTGATTCTGCAAATCAATGTAAAATATGAAACCTTTGTTCCTCAATGACTGTGCAGTTTTAATCTTTTGCCAGGCCCAAGGTTTGCCTTCCTCTGTTGTTCACAAATAGGTGTCATTTGATAGTCTCAAAGGGTATTATCTCACCTCCATAAGAAAATAAACCATTCTCTCACTTACAGCAAAGTGAACACCCCCGTACCTACAGTCAAAGGAATCTCCCTTGTCTAAATTCTGATAATAACCCTACACTTATGGAAAACGTGTGTCACTGGTTAAAGTCCTACGGTGGTGTTGATTGTTGTTGAACTTTTTCCATGAGTATATATTACTTTACTGTTACTCACCATTCAGACATACTGTATGTGGGTCTTCCATGTGTGAGTCATAGTGACAAATCAAGTGTTGCTCTAATAAACAGGAACCTATTCTAGACTTTGACTCAACTCTTGAGTGTGAAGAGAATGCTTCACACACGCTGTCTGAGACTGTTTTCCACTTGGCCCAGTGGCGCTAAACCGTGGTGTGTGTGTGAGGTTAAACACCGCGGAGGTTAAACACCGCGGAGGTTAAACGCAAGTAAACGCAGTGTACCCACTTTGCTTTTGCCCAACAGTTCGCCAACCTATTGCTAAAATAGGCATTGCAAGTATAAGGAGAGTTTCTTTCTTTCACCCCGACTGGAGATCAGATTTCACCTATGCATTTATTTACCACTACATCACCAGCTCTAAAAGTACACAAAGTAATATTGCTGGGTAATGATTGTCAATCATTTTATTAGAAGTACTCATTGGCCTATCATATTTCTCTTCTTTGATATGTATGTTTAAATCAAGCAGGTGCATGCTGCCTGTAAGCACCACGAGTAGCACTGTCTAAAATGTATTCATTTATAATGTTTTTGTATATATTTTTTATTTCACCTTTATTTACCTTCACAACTGCGACCTGGCCAAGATGAAGCAAAGCAGTGCGACACAAACAACACAGAGTCACACATGGAATAATCAAGCGTACAGTCAATAACACAATAGAAAAAAAGAGAATCTATATACTGTGTGTGCAAATGGCGTGACGAGGTAAGGCAATAAATAGGCCAAAGTAGCAAGTAATTACAATTTAGCAAAATGAACACTGGAGTGCAGATGATGATGTGCAAGTAGAAATACAGGTATGCAAAAGAGCAGAAAAGTAAATAAAAACAATATGGGGATGAGGTAGGTAGATTGAATGGGCTATTTACAGATCGGTTAGCTGATCGGATAGCTAATGTTTAAAGTTAGTGAGTGAAAGATAAGTCTCCAGCTTTCGTTCCAGTCATTGGCAGCAGAGAACTGGAAGGACAGGCGGCCGAAGGGGGTGTTGACTTTGGGTGAAATAGTGAAATATACCTGCTGGAACGCGTGCTACGGATGGGTGTTGTTATCGAGACCAGTGAGCTGAGATAAGGCGGAGCTTTACCTAGCAAAGACTTATAGATGACCTGGAGCCAGTGGGTCTGGCAACGAATATGTAGCGAGGGCCAGCCGATTAGAGCATACAGGTGGTGGATGGAATATGGGGCTTTGGTGACAAAACGGATGGCACTGCGATAGACTGCATCCAGTTTGCTGAGTAGCATTTTGGAGGCTATTTTGTAAATGACATCGCCGAAGTCGAGGATCGGTAGCATAGTCAGTTTTACTAGGGTATGTTGTTGCGGAATAGGAAGCCGATTCTACATTTAATTTTGGATTGGATTGGAATAGATTGTATTTCGGAATAGATTCTATTGTTATTCCACTTTCTCAAAGAATGACTGTACTCACACTCTATGAGAGCAAGGTTGAAACAGATAGGACCAGGATTTTCTCAGCCTGGCTTCCTGTGTGAGACAGGGAAGAGAAGTACATTACAGTATTTCTGGCCTGGAGGAATTATACGGTAGGAGGAAATTTGCTCTGTTCCATCTCAAGCGTCAGCAACAGAGCTACAGTCAGGCCGCACCATATCATAAATCTAACAGGTTGTACAGTAAGAGCTTTGATCATGTGACCACAACAACCTTGGTTAGGCATAGGCTAAATGTGAAAATATGCTGAGTTGGTGTATGTGGTGGGCTCTGTATTTCTGGTTTCTGTAGAGAGGTGTTCAATATGCTGTATCCATGACAGTGAAACATGGGAGATGTGTTTTCTTTAAGTGTTGTAAGGACCATACAGTCTGACTTTTACCTCTTCCAGCTGTCATGTACAGTATTTCCTAAGGCAGAAATCAGAGTAGTTTGTCATCTAACCACTAGATGGCAGTAGCTACTCACATCTTCCCTTCACAGCTACACTAACATTACATAGCATGTGTAAAATAAGCTCCTGGATCCCTACATACTGATCTTGATGAGAAGGAAAAAAAACTGTCAGGGGAGGTTCTCTTCTGCACTGTTCAATCAATCCAGCACATTTTTTGAAGGAGTCAGGACGGAGTGTCGCCTTTTAACGTCCAAAAGCTGAAGTCGCGTCACAGGGTATTTTTCTATTTCCCCTGAAAACCGATCTGGTTGTTGGGGACTCAGCAGAGGTTAGAGCTACACATACACATTCCCGACCACTTTGAGAGTCAGTGAAACTGATATTTAGTTTTGTTTTTATCAACAGACTGCTTTAGTATTGTTTTGCCCTCCAAACATATAGGCAGATGATAAACACTATGTTTTTACCACAGGAGGTTGGTGGCACCTTAATTGGGGAGAAAGGGCTTATGGTAATGGCTGGAGTGGAATAGTTGGAATGGTATCAAATACATGGAAATCATGTGTTTGATGCCATTCGCTCCGTTCCAGCCATTATTATGAGCCATCCTCCCCTCAGCAGCCTCCCCTCAGCAGCCTCCCCTGGTTTTTACTCTATTGCTGAACACATGGTCATGTTTATGTCACTTAGAATACCGTGGCATTGATCTGAGGGAAGAGTTTTCAGTCCTTTACAAACCTCATGTTTGCGTTAATCCCTTACGGTTTAGCCTTATGGCTATACAACTGGTCAAAACTATGTCACAATCTATATTTGTCTTAGAATTTACCAGTTCAGGTGCATAGTTTGTGGAATAAAGGAGTAACCTTCATCAGGGAACCTCACTCCTAAGGTTGATTATGCTTATCTATGCTGGATGGCATTTGTTGTTACTTTTTGTGCCTCAGGGACGGGGTTTTAACGAGGCTAAACACTTGACCCAGTGATACTCAAGCATAATTTCCCACTCGGCACTGTCCCTCTTACTCACCAAGTGTTATGTTGTACCTTTTACAACCTTCATCAATCTGTTTTTGTCTCCTCTTGCAGAACCTATGAGAAAGGAAAGAATCAAGAGTAGGAGATGTTTGTTGACTCTTCCAGACCAAGCCTAACCGGGAAGAACAGGTGAAATAACCCATATAGCTGACCCCTGTGTGATTTCCTGTATTAGTCACAGGCCAGTATTGACCGTTTCCCACTGTGAGACTTGACACTGTTTTCTTCCCTACAGTTCATTATGACACCGAAGCCATCATTACCATGGCAAACCGCAGGAATGCCATTTACCCTAAAGCCCTTCCCTTTTTCACCCATCTTCTGAAATGATCCATCCTCTCCTGTTTTTTTTCTCCTCTCCTGTCGTCTCTTCCTCCTGCTTGCATGACTCTAATGGTCCCCATTTTTAACAGACACCGTAAAATGTCGGCACACACTTTTATAAGGTTCTGATTGTAAAAAACCATAGACAACAATTGTTGGCTTATATTCCCTAGGCCTGCTTTTCACATAGCTGATGTTGAAATGTTGCTTTTTGTCTGATTGTACAGCTACAAAAGTGACTGCAGTCATCAATGCTTGAAGACTAACCCTTTCCCTACTTTTAATGTCATTTCCAAATTCCAGTATAGTTTGAGAATACATGGTCAAGTCAATCAATCTGATTAAAAACACCCAATTGAAAAGAAGCGATACAACCCAAATGTTATACCATTTGATTTAATGCAGTTAGTTCTTTATTGTATCTAATTCAAACGTAGTCAGGAGTACCTAAAGGAAAACTGTCCCAAAGACAAAACAAATGGAGGGAAAACTGAGTTCTAAAACATTGTAGAATGTTCGATCGGTTCGCTCCCTGCATGTTGCGTGGGGGCAGCTGGTTGCCCCGGACAATGGCGCAGGTGAATCCTGGACTGTTTGTGGGGCAGTTCCGGATCGGCCTGTTTGCTCAGCTAACTTTTTCCCAGTGAAAACATTCTCGCCATGCAGGCCTGCTGGGATCCAGGAGCCCGGCGGACGGTGGCTGATCCCGGCATCCTGCATCCTGGATGCTCAGAGCAACTAAACCCCGTCCATGGAGACCCTCACCCAACAGGGGTTTGAGTGCTTTGACCCCCAGGCCTCACACACAATAAGGTTGGCATGACAACCACAGTAAAAAGGAAACAATCATTCTGCTAGATCTGGGACGGATACATAAGTATATACAAGGCAACACTTGTCTGTGAGTTATGATTATAGAGGATTTCTATTGAAATGTGCCTATGGATAAGAATGGTAAATTGCTTCAATCAATTTGCGTATTCATAAAAAAAATGTAATACGACAAAAAAATACCAAATATTCTTATTCTTTCACATTTCAACAGGTTCAGGTAAGATATCAACATAATATAAATTTTGTTAATGCCTGTGTCATAATGCATTCTTTTGCATTTAAATGATTTTTAAGTTAAATGTCAGAGTCAAGATTTAAATGTCAGCTCACATTAATTTGGCACCACTCAGACGCAAGGATGGAACCACCATTTTGTGTCTTTCCTGTCACTCACACCAGCCCCTCAGACTCCTGCGTAGGTGCCGTTGTAGAAGAAAGGCTTGTCAGTCACACAATGACCTACGACCTCTGGGGTCCATCTCTGGACCTTCGGCTTCCCCTCTTTGTCTGGCCGGACAATGACGGTACTGCGGGATGAGAGAGAGGGGTCCTCATCGAAGAAGTTAAAGGGGCGCAGGAAGAAGCCCACAGAGTTGCCGGGCGTTGCCGTATTGGGGATGTCCTCCGAGTGGGGCACGTGCAGGAAGCCCACTGTCACCCAGGCAACCAGGTCCTACACAAAAAATATTGTCAAGTTGATTGATGAATTGATTAATTGGATTGATTATTGAGTTATACAATTATAATTCCAGAACCTGTGTAAGTAAGGAATTATACACAGTAATGTCATCCAGGGTTGAGAAGCTGCTCGCATAAATCTGAGAATGAGTTGCGTTATTGTAGCAGCAGGTCTAACCTGGTTGGTGATGTCTTCATTGTTGCGGATGTAGTCCTCAAAGGAGACCACAGGCTCCCAGGGGTCGTTCTGAGTGTAGATACTACTGCTGGTGGGCTCACTGTCCTTGTGCCTGGTCACAGCCAATGGGTATCTACAGAGGAAAACTAATCCATTATCACACTCACTAATACAGACCATATGTACTGCGCTTTAGATAAACTGAATCAGAACTTTCTGACAGTAGATGATTAGAGAGAGAGAGAGAGAGAGGGGTCCAGATAGATAGATAGATAGATAGATCGATCGATAGTAGAGCATTGATACATCTCTTATAATAATGATCTGTGCCCCCTTCATACACCACAGTATCCATTTCCCATATTCTCTGGATTATCATGGAATTGCTGTCTGTAGTTCATGGTACCTGTACCTTTTATTCATTATTTTATGCTAGGGTTTAAAGGGATGGTATCCCTACTACCCCACCATATAATTAGATGGTGAAAATCTTTCCCATTCATTTTGGGTTGCGTTCTACAGCGGGAACTACTCAACACGTGGAGTGGAATGAACTGAGGTTGACTTTAGACCTCTTCTGATGTATCAAAAGTAACATTTGATTAAATGAGCTTTTAGAGTTAACTATCCCTTAAACTCGCTGTGTGTTTTTGTTACCTGGACCAGCTGATGCCGTTCTCCTCTCTCCAGCCACGGGGAAGCACACTGTTGGCGTGGGAGTTGTACTGGATGCGGTAGCCCTTCTGGTGGCCCCACTTGTTCTTCTCATTGGGGTTGTAGAAGTGCACGTAGCGGGGGAACTTTTTGCCAAATCGGAAGGCTGCGCTGCGTTCCGTTTGGTGTTGCGTCTTGACGAGCTTGGATTGGACGACAGAATGTTTGTGGCTCCACGGGTTGGTGAAGTTCACGTACTTGAGGTCCATCGACTCAAAGCTGTTCTCCCGACCTGGACCGTTTGACAAAAGCAATAATATACTGAACAAAAATATAAACACAACATGTAAAGTGTTGATCCCATGTTTATTGAACTGAAATAAAAGGTCCCCAAAAATGTCCATATGCACAAAGAGCTTACTTATCAAAGAGCTTACTTATCAAAAATTTGGTGCACTAATTTGTTTACATCCCTGTTAGTGAGCATTTCTCCTTTGCCAAGATAATCCATCCACTTACCATGTGTGACATATCAAGAAAGGGGGAGCTGCTGAGGAATATTTATTTCTGTCTATAAAGCTATTTTGTGGGCGGAAACTAATTCTGATTAGCTGGGCCTGGCTCCCAAGTGGCTGGGCCTATGCCCTCCCTCATTAAAACCTCCCTTTATTGCCATTTGTTGATTTGAAATGCAGTTGACCTAAGCACTAATGTCAAGTTCTGAAGCAGATATTGCACAGACTAGACATACCATTTCACGTGTGATTTATCAATTGTATTGCCCATGGTGCGGAAATGAGAGCTTATTTTGTGTTTCTTGTCAATGACTCACCAAAATGACTGACAATCTCATGTTATTGTTTTTGGCTGGGAGCATCACTCATAATGCAATATTTGACCAAAGTTCTAAAATACCTATTAGAATCTATTTCCCTATAAGTGTGACCATGCGACCAGATGATTAAAACAGAACTCACCGGCAATATCAAGGTCAACCTTGTAGTGGATGAGATGAGTGTGCAGGTTACCAAGTACGAAGTTATACACCTTAGAGCCATAGTGCAGTCCGTTAGGCGTAAAGAAGGTGGCGTGGATGTAGCCGGTGGCACTGACCCTGGACTCCATCACTCCGTTCTGGTAGAAGAGAAAATCCCAGATGTAGTCGTAGTTATAGACGGTGGAGGTGGTACGAAGCACCAGCACGTGGTTCTCCAGACCCCCGAAGAAGTTGTAGCTCCCCTGGAAGTTACTGTTGAAGTGCCTCCTCAGAGGCATCCCTGTGGTCATTTCAAACACACACAAGGCGTTCTTGTAGCGCATGGGCTTGTCCGTGTCGTAGTAATGGTGCAGGTCTAGAAAGGTTGCGATTTCAGGGCAGTCAATGCCAGGCGCCAGCTCGTAGTCCACAGTTCCCATGGCCCAGCCAGCATCTATGTATTTGGTCTGCATGGCGGCGGGGGTGTCACCCGAATAGAAGGCGATGGCTTCCTGGAGGCTGACCTCGTAGGCGATGCGCTCTCCATTGAAGCGCAGGTCAAAGATTTGGAGGCCGGCGGATGAGCGGACTCGGAAGGCGAAGGACCAGCCGGCGTATTCCACAAAGTTCCCATCCACGTGGTAGCGAGGGCCTTGGGGCTCTACCAGCTTGGGCCCATGAATGTCGGTGCGCGTGTTGCTGTGCCCACGGGGAATGTAAGTGGAGTACAAGTCTTCATCGTCATGGTCAGGAAGCTGGACCTTCTCCAGTGTTCCCTTCTCATATCGCTCTGCCAGTTCTTCCACATTGTCAAAGTACTGGCCGTTGTACCACACCTTCTCCACCGTCCAGCGCTCGGGATCCAGATCTTTATGGTTCACCAGGACCTCAAAGCCCACAGGGTGGATGAAGTAGCCCTCTACGAACTTCTGCAGCATGATCCAGGTCCTCCTCTCACCTGACTCCAAACCACGGGGCGCAATGTCCGAAAATGTCAGGCAGCGGTTGGTGCAGTTGTGGAAGGAAAATCCGCCTGTGGTCTCAAACAGGACCTTATGGACCTTGGCAGTAATCTTCTGCAAGATGTCAATGATGTGCGAGTACTCTGCCGCCGTGATGGGTCTCGACTCAAACCGAATGGGCCGGTCTCCCTTGAAAGTCTTCCCCGTGTACGAAGTAGGGAAGGGCAGTGGACTCACGATGAACTCAGTGATGTTGGGCTGGGCCTGGTTCCCGAACTGCACCACCACCCTGGCCTGGCGTGTGGGTTTGGCCTGGCCCCGGTCCAGTGTCCTCAGGGCCTCGTGCTTCCGAGGCAGGTGGAGCTCCATCAACAGGATGCTGTTCTTCTTCAGGTCCTTGCCCCGGGTCGCTGTCAGACCCAGCTCTGGCTTGCCTTGCAGGTAGTCCCGGACGTCACGCATCTCACGGGGGGTCAGGTCAGCGAACATGGAGGCTCCATGGTGAGCCCACTCCCGGCCACGAGAGGCTTCACACACGCCCAGAGCAACCAGCAGCACCAGCATACAGCAGCACCTGGCCATGTCTATGGAGACACAACAAGCAGAGAAGACGGCCAGGAATTAATCGAGAACGTGCTCTTATACTCACCGACAACCCTGTTCATCCTGTTGAAATGACCCTTGCACTTGAGTTATTGAGCTATGTATAATGCTTATCTAACAAAAACCCTACACTGATCTTATAGCGTGCTTCCTCCGTTTCCTCCAGTGCTGAAAAAAGAAACATACATACTAGCATCCAGATTGGGACACATTCCCCCCACCCCCCCGATCTCTTCTTCCCCACCCCGGTTCTCTCCACAGCTGGAAAAGCAAACCTCCTCCTTCTCATCCTTCCCCTCCTCCTCCTTTCTTTACCACTCTTTTCTTCCGCTCCCTCTGGTCTTCTAACAGTATGGATCAGCTTCCATGCAGTGGGGATCTTCGTACAATGTTTCCTTTCCTCCCCTCTGCACTGTCTCTGTTAATGTTGCATGTGTATCGACCCCCGTCAAGTCTGTTCTGTTCTCAGCAGCACACCAATGGGTCCTCACTTCAATCTGGGACTTATGTGTTACAGATTGCCTCTTTCAAACAGTTTGATTTTATAACATGCTTATGTAACCCTATTTATGTAATATTGTGATATGCTGCAATGAGGCAGAACACGAAAAGCATGCAAATCAGAGCACTGTAGGCAGTGCACGCCTTTGTAACAAAGAAACTGACCTACCTACAGTAGGTACTTCAAACGTTGAAGGGTACTCCTGCTTCCAGCCCTGAGTGAAACAATGTTGCTTTGTCCAGAACCAGAACAGACCAAGCAGTTGTATCCTTCCCTTTGCAGTTCAGATGGACGAGATGTATTATGAAAACAGGGCTCAATGAGCAGCTGCTTATATTTTGCCTTCAACTTGGCAGCGGCGGAACAGGATTGGTCACCGAGGGGTTGTAAAAGTGTTGAAATCTCAGGTCTACTGTATAGATGATTAATTCCAAAGGGGGGCACGCCGAGTAATTGAGCAACAAGTGATTTTGAAATGATTTGATTAGTGTAGTACGCTGACAATTTACTTAGTGGTCCAAGTATAAATCCTGGCAGAGGATAGTGGTTCAGTACACATGAGTAATGTTCCCCTAACATGCAGGAGTCTGGAAAATGAATGTAACACTTTCACTGTATGCTCTTAAGGGATGATTTGACCCACAAATCAAATACAATCAAATCAAATTGTATTGTATTAGTCACATGCGCCAAATACAACAGGTGTAGTAGACATTACAGTGAAATGCTTACTTACGTGACCCTAACCAACAATGCAGTTAAAACATATAAATAAAAAATAAAAGTAACAGGTACTTGAAGAGCAGTAGTAAAATAACAATAGCGAGAATATGTACAGGGGGGGTACAGGGGCACCGGTTAGTTGAGGTAACATGTACATGTAGGTAGGGTTATTAAAGTGACTATGCATAGATGGTAGATGATAACAACAGAGAGTAGCAGCAGTGTAAAAGAGGGGGAGAGGGGGGGCAATGCAAATAGTCTGGGTAGCCATTTGATTAGATGTTCAGGAGACTTATGGCTTAGGGGTGGAAGCCGCTTGGACCTAGACCTAGATGGTAGCAGAGAGAACAGTCTATGACTAGGGTGGCTGGAGTCTTTGACAATTTTTAGGGCCTTCCTCTGACACCGCCTGGTATAGAGGTCCTGGATGGCAGGAAGCTTGGCCCCAGTGATGAACTGGGCCATTCACACTACCCTCTGTAGTGCCTTGCGGTCGGAGGCCGAGCAGTTGCCATACCAGGCAGTGATGGTGCAGCTGTAGAAACTTTCGAGGATCTGATGACCCATTCCAAATCTATCTCCTGACAGGGAATAGGTTCTGTCGTGCCCTCTTCACGACTGTCCTTGTGTGCTTTGACCATGTTAGTCATCTCCTTTGTCTTGATCACATTGACGGAGAGGTTGTTGTCCTGGCACCACATGGCCAGGTCTCTGACCTCCTCCCTATAGACTGTCTCTTTGTTGTCGGTGATCAGGCCTACCACTGGTGTGTCATCAACAAACTTAATGATGGTGTTGGAGTTGTGCCTGGCCGTGCAGTCATGAGTGAACATGGAGTACGGGAGTGGACTGAGCACACATCCCTGAGGGGCCCCTGTGTTGAGGATCAGCGTGGCAGATGTGTTGTTACCTAACCTTACCACCCTTACCAGGGCGGTCCGTCAGGAAGTCCAGGATCCAGGTGCAGAGGGAGGTGTTTAGTCCCATGGTCCTTAGCTTATTGATGAGTTTTGAGGGCACTATGGTGTTGTACTGGTGTTGTACTGTAGTCAATGAATAGCATTCTGAAATATGTGTTCTTTTTGTCCAGGTGGGAAAGGGCTGTGTGGAGTGCAATAGAGATTGCATCATCTGTGGATCTGTTAGGGCGGTATGCAAATTGGAGTGTGTCTAGGGTTTCTGGGATAATGGTGTTGATGTGAGCCATGACCAACCTTTCAATGCACTTCATGGATACAGACGTGAGTGCTATGGGTCGGTAGTCATTTAGGCAGGTTACCTTAGTGTTCTTGGGCACAGGGACTATGGTGGTCTGCTTGAAGCATGTTGGTATTACAGACTCGGACAGGGAGAGGTTGAAAATGTCATTGAAGACACTTGCAAGTTGGTCAGTGCATGCTCGCTGTACATGTCCTGGTAATCCTTCTGGCCCTGCGACCTTGTGAATGTTGACCTGTTTAAAGGTCTTACTCACATCGGCTGCAGAGAGCGTGATCACACAGTCTTCCCGAACAGCTGGTGCTCTCATGCATGTTTCAGTGTTATCTGCCTCGAAGCAAGCATAAAAGTAGTTTAGCTCGTCTGGTAGGCTCGTGCCACTGGGCATCTCTTGGTTGTGCTTCCCTTTGTATTCTGTAATGGTTTGTAAGCCCTGCCACATCCGACGAGTGTCCGAGCCGGTGTAGTACGATTCGATCTTAGTCCTGTATTGATGCTTTGCCTGTTTGATGGTTTGTCGGGATTTCTTACAAGCTTCTTGAAAGTGGCAGCGTTATATCCTTTAGCTCAGTGCGGATGTTGCCTGTAATCCATGGCTTCTGGTTGGGGTATCTATGTACAGTCACTGTGGGGACGACGTCATCAATTAACTTATTGATATTCCAGTCTGTGCTAGCAAAACAGTACTGTAGCTTAGCATCTGCTTCATCTGACCACTTTTTTATTGATTGAGTCACTGGTGCTTCCTGATTTAATTTTTGCTTGTAAGCAGGAATCAGGAGGGTAGAATTATGGTCATATTGCCAAATGGAGGGTGAGGGAGAGCTTTGTATGTGTCTCTGTGTGTGGAGTAAAGGTGGTCCAGATGTTGCACATTTAACATGCTGATAGAAATTTGGTAAGACGGATTTAAGGTGAACCCCCCCCCCAAAAGGAAATGAGTCTCTTTATTTTACAGCACACCCACGGGGAAATTATTTGGTATTGTAAATCTCCTGGACACATACAACATTGTGCCAGTTGTTCTGTTTACTTTGAACTCTTCTCTCGACCTAGCCCTGAAAGGTTTCAACGGATGTGCATTTTACTCCTTAAGAGTCGCGCATGATATTACCAACATGATATTGGTGAACAGAAACATACAGAGTCCACTACCTTCTAGAAAACCATCCAGGGGAACACACTGTGTTGTCCCTGTTCCTCAGCAACACTCTACTCTAACCCTATGCGTATCTCATAGAAAACCTGTGGATATCATATGAAATCCTCAGAGTCACTTGAAACTTCAGGCCACGGAGTAAAATACAAGATTATCAGTGTCTATAGGAATGACATGCCATTATACAGTACAGTATGGGTTTGCAGTGTTTACTGGTGCCTGGATTGGCACCAAACTAGTATTTAACTAGTATTTACTCATTTTGCTTATAAAAATTATAGCATTGCATGGCTTTGTGAACTTGCCATTACAGGTCCACTGTAGAGCTACGAACAGAATTTACTTTTTATAGCAGGTTACAAAAAAAATGTATGCAGCAGGTTAGGATAATTACGTTAAGGTTAGGAACATGGTTAGAATTAGGGTTTGTTAAAATGGTAAAATTCTCCCTGAAACGACACAGAATGACGATTTTTACAATTTATGTGTCACTTCCATTCTTAGCTGTATACCATCTAGCCACAACCCCTCATTATCACAATTCTAATAAAATGAGGGAGCTGTTATAGGACATTACATATTTGCAGGTCCAGCAACTGGGTTAGTTCTGGTATTACCAATGTGTTTCCACAACAAGTCACTCTGGCAACCAATAACCTTCAACAACATTCTATCCTCTGCAATTCTACTAATTAATCAATGGATTGTTGATGAATAATGCCAGATAAGCCAGTGTTTGGAGGATATATTGACACGGGTGTTGTTAGGCCCGAGACTAAGTCCAAACACCGGCTTCAAGGGCATTATCATGGGTGAACAGGGAGTACAGGAGGAGGCTGAGCAAGCACCCTTGCGGGGCCCCTGTGTTGAGGATCAGCGAAGTGGAGGTGTTGTTTCCTACCTTCACCACCTGGGGCCGGCCCGTCAGGAAGTCCAGGATCCAGTTGAATAGGGCGGGGTTCAGACCCAGGGTCCCAAACTTTATGATGTAAAACGGGCTTTATAAATACATTTGATTGATTGATGATGAGCTTCGAGGGTACTATGATGTTGAAGACTGAGCTATACATAGGTATTTCTCCTTTCTCCAGGCGATTGCATCGTCTGTGGATCTGTTGCTGCGGTATGCAAATTGAAGTGGGTCTAGGGTTTCAGGTAAGGTAGAGGTGATATGATCCTTATCTAGCCTCTCCAAGCACTTCATGATGACAGAAGTGAGTGCTACGGGGCAATAATCATTTAGTTCAGTTACATTTGCTTTCTTGGGTACAGGAACAATGGTGGACATCTTGAAGCAAGTGGGGACAGTAGACTGGGATAGGGAGAGATTGAATATATCCGTAAATACTCTAGGCAGCTGGTCTGCGCATGCTCTGAGGACGCGGCTAGGGATGGTGTCTTGGCCTGCAGACTTGTGAGGGTTAACACGCTTAAATGTCTTACTCACGTCGGCCATGGAAAACGAGAGCCCATAGTCCTTGGGAGCGTCTGTGGCACTGTGTTATCCTCAAAGCGGGCGAAGAAGGTGTATAGCTTGTCCCGGAGCAGGACTTCGGTGTCCGCCACGTGGCTGGTTTTCCCTTTGTATTCTGTGATTGTCTGTATACTCTGCCACGTATGTCTTGTGTCTGAGCTGTTGAATTGCGACTCCACTCTGTCTCAGTACTGATGTTTTGCCTGTTAGATTGCCTTACGGAGTGAATAACTACACTTTTTGTATTCAACCATATTCCATGTCACCTTGCCATGGTTAAACGCGGTGGTTCACATTTTCAGTTTTGTGCAAATGCTGCTAGGTAGGTTTTAATAGTCACAGTGGTGACAACATCCCCTATACACTTCCTGATGAACTCAGTCACCGTGTCCGTAAATACGTCAATGTTATTCTCAGAGGCTACCCGGAACATATCCCAATGAAATGACGTGGAAACAATGTTGATTCATCCGATGTGTGCCCAGTGGCACATAAAACGGGGAGATTGATGTCTTATCTACTTCTGTTCTCTGGAAACAAAGTAGTTGGTACCGGAACTAGCTGAATCAAGCATTTAATCACAGTTGACGGAAACTCGGTCTGAGAGTTAACTCACTTCTTTCTCTCTCTGGTAACTAGTGAAGTGTGTTGAAGGGCTGTGGCCGCGAATGCATCCAAAATGGCTGCCATGCTCCAGATGAGAGCTACAGATAGGGGGGCTTTGGTGGCAGCTGTGTTTGTGTCTCCTTTCTCTGGGGGTCAAAGGGTCAGGCCAGGGATATTGTCCGGGTTGAAAACCCCCTGGCTCCTGTCCATTGACATGTTTTATTAAATAAACGCCACTGCCATCCTTCCCGATACGCCTCTCTTTATAGGATTAGTATCAGCACAAACATATCCCTCCATCATGGATGATGTCTCTCTCTCTCTTTGCCTGTACCCCCTCTGTGTCACCCAGTGTCACCCACTTCCCCCTCCTCCTTCCTCCCTCAGCCCCCATTCCTGCTAGGTCCTGTACGGTTGAACAGGCAGGAGGCCCGAGTGTCACCATCCTTCCGCCTGGTGGCCAATGGCGGCCCTCCCAGCTGTGGCCCTCAGGCTTCTCAGCCAATGACGTGCTCCTCAGATGGCACTGTGCTCCTCCGGGAGTCGGACACCGTTTAAAACCCAGTGAAAGGGGCACCCGCCCCTTATAAAGCAACAGATCCCCTTACTTTCAGGACCTGACAGAGAGAAAGAAAACGAAGATACCTTGATCTAGGAAAGGGAAGTAAATCAGGGGTATACCGTATTAGGATCAACAGTCAAAGGAATACCCCCAGGTTATTGAAGTGCCAAGCTCTATCTGACACCAGTTATATCCAGGTGAGAATTCTATTATTCTACTCATTGCCTTCAGTTGGCTGTATTTTATCCCCAGTTTATCTTATAGTTCTTGAGTTACCTGTGTCATCTCTGCCTATGTAAACATGTATTTGTTGCCTTCGTCACTCAATATAATAAAGGGTTGCACAACCACAGTTTAACATTTTACTCCTGTATGTGTATACATATTGAGAGAAAATGTTTTCCCTCAGAGGTCTATTCCAAGGCATCACAGAGCGGGAGAGAGTGAGCAGTATGTGGACTCTACTGATGTCTCTGCTTGGACTGCGTGTGGTGATGGTGATGGGGTAAGAACTGACCACCGTAGAGTCTAAGAGAAAGGAAACACAAATTATATTGCTTTACATTAGATTTACTAAACTATACATCTGTTGGAAGGGGTACTTTTTTCAGCCGACAAGTTAATCATATTTACAAATCTTTTCCCCTTTTTTTTACACCATGGTGTAGGGTTCCATGCGTCCCTCTTTTTCAATTATTTTTCACTCCTCTGTAGCTCAGTTGGTAGAAAAATCGAATAAAATCACATTTTATTTGTCACGTAGGGCAACACAGTTTACAGCATGTATAAAAGGTGCAGGGAAACGCTTGTGCGATAGCTCCCTCAACATTGCAGTATAATAATCAATAATAATAAAAAAAAAATAGAAGGTAGTATCCAAAGGAATAAACTGATATGTAAACGATAGGATATACAGTATAGATTATGAGCAGTTTAGATTATAGAGCATAAGATAGGATGAACTTTAATGTCCCCAAGGGGAAAAATTGTCTTAGACACCCAGTACTGCTGTATACAAAATAGACACTGTACATTACACACTCAACGTAATACATACATTTCCCGTTTCCCAATATACACGTTCTCCACTTCTCTTATAGCCATATACATAATACATATTGCACATTTAGTCAGTGACCTACTAACACAGCCCAGCATTACTTATTGCTGTTCAGGTATTCGATGGACATGAGAATGAAGGAGTGCTTATACCTGTTCAGCATGTAGGGACCCTATAGCGTCGGCCTGAAGGGAGGAGCTGATAGCCACCTCAGAGTGAGGCACAGGGGATGGGGTCTGAAATAAGTTCCTGCGTGTGTCTGATAACTGTCTGTTCAGGAATAGTCTGCAGGGATGGATGCCGCCTCACACACATTGGCCTTCGTGGCAGTTTGTGTCAGGGGGACAATTTGAGATTTTAGTTGGACTGATAAATTGCCAAGGCAGACTGTGATGCTACATCTCAGGATAATCTCTTTGACCGCATTTTACAAAGGGAGCATTATTTTCTACGTAGGAAATAGAGGCGTTGTTGGACTCTGGTGCAGACACTCACTACTTGGACCTTCCAGGTAGATCACCGCCCAGCTGAACACAAGCATGATGCTTGCAATGCCAGGAAAGTGGGTTGGATTCCTTGGACCACCCATATGTAAAAAAAAATGTATGCATATTACTCTATGTCACTTTGGATAAAAGTGTCTGCTAAATGGCATCTGTTATTATATTATATTATTCACTTCATTTTTTGTTGTTTATCACCACCCCAGGCACTGGTGTGAACACACAGTGGAGGAAAGAGTGGACCGGATCATTTCCCCCCGTCTTCAGCGTGAGGTGGACTGTTCCGAGGTGTACCAATACAACACGCAGGACTGGAGGCTGGATGTGGATAGGATGCGCCACAAGCACGGGGGGGATGACGGCATTGCACTGTACTACAAACAACTGGGCCGCAAGGCTGTCTGCTTCTTATACAAGTAGGGAGATGATTACTAAGACTCCAAAAATGTACTACAACACCAAAATGTTCAGTAATGATATGAAAGCTGCAATGACTTGAATGTATAAGAACAAAATGAAGATGCCAGCTATTGAGTGTATTGCGTGTTGCCTTGTGCAGTAATACATATACTGTATGTGTTTTGAGCAGACCCGCTGAGATGGAGCCCCAGAGGGTGAATAAGACTGTGAGGGGGTGCTGCGAAGGCTGGGGAGGACCGCGCTGTTCACAGGGTAATAACAACTTTCTATACAGTAGTACTATTCACTTTCCTTTGACGCTATGTGTGTCCATCTTAATGATTACATTGGCTATTAGTAGGCTTCTGACAACAGGAGGGACAAAAAAAATGGTCTGCATATTGAGAAGAATTTAACACATTTCCTCATCATTCTGTCTGACTTGCTCCGTTTCTCTCTCTCACACTGTCCCCCGTTTCTGGACCAGGCGTGGGCGTGCGGGGCCACTGCTACTCCACATGGAGCTGCGAGGACTTCCCAGGGGTGCACAACTCCTCTCTGATGCCCATGGAGCAGTGCTGTGGCAGCCTGTGGGGCCTGAGCTGGAGGAACGCGTCTGACCAGACCTGCCTGTCCTGTACCTACACCCTGCTGGCTGGTCAGTGCTGTAGGGATGTACCGCTCTGCCCTCTCTGCCACTCACAGTATTACACTGATTGAGGACAACATTTGTTAGTGGTCGAATTTGACAGAGAAAAATTGTCTAATTGAGAACAAAACACTGCTCTATATTCTCTAATGGCTTTGAATGTCTAATGTACTTGATAAAGATCACTAGGAGGTCTAGACTGTCAGATGTTTGTCTGAGGTTCTTGGGAACTTTTATCAGAGGAGATTGGTTTTAAATATGTCTTCCAGTTAAAGACACGCAGTTATTCCTGTGTGGCCTTGACGTGGAGCTGCTTTGAGTCAACATAATGATTTGCATGTGAAGATGAAGATCAATGAATCTATTTAACACTCTCCATTGACTTTTCCTCTCTCCATTTCTCTTAATTTCTCACCATTTCTCTCCCCGACTCTATCCATTTCTCTCCTCTTAGACTCGCAGTCGTCTCCCCTCGTGCGGGGGGGTCATTTGGGGAGCGCCCGGAACCCCCAGGGCTCGGCCACCTGTCTGAGCTGGGGAGGGGCTCACTATCGTACCTTTGACAGAAAGCACTTTCATTTCCAGGGCGACTGTACGTACGTCCTAGCATCGTCTACAGATGGGACATGGGCTGTGTACATCAGCACTGTGTGTAACGGTCGGGGAGACTGCAGCAAGGTACAGTAGGTTACGATGAGCTGAACTATCACTCCACTCTCCACTGTGTTAGCCTGTGTGTGGAGTGTTCTCCCACAAAGTAGCTTGGTGGATGCTATAGAGTGTGGAGCTTTGGGTTGAATAAAAATGCATAATTTCTGATGTGTCATTCTCCCAGGCGCTGAGGATGATGCTGGGATTAGACCTGGTCTCTGTTCACCTCAGGAACTTAACATTAAATGGATTGCTAGTTCCTCAAGGAGAACCACTCTTTCAAAATGGTAATTCCAACACCCTCTGGTCAGAACAGTTGAAAAGCTTCTCCATTCCTTTTCTTCTGTCTGTCAGTTCTGAAATTGTTGCCAAGCAAGCTCACATTCACCTTCACACAATACTAGCCTGTACCTTTACCATTTTTTTTACCATGCCCTCCCCTCACTGTGTCTGTGTACAGGAGTGAGTGTGCATTGGCTGGGGGACTTTGTGTTTGTGGAGAGCGGTCTGGGGGTGCGGGTGAAGTTCGACATGGGCTACACCGTCTACCTGACGGTCACCACAGAACACCTTGCCACCACCAGAGGGTTGTGTGGAGTCTATAACAACAATGCAGACGGTGAGGGGACCAGACAGGGGCTTCCTAGCTTCCTTTCCTTATCTCCTTCCCTTCATGAGTACTGATTGCACCTTACTGATCGCAAGGCTATGACAATGTTGGAACACTAGTGACTTTTTCTCTGTGGTCCTTCAACTATCTTTCCCGTGTCCTCATAGACGACTTCACCACAATGACTGGGAGTGTATCGGAGTACCCTGCCAGTTTTGGGAATTCGTGGCGAGTGCCTGACCATCAGACTGAGGCATAGTACCATCTGAAAACTAGGCTAAATATATACAGTAGAGCCTTCAGAAAGACTTGAGCTTTGACTGTTTCAGGCAATTCTGGGTAATTTAGTTCTCCCACCCTCCTTTCTCAGGGTTGCAACGACGCAGCAGAGCTAGGCCACAGCTGTGATGTCACAGGGGACTCTGCTCTGCGCAGGGAGGCAGAGTCAGTGTGTCACCGGTTGCTGGAGAGCCCCTTTACACAGTGTCACCACAGGGTGAGGAACTCCAACACAAGTCATGCTTTGTGTCAACATGCACACACACAAACACATACAACTCACTTTCCATATTACACAAACAGATTTCCAACAATATAATATAATATTTCAGCAATGGTATAACAATGGTAACCATAATCCTGATGTGAAACCCATGACTTTGCCTTTCTGGTCAGGTGGACCCAGCGGCCTACGTTGACACATGTCTGTACCTGCACTGCAGCCTGGGGACCAGAGAAAGAGAGGATGCCACGTGTGATACTCTGGCCAGCTATGCCCGCGAGTGTGCCCAACAACACGTCATCATCAGCTGGAGGAGCTCAGGACTGTGTGGTAAGTCCCCACAGCCCCCTGCAGACCTCCAGTATTGGAAAGTACCAGGAAATACCCATTCTCTGTTAGGGATGAACTGTCTTTAACTCTCTCTCTCTCTCTCTCTCTCTCTCTCTCTCTCTCTCTCTCTCTCTCTCTCTCTCTCTCTCTCTCTCTCTCTCTCTCTCTCTCCCCCCCAGGGCGTGTGTGTCCGCGGGGGCAGGTGTTTTCTGACTGCGTGTCCTCCTGCCCCCCTAGCTGCTCTTCCCCTCAGCCTCCTGCCTCTGGCCAGTGCAGGGAGGAGTGTGTAGGGGGGTGTGAGTGCCCCTTTGGGCTCTACCTGCATCAGGGGCTCTGCCTGAGGAGGGACGACTGCCCCTGTTTCCACCGCAGACACACCTACCAGTCAGGAAACACCATCCAACAGAGGTGCAACACATGGTGAGTGGCTGGAATTACATGTCCATTATTGGAGGTGTCCTGAAAATGTGGGCAGCCAATGTTATTCTTAAAAGCTTAAAGGGGTCCTCATTAATATGTTGTTTTATAATGTCCTCTCTTCTGACCCATCCCTCCCTATCACCCCTTCATACCTTTCTTTTCTCTCTCTCATTGTCTCTCTCTCACCCCTCTCTGACAACCCCCCCACTCGTACTTGCTCCCTCTAAAACGCATTCTCTCTCTCTGTGTCCCCCATCTTAGTGTGTGTCGAGCAGGTGCCTGGCAGTGTTCAGGGGAGAAGTGTGCTGCCCAGTGCAGCCTGATGGGTGGTCTGCAGGTGTCTACCTTCGACAAGAAGAGGTACTCTCTGCAGGGAGGGGACTGTGGCTTCACTGCCATAGAGGTAAGATGCCATCAGGAACCGTCTCTATGGTAACTGGATATAACTGAAAGTTAACCCATAAGAGTCTAAGCCGGGGGAGGGGTGGGGGAGGGGGTGCTAGTAAGCTATGTGTAATTGTTTAAAGAAACATATACATGTTCGTGAGAGTAAAAACCTTTACACAGAGGAGTCATATTGGTATGTAGCCCAAACGGTTCGGGCGTTACAGACAAGAAGTTGGCAGATCGGTTGTACCGACTTCAGACGAGTCCCAAGACACTTGTGAGGGTCGTAGAGCAAAACGGAGACCACCATCATGTTCGTGAGAGTCTCATCTTTCCATAGAGACGACAAATGTTTGTAGGCCAAACCGTTCGGACTCTACAGACTCTCGCTCTAGCTCTGTCACTTTTCACCGCAGATGCGGAAGTACTACGTAGGCGGATGCGATGGATTGAGGCACAACCAATGCAAAAATAAACATCTAAACTGACATAAACTGACAGATTTCTATGGGGATTTGTGTATTATGCTAAGTTAAAGGCACATTTCCTGTAGAAAGTGTCACTCAAGACATCATCTGACATTTTTCCATTGTTTTATTACATATTGCTCCTTCAGAATCTGTCAGTAATCAAACCCCGATGGCTCTCGTGAAAAGTCAGGCTTTTGATTAGCTGTGAGTTAATTGGAGACATCTTAAGTTTTTCTTCCTGCAATTTGTAGATCTCGAAGACATATCTATGTGTCTTTGCTAGTGTGTCTAAGTCTGATTATTAGAGGGAAAACAGTTGTTGTGTATATGCAGGACTTTGTGGACAGGAAGCTGGTAGTAAGCATTCGAGGTGGAGAGTGTGTGCTGGGTGGCGGACAGGGCTGTCTGAGAGAGATGTCTGTCACCGCTCTACGTACCACAGTGACCATCACCGACACAGGTGGGCGGACATTACTTCTGTTTATTGCCATTGCATTGGTGTTGTCTGTAACGTGTTTTTAACCAGTCAATCACTCAATCAACCAATCAGTTTGAACTGGCTGGGACAGAGCCCTCTATGCAGGAAAACAAAAGATGTGGTGCATTGTTGTCCTGTTCCAGGTGCAGTGACACTGAATGGCCAAAGGGAGGCGCTGCCAGTGGTGACTGGGGACTTGGTGGTGCGGAGGTCCTCATCCTCCTTCCTGGTGGTCCAGACGTTCGGTGCACAGCTCCTGTGGCATCTGGACGGGCCCCTGGCCCTCATCACCTTGCAGCCTGGCTTTGCTCACAAGGTAAAACTCTACCTTGCTCCCACTCTAACTTAATGCTTTACCAAACCAAGGTCCTGACTCTATGGTTGTGTTTACACAGGCAGCCCAATTCTGATCTGTTGCTCAATTATTGTCAAAAGATCTGACTGGTTCAAAAGACCAATTATTGTCAAAAGTTCAGAATTGGGTTGCCTGTGTAAATGCATCCTCTGTGGTGGTATTGAATTGATGTGTGTTTTCCTCCAGATCCGAGGGTTGTGTGGTACATTGACCTGGAATCAGCATGATGACTTCACCACTCCCGAGGGGGACGTAGAGAACACTGTCTCCTCCTTCGCTGCTAAGTTCACCACAGGGGACTGTCTTCCCCCCCAGGATGCTCCGCCGGACCCCTGTGGCTCCTACAGCCAGAGGAGACAGTACGCAGAGGGTGTCTGCTCTGTCATACACAGCCCTGTGTTCCAGGTGTGTGTGTGTGTGTGTGTGTGTGTGTGTGTGTGTGTGTGTGTGTGTGTGTGTGTGTGTGTGTGTGTGTGTGTGTGTGTGTGTGTGTGTGTGTGTGTGTGTGTGTGTGTGTGTGTGTGTGTGCGTGCGTGCGTGCGTGTGTGTGTTGCTCAATACAAAAGCACTGTCTTGTCTTCCAAGTAAAATGGTCAATTTTGACAGTGTTTAAATGTAAAGATCGTTCCAACAATGAGTGTATTTCTCCATCTCTCTCTCTCTGGTCTCTGGAGGCCTGTCATGACGTGGTGGAGAGGGAGCCCTACCTGCGTCTGTGTCTGACAGAGGTGTGTGGCTGTGGCCCCCAGAGGCCCTGCCAGTGTACTGTCCTCACCGCCTACTCCCGCCACTGTGCCCAGGAGGGCGTGCCTGTCAGCTGGCGCAACCACACCTTCTGCCGTAACAGCCAGTGTTTATATACCTAATACGCTACACAATGTTCCAATGTCAGTAGGGGGTATGACTATCGTCAGGAATATTGGGGGCACAATCTGTGTAATGTCAAAGGTTCTGAAAATGAGTAGTTAAACACTCCGATCAAATATGAAAACACTTTTTCCAATACGTTTTCCAGTACGTTTTCCAATACTCTTCCACTCCCCTCCAGCGGTGCAGTGTTCAGGGGGACAGGTGTACCAGGAGTGTGGTCGGCCATGCGGTGGTTCCTGTACTGACCTCCGGCAGGGCTGGAGCTGTGAGCTGAGCAACCGGAGCTGCGTGCCAGGCTGCCAGTGCCCTCCAGGCCTGGCACAGGATGACAAGGGCCAGTGTGTGCCCGTCTCCATGTGCCCATGCATGCGGGGAAACAAGCTGTACCAGCCTGGTAGTACCGTCCATAACAACTGCAACACCTGGTTCGTGCCTAGGGGTCAAGAGTCAAATGACTTGTTGAATGCCCTGGTTTATCATTTCTCCACTCAACCCAACAATGATCCTGGGCTTTTTACTATGTTTCATTGTCAACTTTTTTTTTCTCTACTGAAGATGTTGCATTGCAAACACTTTCTTTTGAGACACAGGGTGACTTGGCTGACCTGGTGTCTGCCCAATCATTCTTCACACACCAGTTACAGACCCAAGCAATATCCCTATCATTCTAACCTTACAGATGGAAAGAGAGAGAAAGAAAGAGAGAGAGACGGAAAGAAAGAAGAAGCAGAGAGAAGGAAAATTAGATACAGAATTGCATAATAATTAACTTAGTTACCCGGTCGATTTTTACAATCTTTGCCATAAATGCTGTGTCTCTTTGTGACCGACACGGCTTGTGAAGGCGGCACAGCATGTGAAGGTCTTTATCGTCTGAAGCTGGTGAACAGCTCTCATAAATGGAAGGTAGGCATGAGTCAGCAGAAGTTATCTTTGATCTCAGCGCAGATAGGCCTAAGGCAGATACAGAAATAATTTGTCTACCAATGTAACCATTGCAATTTGTAGACGCTGTAGACATTGTAGAATTCGGTTTGTCGCTAAAAATCGGATGAAAGCAAACATCGTGTCAACTGTGTGGTTGTTCAAGCTCAAAGGAGTTATGGGCCATTGTTTATCGCAGTAGTGCATTCATTGGGCAAATTATTCACTTCCTGGTGACACTTTACCATTGGGGTCCATTTATAAACCTGCGTTCATTAATAAATAGTGAATACATCTTTTTAAACCTAGATATATGTCTCCATGTATGTGAAGGTTTTTTGCAAGCAGGGGCATGATATGGTACTGTGATATGTAACTGGGTATACTTCCATTGTGTTATCCGTTCGTCCCTCATCCAATCTCAGTGGTGTAAGAGCTCTGATGAAATCACCCTATGGTCTGCTCTCTGCTACATCAGGATAGGTTGATTTCATTGCATCTCTTTGCCACATAACAGCAAGAGTCAACGGGCTGGTGCGTACTGGTTATGTAGCCCTGAACAGCACTCTAACTGACATTTTAATTACCTGTTTGAATATAGTGTGGTAATGTGGAGTTTGAATACAGCTTTAGGATTGGCTTAGATAATTAATATATGACCTGTGCACATATACCTTGACCGTGGTGTTGCACAAGCTAGTGTGTTGTCCCCCCCCCACACACACTTATTTTTCTGTCTTTATCTCTCTCCCATCTACTTTCCTCCCCTCATTGTAGTGTGTGTGAGCGTGGGGTATGGAACTGCACAAAGGAGGTGTGTCCAGAGGCAGCCCAGTGTCCAGGCTCTTTGGTCTTCTCTCCTCGCTCCTGTTTACTCACCTGCTCCAGTCTGGACGCACCGGGACAGGCATCCCCTGGACCCCCAACCTCCCCCTGCCAAGAGCCACGGGCAGGCTGTGTCTGCCCCCAGGGGACCGTCCTGCTGGTGGGCCCCTCCCTCCTCCTACCTGGATGTTTGTTCCTCCCATCTCAGCACATAGAGAATGAAGTAGAAATGTCTCAGCAATTAAAGATTACAGTGAATAACTCCAGACACAAACAAAGCATTAAAATGTGTCACCCCTCAGCTATAGACAATCAGCTTTAATATTGCAGATAGATTGTGGCTTCTATCATTGTAATTGTGTGCATTATTTCCGTTCCCCTATATATTTTCCTGCCACCCCAGGGTAATCACTGTGTCCTCCCAGAGCAGTGTCCGTGTCACCATAATGGTCGACTGTACTACAACAATGACACAATCACCAAAGACTGCAACACGTGGTAAGCACCTAGGTTAACATGTGTTTAACACATGGAGGCAATAAACAGTTCACTTTAAAACCATAAAGAACACTGAACTCTGAATGGCAATACAGTGGATCTTAAAGGAATAGTTCAACCCAAATTCTACGTTTTTCAGTTGGCTGTATACTGTGCCGAAGTGGTCTGAAGTCCATTTCTATGATGTCTGTTCTGATGAAGCTATTAAACTATATGCATTAGGAGAAATCTGCAGGCTTCGATCCAAAATTATTAGAATACATTGGCGCTATGGAATTAGATGGTATCAATATTTTAAACGCTTTAAAACAAAATGCACATCAGTGTCTTTAACTCCTCATTGCCTGGGATTTGGTCTTTCCCTACAGCATATGCAAGGAGCGCCGCTGGCACTGCGGCCAGTCCCTATGTACGGGGACCTGCGTGGCAACGGGTGACCCTCACTATGTGACGTTCGACGGACGCTGCTTCTCCTTTCTGGGCGACTGTGAGTATGTGCTGGCGCAGGAAGTGGGCGGTCTGTTCAGTGTGACGGCGGAGAACGTGCCATGTGGCAGCACGGGGGTCACCTGCACCAAGTCAGTCAGCCTCAGTGTGGGCAACACCGCCATCCACCTGCTAAGAGGTAAGGGAGGGAGGGAGGGTATGGGGAGAGAGGGAGGGAGGGAGAGGAAGGGAGGAAGGGGGAGAGGGGGAGAGGGGGAGGGAGGGAGAAGGACAGAATGGGAGTGGGAGAAGAGAGGGGGGAGGGGGGTGGAAGGGGGAGGGGTAGAGGGGTAGAGGGAGGGAGCAGGGACGATAGGTTGGGTAGAGGTAGGGAGAGAGGGAGGGAGGATGGAAGTGGGAGGGGTAGATGGAAGGAGTTGGGATGACAGGGAGGGATGAGGGAGAGGGGGAGGGTAGAAGGAGGGAGTTGTGACGAGAGGAAGGGGGTGGAGTTTGGAGGGTGGATGGATGGTATGTGAGAGAAAATACTTTGAGAGATATAAATACAATGTTGCATGTTATAAAGTCACTCCTCGTGATGTTAGCTATAAACAGAACAGGATGAAAACAATACAGACTAAAGAAGTTCACCATGTGTGTGTGACAGGTAAAGCTGTGACAGTGAATAGCATGCCTGTGACTCTCCCGAAGTCGTACTCTGGCAGCGGTCTGACTCTGGAGAGAGTGGGTCTTTTTGTGTCCCTCTCCTCCCGCCTGGGGGTCACTCTGCTCTGGGACGGAGGTAGGGAGTACCAAGATACACACAACCCCCCCCACACACACACACAGACACATACAAACACACACACACACACACATAAACACAAACACACACAGACACACACACGCACTGGTGATCATTAGTGGAGCATGTTGAGAGCTTCAAGTTCCTTGGTGTCTACATCACCAACAAACTATCATTGTCCAAACACACCAAGACAGTTGTGAAGATATGCAACTGTTCAGGGAAGTAAGGAACCAATACACACAGTCAGTAAGGAAAGCAAAGGCTAGCTTTTTCAAACAGAAATTTGCATCCTGTAGCTCTAACTCCAAAAACTTTTGGGACGCTGTAAAGTTCCTGGAGAACAAGTACACCTCCTCCCAGTTGCCCACTGCACTGAGGCTAGGTAACACCAATGATAAATCCATGAAAATCGAACATTTCAATAAGCATTTCTCTACGGCTGGCCATGCTTTCCTCCTGGCTACCCCAACCCCGGCCAACAGCTCCGCACCCCCCACAGCTACTTGCAAGAGCCTCCCCAGCTTCTCCTTCACGCAAATCCAGATCGCAGATGTTCTGAAAGTGCTGCAAAACCTGGACCCGTACAAATCAGCTGACCTAGACAATCTGGACACTCTCTTTTTAAAAATATCCGCCACCATTGTTGCAACCCCTATTACCAGTCTGTTCAAACTCTCTTTCGTATCGTCCGAGATCCCTAAAGATTTGAAAGCTGCCGCGGTCATCCCCCTCTTCAAAGGGGGTGACACCCTAGACCCAAACTGTTACAGACCTATATCCATCGTGCCCTGCCTTTCTAAAGTATTTGAAAGACAAGTTAATAAACAGATCACTGACCATTTTGAATCCCACAGTACCTTCTCCGCTGTGCAATCCGTTTTCCGAGCTGGTCATGGGTGCACCTCAGCCACGCTCAAGGTCCTAAACGATATCATAACCTCCATCGATAAAAGACAGTACTGTGCAGCTGTCGTCATCGACCTGGCCAAGGCTTTCGACTCTGTCAATCACCGTATTCTTAAAAACAAAAAAAAACAACTTACATTTTTTTTTAATTCCCTCCCCAAAAATGTACCCCCTTTTTTCTCACCAATTTCGTGGTATCCAATTGTTAGTAACTACTATCTTGTCTCATTGCTACAACTCCCGTACGGGCTCGGGAGAGACAAAGGTTGAAAGTCATGCATCCTCCGATACACATCCCAACCAAGCCGCACTGCTTCTTAACACAGCATGCATCCAACCCGGAAGCCAGCCGCGCCAATGTGTCGGAGGAAACACCGTGCACTTGGCAACCTTGGTTAGCGTGCAATGCGCCCGGCCCGCCACAGGAGTCGTTGGTGCCCGATGAGACAAGGATATCCCTACTGGCCAATCCCTCCCTAACCCGGACGACGCTATGCCAATTGTGCGTCGCCCCACAGACCTCCCGGTCGCGGACGGTTACGACAGAGCCTGGGAGCGAACCCAGAGCCCTTAACCACTGCGCCTCCCGGGAGGCAATCACCGTATTCTTATCTGCAGACTCAACAGCCTTGGTTTCTCAAATGACTGCCTCACCTGGTTCACCAACTACTTCGCAGATAGAGTTCAGTGTGTCAAATCGGAGGGCCTGTTGTCTGGACCTCTGGTAGTCTATGGGGATGCCACAGGGTTCAATTCTCGGGCCAAGTATCTTCTCTGTATACATCAACGATGTCGCTCTTGCTGCAGGTGATTCCCTGATCCACCTCTATGCAGATGACACCATTCTGTATACATCTGGCCCTTCTTTGGTCACTGTATTAACTAACCTCCAAACGAGCTTCAATGCCATACAACACTCCTTCCGTGGCCTCCAACTGCTCTTAAACGCTAGTAAAACCAAATGCATGCTTTTCAACCGTTCGCTGCCCGCACCCGCCCGCCCAACTAGCATCACTGGATGGATCTGACCTAGAATACGTGAATCTTCAATCCAAATTCAATCCAAATTCAAATCTAGAATCGGCTTTCTATTTCGCAACAAAGCCTCCTTCACTCACGCCGCCAAACTAACCCTGGTAAAACTGACCATTCTACCGATCCTCGACTTCGGCGATGTCATCTACAAAATAGCTTGCAATACTCTACTCAGCAAATTAGATGCAGTCTATCACAGTACCATTCGTTTTGTCACCAAAGCGCCTTATACCATCCATCACTGTGACCTGTATGTTCTAATCGGCTGGCCCTTGCTACATAATCATCGTCAGACCCACTGGCTCCAGGTCATCTATAAGTCTATGCTATAGGTAAAGCTCTGCCTTATTTCCAGCCAAAGAGAGGAGTCACAAAAAGCAGAAATAGAGATAAAATGAATCACTAACCTTTGATGATCTTCATCAGATGACACTCATAGGACTCCATGTTACACAATACATGTATGTTTTGTTCGATAAAGTTCATATTTATACCTAAAAATCTCAGTTTACATTGGTGCATTATGTTCAGCAGTTCTAAAACATCCAGTGATTTTGCAGAGAGCCACATGAATTTACAGGAATACTCAATAAACATTGCTAAAAGATACAAGTGTTATGCATGGAATTTTAGATCCACTTCTCCTTAATGCAACCGCTGTATCAAATTTCAAAAAAGCTTTACCGAAAAAGCACTCCATGCAATAATCTGAGAACAGCGCTCAGAAAACAAAACAAGCCATACAGATATCCGCCATGTTGTGGAGTCAACAGAAGTCAGAAATAGCATTATACATATTCACTTAGCTTTAATGACCTTCATCAGAATGCACTCACAGGAATCCCAGTTCCACAATAAATGTTAGATTTTTTCGATAAAGTCCATCATTTATGTCCAAATACCTCCTTTTTGTTTGTGCGTTTAGTACACAATCCAAACTCACCACACGCGGGCAAGTCCAGGCGAAGGTTCAGACAAAAAGTCATATTACAGTTCGTAGAAACATGTCAAACGAAGTTTTTATCCAAGCTACTCAATATGCCCCCCAGTCCCAAAGAAGTTAAACATCAGCTATCCGAGCAGCTAACCGATCGCTGCAGCTGAACATAGTCCATCTGTAAATAGCCCACCCAATCTACCTACCTCATCCCCATATTGTTTTTATTTACTTTGCTGCTCTTTTGCAAACCAGTATCACTACTTACACACCATCATCTGCTCATCATCATCTGCTCATCTATCACTCCAATGTGGCCTATTTTTTTGCCTTTCCTCCCCATGCCATTTGCACACACTGTATATAGACTTTTTTTTCTATTGTGTTATTGACTGTACGCTTGTTTATTCCATGTGTAACTCTGTGTTGTTGTTTGTGTCGCACTGCTTTGCTTTATCTTGGCCAGGTTGCAGTAAATGAGGACTTGTTCTCAACCAGCTTACCTGGTTAAATAAAGGTGAAAAAAAGAGGGCACGACAAAGCCTATTCACCCACAGGAGACTGAAAAGATTTGTCATGGGTCATCAGTTCCTCAAAAAGTCATACAGCTGCACCATTGAGAGCAACTGCTCAGCATCCGACCGCAAGGCACAAAAGAGGGTAGTGCGTACGGCCCATTACATCACTGGGGCCAAGCTTCCTGCCATCCAGGACCTCTATACCAAGCAGTGTCAGAGGAAGGCCCTAAAAATTGTCAAAGACTCCAGCTACCCTAGTCATACTGTTCTCTCTGCTACTGCATGGCAAGCGGTACCGGAGCGCCAAGTCTAGGTCCGAGAGGCTTCTAAACAGCTTCTACCCCCAAGCCATAAGACTCCTGAAGAGCTAATTAAATGGCTACCCAGACTATTTTTATTGCCCTGCACCCCCCTGCTACTCTCTGTTTATTATCTATGCATAGTCATTTTACCTCTACCTACATGTACATATTATCTCAATTACCTTGACTAACCTGTTTATTATCTATGCATAGTCATTTTAACTCTACCTACATGTACATATTATCTCAATTATCTCGACTAACCGGTGCCCCCGCACATTGACCCTGTATAGCCTCGCTACAGTTATTTTACTTATCTATTTACTTATCTACTTATATTTACTTATCTGCTTATCTATCATATCTGATTTTTCTTAAAACTGCATTGTTGGTTTAGGTCTTGTAAGCATTTCACTGTAAGGTGTTGTATTCGGCGCTTGTGACAAATACAATTTGATTTGATTGACTGTGTCCATTGCCTGTGATCATTGCCTGTGATCATTGACTGTGATCATTGACTATGACCATTGACAGTGACCATTGACGGTGACCATTGCCTGTGACCATTGACGGTGACCATTGACGGTGACCATTGACGGTGACCATTGACGGTGACCATTGACTGTGACCATTGACTGTGATCATAGAAAGTGATTATTGACTGTGATTATTGACTGTGATTATTGACAAAGCAAACATAGTTATCAGTCTGAAGTCCTGACCATTCTTCTCCACTCCTCTAGGCATGCGTGTATACGTGCGTCTCGCGGCTCATCTGAGAGGGCGAGTGGGGGGCCTGTGTGGGAACTTTGACGGGGACACAGAGAATGACTTCACCACGCGTCAGGGTAGCGTGGAGTCTACAGCCGAGCTGTTTGGCAACTCCTGGAAGGTCAGCCCCTCCTGCCCAGATGTTCAAGACCAGGACCTTCGAGACCCATGCACTGTGAGTGGCACACACACACACACACACACACACACACACACACACACACACACACACACACACACACACACACACACACACACACACACACACACACACACGCACGCACGCACGCACGCACGCACACACCTTAACCTTTGTCCCCTGTTCCAGATCAACCCTCACAGGGTGACGTGGGGGAGAAAGAGGTGTGCTGTCATCACCCAGGACCTATTTTCTCTGTGCCACCCTGAGGTGCCCTACCAGCAGTACTATGACTGGTGTGTCTTTGATGCTTGTGGGTGAGTGGCTAACCTTTAAATCACAGGACTGGAGAGGTGCTATTAAGGATTGCAAAGCTTCCACAAATCTAACATCGCATCAGTCCTAAAGGGTCAGAAGTCCTAAAGCAAAAATTGATAGCAGAACAGGTTAAATAGAAGTAAGAGAGGTTATTACATATTTAGGTCAAGTTTAGAACACCAGTATCCTATTCCAATACAGGTTTTTAATCTACTAATGACTCTTTATGAAGCACAATGTGTTAATCCCTGTTCTCTGGGTGTGTTAGATGTGACTCTGGGGGGGACTGTGAGTGTCTGTGTACAGCCATCGCTGCCTACGCTGAGGAGTGTAACCGGCGTGGTGTCTACATCCCCTGGCGGTCCCAGGAACTCTGCCGTGTGTACAGCTTCTCTTGCACGCGCACGCACGCACACACACACACACACACACACACACACACACACACACACGCACGCACGCACGCACGCACGCACGCACGCACGCACACACACACACACACACACACACACACACACACACACACACACGCACGGATTGGACATTGACACTGATTGAGCAACATTCATTTGAATTGGGTAGACCTTGGATAGACCTTTTTACACATGTTTACCACCTGTGTGACAAAATGCAGATGAACTCTTTCCATACTTCCCTCCCTCTCTCCACCCTCCTCCTCCTCCTCTGTGTAGCCCTGCAGTGTGAGAATGGTCTGGTTTATGAGGCCTGTGGGCCGGCTTGTTCTCCCACCTGTCCCAGTGAAGCCCAGAGCCCTGACTCCCAGTGTGGAGCCTTCTCCTGTGTGGAGGGCTGCTTCTGCCCTGCGGGCACTCTCCACCACAGTAAGACAGCAAGGGCTACATCTCAATCCAGTTCCTTCCCGTCTGTCATCATTCACACCGGTCCTGGAGAGTGCCTGGGAATGTGCAGGCTTTTATTCTACCCCAGCATTAAGACACCTGGTTCAACTTATCATGGACCTCCATTCGGGTTGTTGATTAGATGCGATGTGTCAGTGCTGGGCTGGAACAAAACCCTGCACGCCCCAGAAACTCCCTGTTTTATCATATGCTTGCCCTGACTCTGTCTCCACCTACAGGTGAAGGCTGCGTGGCGCCCGCACTCTGTCCGTGTGAGTGGGCAGCCTCTGTTTTCCCACCCGGGGCCAGCATCACCCAGCACTGCCAGAACTGGTCAGTCTGTCCCCTCGCCTATCGGCTCAACTCATAAACCATCACCCGTGTCGTGTGAGGCCAATTTGACATGTGGGCTTTTCATTTGGGGTGTCGAAACTGATACTTACTAACACGTCTCTCAGTTCAGCTAGACTGATTTTGTCATTTTACACACCTGAGAGGAACATTTTATTAGTTGTGTGAATAGGTTTTGTGGTAGGTTCTGTGGCTGGGTGAATTAATAGAAAGGATACTAACTTACATAGTAAGTCCTGTTAGGATTTGCCTTGTGTGTTTATGTGTACCTGGAAGGTGTTTTTATGGGTTTGATGTATTCTGTATATCTGCGGTCTTCCAGCTCATGTACTGAGGGCTTATGGCAATGTGAGGGCTCCCCGTGCCCACCTCCCTCCCCCTGTCAGGAGTCAGAGTTCCTGTGCACAGGGGGACGCTGCGTCCCCTCCCTATGGGTGTGTGACAACGAGGACGACTGCGGTGACGGCTCTGACGAGCTGTGCCCATCAACCTGTGCCCCGGGGCAATACCGCTGTGCCAGCGGGCCCTGTGTGGACCTGGCGTTGCGCTGTGACGGGCATCCGGACTGTGCCGACCAATCAGACGAGGAGTTCTGTGGGCCTGCCACCCCTGTGCCCCTGTGCCCGCTGGGGGAGTTCCAGTGTGCCAGTGGGCGGTGCCTGCCCGCCAGCCGAGTGTGTGACGGACGCCTGGACTGTGGGTTCGCTGACGGGTCTGATGAGCAAGGTGGGTGTGATTGAAAATGTATGTCTGTCTAGTGTCCATAAGTGTGTTTTTGTACTCGATGTGTGTAGGTGTCTATTATTGTCTAATTTCATATTAGTATTAACAAGCCTAGGTGTGTACAGTGCATTCGAAAAAAGTATTGAGACCCCTTGACTTTTTCTCAATTTTGTTACGTTACATCATCAATCTCCACACAATACACCACAATGACAAAGAAAAACGTTTTTTTGGAAAAACAAATAAAAAAAATATGGAAATAAGTATTCTGACCCTTTACTCAGTACTTTGTTGAAACACCTTCGGTAGCGATTACAGCTTCGAGTCTTCTTAGGTATGATGCTACAAGCTTGGCACACCTGTATTTGGGGGAATTTCTCCCATTCTTCTCTGCAAATCCTCTTGTTCTGTCAGGTTGGATGGGGAGCGTCGCTGCACAGCTACAGTGGGGCAAAAAACGTATTTAATCAGCCACCAATTGTGCAAGTTCTCCCACTTAAAAAGATGAGAGAGGCCTATAATTTTCATCATAGGTACACTTCAACTATGACAGACAAAATGAGAAAAAAAATCAGAAAATCACATTGTAGGATTGTTAATGAATTTATTAGCAAATTATGGTGGAAATAAGTATATGGACACCTACAAACAAGCAAGATTTCTGTCTCTCACAGACCTGTAACTTCTTCTTTAAGAGGCTCCTTTGTCCTCCACTCGTTACCTGTATTAATGGCACCTGTTTGAACTTGTTATCAGTATAAAAGACACCTGTCCACAACCTCAAAGAGTCACACTCCAAACTCCACTATGGCCAAGACCAAAGAGCTGTCAAAGGACACCAGAAACAAAATTGTAGACCTGCACCAGGCTGGGAAGACTGAATCTGCAATAGGTAAGCAGCTTGGTTTGAAGAAATCAACTGTGGAAGCAATTATTAGGAAATGGAAGACATACAAGACCACTGATAATCTCCCTCGATCTGGGGCTCCACGCAAGATCTCACCCCGTGGGGTCAAAATGATCACAAGAACGGTGAGCAAAAATCCCAGAACCACACGGGGGGACCTAGTGAATGACCTGCAGAGAGCTGGGACCAAAGTAACAAAGCCTACCATCAGCAAGGGCATTGAAGATGAAACGTGGCTCGGTCTTTCAGCATGACAATGATCCCAAACACACCGCCCGGGCAATGAAGGAGTGGCTTCGTAAGAAGCATTTCAAGGTCCTGGAGTGGCCTAGCCAGTCTCCAAATCTCAACCCCATAGAAAATCTTTGCAGGGAGTTGAAAGTCTGTGTTGCCCAGCAACAGCCTCAACATCCCTGCTCTGGGCCAAAATACCAGCAACAGTGTGTGAAAACCTTGTAAAGACTTACAGAAAACGTTTGACCTCTGTCAATTCCAACAAAGGGTATATAACAAAGTATTCAGAAACTTTTGTTATTGACCAAATACTTATTTTCCACCATAATTTGCAAATAAATTCATAAAAAATCCTACAATGTGATTTTCTGGATTTTTTTTCAAATTTTGTCTGTCATAGTTGAAGTGTACCTATGATGCAAATTTACAGGCCTCTCTCATCTTTTTAAGTGGGAGAACTTGCACAATTGGTGGCTGACTAAATACTTTTTTGCCCCACTGTATATTCAGGCCACTCAAGGACATTCAGAGACTTGTCCCGAAGCCACTCATGCATCTTGGCTGTGTGCTTAGGGTCGTTGGAAGTTGAACTTTCACCCCAGTCTGAGATCTTGAGTACTCTGGAGCTGGTTTTCACTTTGCTCCGTTCATCTTTCCCCCGATCCTGACTAGTCTCCTAGTTCCTGCCGCTGAAAAACATCCCCACAGCATGATGCTGCCACCCCCATGCTTCACCGTAAGGATGGTGCCAGGTTTCCTCTAGATGTGACGCTTGGCATTCTTGGCATTCTGGCCCGTTCAACCTAGGTTTCATCAGACCAGAGAATCATGTTTCTCATCGTCTGAGAGTCCTTTCGGTGCTTTTTGAAAAACTCCAAGTGGGCGGTCATGTGCCTTTTACTAAGGAGTGGCTTGCATCTGTTCACTCTACTAATAAAGGCCTGATTGGGGTAGTGATACAGAGATGGTTGTCCTTCTGGAAGGTTCTCCCATCTCCACATACGAACTCTTTAGCACTGTCAGAGTGACCATTGGGTTCTTGGTCACCTCCCTGACCAAGGCCCTTTTCCCCCAATTGCTCAGTTTGGCCGAGTGGCCTTCTCTTCTCTAAGAAGAGTCTTGGTGGTTCCAGAATTCTTCCATTTAAGAATGATGACGGCCACTGTCTTCTTGGGGACCTTCAATGCTGCAGAATTGTTTGGGCTACCCTTCCCCAGGGCTGTGCCTCGACACAATCCTGTGTTGGGGCTCTATGAACAATTCCATTGACCCCATGTCTTAGTTTTTGCTCTGACATGCACTGTCAACTGTGAACCTTACATGTGTGTGCCTTTCCAAATCATGTCCAATCAACTGAATGTACCACAGGTGGACTCCAATTAAGTTGTAAAAACATCTCAAAGATGATCAATGGAAACAGGATGCACCTGAGCTACATTTTAAGTCTCATGGCAAAGGGTCTGAATAGTTATATAAATAAGGTATTTCAGTTTTTTGTTTTTTCTAAATTTGCTAACATTAAAAAAAAACTGTTTTCGCTTTGTCAATATTATGATATATATATATTTGTTTTAATATAACCATTATTTAACTAGGTATGTCAGTAAAGAACAAATTCTTATTTACGTTGACGGCCTACCCCGGCCAAACCCTCCCCTAACCCGGACGATGCTGGGCCAATTGTGCACCACCCTATGTGATACCCGATCACAGCTGGTTGTGATACAGCCCAGGATCGAACTCTGGTCTGTAGTGACGCCTCTAGCAATGCGATGCAGTGTCTTAGACCGCTGCTCCACTCAGGATCCAGTGTTATGGGGTATTGTGTGTAGATAGATGAGATTATTATTATTGCATTCTTTTGTACTTTTTAACCCTTTTTCTCCCCAATTTCGTGATATCCAATTGGTGGTTGCAGTCTTGTCTCATCGCTGAAACTCCCGTACGGACTCGAAAGAGGCGAAGGTCGAGAGCCATGCGTCCTCCGAAACACGACCCTGCCAAGCCATGCTACTTCTTGACATTCTGCTCACTTAACCCGGATGCCAGCCCCACCAATGTGTCGGGGGAAACACTGTACAGCTGGTGACAGAAGTTTGTGTGTATGTGCCCGGCCTGCCACAAGGAGTCGCTCGAGCACGATGGGACGATCCGGACGATGCTGGGCCAATTGTGCACTGTCTAATGGGTCTCCCGTTTGCGGGCGGCTGCGACACAGCCTAGGATCAAACCTGGGTCTGTAGTTGCGCCTCGAATATGTTTTTCATGACGTGGATCGTGTGTTCTGCCTTACAAACAGGACAACGGAATGGATCCCATGCAGCGACCCCCCCAAAAAAACGACTCCGGAAAAGAGGGAAACGAGGCGGTCTTCTGGTCAGACTCCGGAGACGGGCACACCGTGCACCACTCCCTAGCATTCTTCTTGCCAATGTCCAGTCTCTTGACAACAAGGTTGATGAAATCCGAGCAAGGGTAGCATTCCAGAGGGACATCAGAGACTGTAACGTTCTTTGCTTCATGGAAACATGGCTCACTGGAGAGACGCCATCCGAGGCGGTGCAGCCAACGGGTTTCTCCACGCATCGCGCCGACAGAAACAAACAACTTTCTGGTAAGAAGAGGGGCGGGGGCGTATGTATGCCTTATGACTAACGAGACATGGTGTGATGAAAGAAACATACAGGAACTCAAATCCTTCTGTTCACCTGATTTAGAATTCCTCACAATCAAATGTAGACCGCATTATCTACCAAGAGAATTCTCTTCGATTATAATCACAGCCTTATATATCCCCCCCCAAGACGACACATCGATGGCTCTGAACGAACTTTATTTAACTCTTTGCAAACTGGAAACCATTTATCCGGAGGCTGCATTCATTGTAGCTGGGGATTTTAACAAGGCTAATCTGAAAACAAGACTCCCTAAATTTTATCAGCATATCGATTGCGCAACCAGGGATGGAAAAACCTTGGATCATTGTTACTCTAACTTCCGCGACGCATATAAGGCCCTGCCCCGCCCCCCTTTCGGAAAAGCTGACCACGACTCCATTTTGTTGATCCCTGCCTACAGACAGAAACTAAAACAAGAGGCTCCCACACTGAGGTCTGTCCAACGCTGGTCCGATCAAGCTGACTCCACACTCCAAGACTGCTTCCATCACGTGGACTGGGATATGCTTCGTATTGCGTCAGATAACAATATTGACGAATATGCTGATTCGGTGTGCGAGTTCATTAGAACGTGCGTTGAAGATGTCGTTCCCATAGCAACGATTAAAACATTCCCTAACCAGAAACCGTGGATTGATGGCAGCATTCGCGTGAAACTGAAAGCGCAAACCACTGCTTTTAATCAGGGCAAGGTGTCTGGTAACATGACCGAATACAAACAGTACAGCTATTCCCTCCGCAAGGCTATCAAACAAGCTAAGCGTCAGTACAGAGACAAAGTAGAATCTCAATTCAACGGCTCAGACACAAGAGGCATGTGGCAGGGTCTACAGTCAATCACGGACTACAGGAAGAAATCCAGCCCAGTCACGGACCAGGATGTCTTGCTCCCAGGCAGACTAAATAACTTTTTTGCCCGCTTTGAGGACAATACAGTGCCACTGACACGGCCTGCAACGAAAACATGCGGTCTCTCCTTCACTGCAGCCGAGGTGAGTAAGACATTTAAACGTGTTAACCCTCGCAAGGCTGCAGGCCCAGACGGCATCCCCAGCCGCGCCCTCAGAGCATGCGCAGACCAGCTGGCCGGTGTGTTTACGGTTCCCACATGCTTCAAGAGGGCCACCATTGTTCCTGTTCCCAAGAAAGCTAAGGTAACTGAGCTAAATGACTACCGCCCCGTAGCACTCACTTCCGTCATCATGCTTTGAGAGACTAGTCAAGGACCATATCACCTCCACCCTACCTGACACCCGAGACCCACTCCAATTTGCTTACCGCCCAAATAGGTCCACAGACGATGCAATCTCAACCACACTGCACACTGCCCTAACCCACCTGGACAAGAGGAATACCTATGTGAGAATGCTGTTCATCGACTACAGCTCAGCATTCAACACAATAGTACCCTCCAAGCTCGTCATCAAGCTCGAGACCCTGGGTCTCGACCCCGCCCTGTGCAACTGGGTACTGGACTTCCTGACGGGCCGCCCCCAGGTGGTGAGGGTAGGCAACAACATCTCCTCCCCGCTGATCCTCAACACGGGGGCCCCACAAGGGTGCGTTCTGAGCCCTCTCCTGTACTCCCTGTTCACCCACGACTGCGTGGCCACGCACGCCTCCAACTCAATCATCAAGTCTGCGGACGACACAACAGTGGTAGGCTTGATTACCAACAATGACGAGACGGCCTACAGGGAGGAGGTGAGGGCCCTCGGAGTGTGGTGTCCGGAAAATAACCTCACACTCAACGTCAACAAAACTAAGGAGATGATTGTGGACTTCAGGAAACAGCAGAGGGAACACCCCCCTATCCACATCGATGGAACAGTAGTGGAGAGGGTAGCAAGTTTTAAGTTCCTCGGCATACACATCACAGACAAACTGAATTGGTCCACTCACACTCACACGCCTCTTCAACCTCAGGAGGCTGAAGAAATTCGGCTTGTCACCAAAAGCACTCACAAACTTCTACAGATGCACAACCGAGAGCATCCTGGCGGGCTGTATCACCGCCTGGTACGGCAACTGCTCCGCCCTCAACCGTAAGGCTCTCCAGAGGGTAGTGAGGTCTGCACAACGCATCACCGGGGGCAAACTACCTGCCCTCCAGGACACCTACACCACCCGATGTTACAGGAAGGCCATAAAGATCATCAAGGACATCAACCACCCGAGCCACTGCCTGTTCACCCTGCTATCATCCAGAAGGCGAGGTTAGTACAGGTGCATCAAAGCTGGGACCGAGAGACTGAAAAACAGCTTCTATCTCAAGGCCATCAGACTGTTAAACAGCCACCACTAACATTGAGTGGCTGCTGCCAACACACTGACACTGACTCAACTCCAGCCACTTTAATAATGGGAATTGATGGGAAATGATGTAAATATATCACTAGCCACTTTAAACAATGCTACCTTATATAATGTTACTTACCCTACATTATTCATCTCATATGCATACGTATATAATGTACTCTATATCATCGACTGCATCCTTATGTAATACATGTATCACTAGCCACTTTAACTATGCCACTTTGTTTACATACTCACCTCATATGTATATACTGTACTCGATACCATCTACTGTATCTTGCCTATGCTGCTCTGTTCCATCACTCATTCATATATCCTTATGTACATATTCTTTATCCCCTTACACTGTGTATTAGACAGTAGTTTTGGAATTGTTAGTTAGATTACTTGTTGGTTATTACTGCATTGTCGGAACTAGAAGCACAAGCATTTCGCTACACTCGCATTAACATCTGCTAACCATGTGTATGTGACAAATATCACCACCTCAAGCTGAACCTCAGCAAGACGGAGCTCCTCTTCCTCCCGGGGAAGGACTGCCCGTTCCATGATCTCGCCATCACGGCTGACAACTCCATTGTGTCCTCCTCCCAGAGCGCTAAGAACCTTGGCGTGATCCTGGACAACACCCTGACGTTCTCAACTAACATCAAGGCGGTGTCCCGTTCCTGTAGGTTCATGCTCTACAACATCCGCAGAGTACGACCCTGCCTCACACAGGAAGCGGCGCAGGTCCTAATCCAGGCACTTGTCATCTCCCGTCTTGATTACTGCAACTCGCTGTTGGCTGGGCTCCCTGCCTGTGCCATTAAACCCCTACAACTCATCCAGAACGCCGCAGCCCGTCTGGTGTTCAACCTTCCCAAGTTCTCTCACGTCACCCCGCTCCTCCGCTCTCTCCACTGGCTTCCAGTTGAAGCTCGCATCCGCTACAAGACCATGGTGCTCGCCACGGAGCTGTGAGGGGAACGGCACCTCAGTACCTCCAGGCTCTGATCAGGCCCTACACCCAAACAAGGGCACTGCGTTCATCCACCTCTGGCCTGCTCGCCTCCCTACCACTGAGGAAGTACAGTTCCCGCTCAGCCCAGTCAAAACTGTTCGCTGCTCTGGCCCCCAATGGTGGAACAAACTCCCTCACGACGCCAGGACAGCGGAGTCAATCAACCTTCCGGAGACACCTGAAACCCCACCTCTTCAAGGAATACCTAGGATAGGGTAAGTAAGGGTAAGTAATCCTTCTCACCCCCCTTCTCCCCCAACAAGATTTAGATGCAAGTGGCTGTTCCACTGGTTGTCATAAGGTGTATGCACCAATTTGTAAGTCGCTCTGGATAAGAGCGTCTGCTAAATGACTTAAATGTAAATGTAAATGTAAATAAAATTTGATTTGATTTGATTTTGAACTGCGATGCAGTGCCTTAGACCTGCGCACTCGGGAGGCAGAGGATTTACTATTTATTTTGCGATTTTAGAATAAGGCTGTAACGTAACAAAATGTGGAAAAAGGGAAGGGTTCTGAATGCTTTCCGAATGCACTGTATGCTCCTGTCTATAACCATTTCTGTTAGTGCATACACACGTTCCTTAGATTTTATACTTTACATGTATGAGTCTATTATTGTCTTTCCCTCTCAAGTTCAAGTGTTTTTGTGTGTGGTCAGAGTGCGGGGTGGTGTGTGGCCAGGGGGATTTCCTGTGTTCAGGGGGACTCTGTGTGCCCTACCTCCACCGCTGCGATGGCCATGATGACTGTGGGGATCTGAGTGATGAGAGGGGGTGTGTGTGCGCCCCGGGAGAGTTCCAGTGCCCTGGGGACCAGTGTGTCCCTGCAGACAAGGTGTGTGATGGCCACAAAGACTGTCCCTCTGGCACCGATGAAGCCGTCTGTTCAACTGAAGGTACATGAATCTTTACAATCAAGTCCTCACTATCAGTTGAAAACAATAGACATATTGACATGATACATTCGACTGCAATGTGTAATTCATTTAAAGCAGGTTGACATTGACTGATACAGTACGAATGACACGTTCCTAGAAATTACACATTTTCAAACAGCATTGAGAGCTCTGAGGCCTCTGGAAACACCATCTGACAGGCGTGTGGGTCTGTGTGAGTTCATGCATGTACCTGTGTGAATGCGATAAAAATATAATAACTGGTGACACAAACGGTGCACAAACCAATAACTTATATTTTTCCTATTTCATGTGTTTTTTGCACGTCCACCCCCCTGCGTGGTGGCTAAACCTTTGTTTATGTGACAGTGACCTGTGCCCCTGGTCAGTTCCTGTGTGCTGATGGCACCTGTGTGACACTCACCAAGCTATGTGACGGGGTGACAGACTGCCAGGGCGGAGAGGACGAGGACCAGAACAACTGTCAACCAGTCACCATGGCCCCAGTTACCATAGCAACACCCATCAACCCGACTTCACCCACTTCTGGTAAGAGCAACAATACTGTTGAGAATATCAAGAGGGAAGGCTGGCAGTCTGCCCAAGAGTTACTCAACAGTGTCTGCAACACAACTCCAACTCCAAACACCACCATAACTCCTACCACAAGCCACTGCTGAAAGTATTAGATAGGTATCTGCAGTATGGACTTATTACTCATCTGGATTACTGGGTGAAATATACTTCATATTGATTCACACAACCATATTGCTTCATACAAATATACTTCATACAACATATCTTAATCTCTCAGATCTATAAGACCTCCCTAGCTAGGTGCCTTGTGGGTAAGGGCCAAACTGACCCCCCCCCCTTCTCTCTTACCCCAGCCTGCCAGTCTTATGAGTTTGCCTGTGCCAATGGGCAGTGCGTGCCCCGGGCGTGGCACTGTGACGGGGAGACAGACTGTTTGGACGGGAGTGACGAGCAGGGCTGTCCCCGGTTGTGTGGCCCCGGCCAGGTGCCATGTCGCAGTGGTGACCAGTGTGTGGACTACCAGCAGCTATGTGATGGGATACCTCACTGTAGGGACGCCTCCGACGAGAGTGTGGATGACTGCGGTTAGTAATGCACCTGATGGGAAATACATGAAGCATACAGAACCAGTCAATGGTTTTTCTTTATTTTTTACTATTTTATACATTGTAGAATAATAGTGAAAACATCAAAACTATGAAATAACACATATGGAACCATGTAGTAACCAAAAAAGTGTTAAACAAATCAAAATATATTTTACATTTGAGATTCTTCAAAGTAGCCACTCTTTGCCCTGATGACAGCTTTGCACACGCTTAGCATAAATGAATGAGTAGGCGTGTCCAAACTTTTGAAAGGTACTGTATATCGTACTGACACCTACTGGATAGGAATCATACTGTATAATACATGCATATTAACACTAATATATGCAATATATATGTACAGCAAATATATACACACCAACACGAGTACATGCATCCCATAAATTAATTTTAACAGATGTTTATAAAAAGAGCACCATCTGTTTTTTTTTAGGCTCTACAAGGATCCCACCTTGCCCTGGGAGCTTTCCATGTGACAACCGCACGTGTGTGAACGCGACTCAAGTGTGCAACGGTGTAGCCGACTGTCCACACGGAGAGGATGAGCTGGTGTGTGGTGAGTTGTGAGAGGAAAAGAGAATCTACCGCGGTGCACAAACCATCACTTAGAGACATGCAAACCTCGTTTCAGATGGTCCATTTCATGTCGTTTTGATTGAATTGAGTCCATAGTCTGTGGTTGTATTGTCCTGTAACTAGATAAGACCAGCCCATCCCCTGCTCTCCCTGGCGATAAGAACAACAGTCACATCTGTCCTGAGTTCACCTGCCTGGACGGATCGTGTGTCTCCTTCAAAGCAGTAAGATTCCCCTAACCAAACATTTTACTTCAGTGCTTACTGACATTGAACAAAACAAATGCTTCGGGCCAAAAATACGCAGCACAGTATATTATCTTACCATGTCCTTTATTTGTATATACCTGGGTCGTATTCATTAGGACATTCAACAGTAAAAACATTTTACAACAGAAAACATTTCAGTTTCAGTCCTTTTTCTTCTGTTTGGTGCCTGATGAATATAACCCTTGTATATTTTGTACAAATAAAGTGCTGCCAGGAATGTTAAAGGCTCAATTCAGCCATTTTTACATCAAATAATTTCTGATTAACAGCTAAGCACCTTACTCTAAAAGATTTCCATTAAAATTAGAAATCTATTAGAAATCTTTTAGCAAAAAAATATTTCTCAAACACAAATCTTCGAAAAATGTCTGGAGGTCGTCTGAGTTGGGAGGGGAAAACTGAAAACTAGCTGTGATTGGCAGAGTGGTTTGGAACTCTTTGTTTATTGGTCTATTAACCAATTTACCGCATACTGATGTCACCATGGAAAGCCGAAACTCACGCCCATGCAACCCTGCTGATTAGAAGGTCATGTGTAGATTGTATTTTCAATCAGTAACTATCAGGAAATAACACTGATACATTTTTTTTGAGCTTTTACAGTGTTAGATTCATCAGCTGTATGATATTAAAATGTGATATATGACATAAAACACAGAACAAAAACAGCATTTTGACTGCACTGGGCCTTTAAGTGGAGTGATCTAGGTTCTAGTTTTGGTTCTGTGTGTTTGTTTTAGGTGTGTAATGGCATGGCAGACTGTGCTGACTCCCTGCTGGGGTCCTTAGGGGGGCCCTCTGATGAGCAGGGCTGTAGGAGCTGGGCCCCTTGGGGCCCCTGGAGTCCCTGTAGCCTCTCCTGTGGGACAGGCTCCATGAGCAGGCAGAGACTCTGCCCCCTGGGGGACACCCTGGGTCAGTGCAGAGGGGACGACACCCAGAGACAGCAGTGTTTCAGCACGTCATGTCCTGGTGAGAGATGGGAGAGATGAGCCATATGGTGGTTGTTGTTATCGTCATGATATTAATCAGCGGCAGTAGTATCTTAATCATCATCACTTTTGTCTTCACAATCTGCATCAACATCATCATCATTACATTTTACATTGACATTTTAGTCATTTTTTTGCAGACGCTCTTATGCAGAGCGACTTATAGTAGTGAGTAGCATCTTCATCATCGTCATCATCATCTTCATTTGAATCTTCATCATTAGATTTGTTATCTTTGTCGACAACATAATCATCATCATCATCATCACTTGTTATTTCACTTGTTATTGTTATCACAATGTGAACCCTCTTTGCGTGACATACTTGCCTCTTGTCAACAGTGGATGGGCACTGGTTGCCGTGGGTGACGTGGTCTAACTGCTCTAAGGATTGTGGGGGTGTGGAGGTAAGGCAAAGGGGATGCATCCCACCCCAGAATGGGGGCAGAGATTGCACCCAGCTCCCTGGAGAATCTAACCTGGCCACAGAAATCAGTAAGTCCACTAAGACAGAAATATATTTGACAAGATATGGAAGGGCTAATAATTGAAGAAGTGCCATGAACTTACATTCTCTTTCTCTTTCTCTCTCTCTCTCTCTCACTCACTCACTCTCTCTCACTTTCTCTCTCACCCCCCTTCCCTCCTCCAGAGCCTTGCCCTCAAGATGGCTGTGCCAACATCACATGTCCTAGTGGCCTGGTGAGACTCAGCTGTGCCCCCTGCCCAGTGTCCTGTGCCCACATCAGCAGTGGCTCTGTCTGTGACCCGACTGCACCATGTTTCTCAGGTCAGAGAACAGGAGAGGAGGATGTGCTCTGTAGTCATATTTTCTTGATCAAATATCCCATTTATTGGCTGCAGATCCCAAGAGAACAGAACGCTAACCAACATGGAGAATAGTTTGCTGACCTACAGTGTGTATAAAGCACTGTGTTTAGTCACACACTTGTTCATGCTGGGAAGTTGTTGTATTTCCAAGCCCTAGCCTTCACTATTCTTCACTTTACTCTCTCCCCCTCTCCCTCCTCCTCCTCTCTCTCCTCCTGCCTCTCTCCCTCCCTCTCTCCTGCAGGTTGCTGGTGTCCAGAGGGTCGGGTGATGAACCATGCCCAGCAGTGTGTGTTGCCGGAGGAGTGTGTGTGTGAGGTGGCCGGGGTGCGATACTGGCCTGGACAGCATGTCAAGAAGGACTGTGAGATCTGTACGTGTGAGAGAGGCAGACCTCAACACTGCCAGCCGAACACCGAATGTACAGGTTAGTCTACACAACACGTCACAGTACACCCTCCTGTTAGGTTGTGTTCAGTTGGAAGAAATGGGAGAATAAAAACATGTGATTATGGAAAGTAGTGTACTTATATGGAGAGATGGTACTACTTCCTATTTTAAAATCACTTTTAGTCCCTACATCTTTTCTCATTTCCTGTCTCTTAAACAAGACCCAGACTTCACCTCTGTTCAAGTTCATGTTAACATGTTTTACTGTCCATTCAATATTCTGCCGTTAAGATATTTTATCAAGGTTTAAGATGAATGATTAAATAATTCTACTCGGAAACTTAACCATTAGGGATGAGAGGTTATGTAGCATGAAAAAGGAGTCAATGAAAAATAATACACACAGCTCCAACTAGGTTGGAGGGGGGGAAGAGAGTGTGTGTGTCTAAAGTAAGCAAAGAGGATCCTTAACCTATGTTTGAACCGACCCGGCTATAACTCTGTGGAGATAAAATAAGACAGCGAGAGCCCCTCCAGGTTTTCTGTATCTGGGGGGGACTGGAACTGTCTGCTAAGTGGTAATAAACTGTGGTGAGACTTCAGGAGTTAATCCAGATGTAGTGTGTCATGTATGTGTGCTAGTGGCTTGGAATGGACTTTAGAAGTAGCTTTGTCCTTGTCGGAGAGAAGGAGGAGCCTTCAAGACGCTATGACCAAATGTGATGTATATAAACCAATGTACATGATATTATGATCAGCGCTCTCGAGAATAAATTCTATTGGCTAATCTTAGTAGACTGGTTTCTGTCCATTTTATGCAAATAAGGATCTTACAAATTCTTAGAAACAGACAGAGTGATTTAAATTGAATTGGTTAATGAACACATATAGGAATTGTTTAATTCCTTTAACATCTGGAAAGGCTCATGAAAGTAATGTGTACTTGGACAAGATGTGTTGTTTGTACTACACTGCTGCATCGCTGACTGTCTGTGTGGGCGGCAGTTAGCCTAGCGGTTGTGTTGGGCCGAAACCCTCATTGCTCTGGATAGGAGAGTCTGCTAAATTACTACAATGTAACGTAGTGTGTGTGTGTGTGTGTGTGTGTGTGTGTGTGTGTGTGTGTGTGTGTGTGTGTGTGTGTGTGTGTGTGTGTGTGTGTGTGTGTGTGTGTGTGTGTGTGTGTGTGTGTGTGTGTGTGTGTGTGTGTGTGTCAGTCCACTGTGGTTGGTCGACGTGGTCAGCTTGGGGGGAGTGTTTGGGACCGTGTGGGGTCCAGAGTGTCCAGTGGTCCTTCCGCAGTCCCAACAACCCTAGTAACCATGGCAATGGGAGAAAGTGCAGAGGCATCTACAGGAAAGCTCGCCGGTAAAAGACACCGTACACATTCAATCACATTCATCATGTTTACACATGATGACAAATACAATACATTACGTATGAATGTTTGTTAAATACATTGCCTTTCCTGTCAACTTACAGCCATTTCAACATCACAGCAAGTAAAAGTGATACTTAGAAATGATTAAAGAGTGGAATTGCTTTACACCCATAAATGTATGGAACATCCTGTACTCTGGAGCCTGGCAGAGGGATGGTAAAATGACGCAGTGTATGTGTTTGTGTATGTGTGTGCTTGCATGTGTGTGTATCTGTCCCCAGCTGTCAGACAGAGCCCTGTAAGGAGTGTGAGTTCCATGGCCAGTCCCATGCAGTTGGGGACCGATGGAAGGCGGGCCAGTGCCAGCTGTGCCACTGTCTACCCAACCTCACAGTGCAGTGTGCCCCCTACTGCCAACATGCTGCCACTGGCTGCCCCCAGGTCAGGAACACTGAGGTTTACAGTAACTCTGCTCGTGTGTGTGTTTGTATGTGCATCTGTGTGCGCTTGCGTGTGTGTTCGCGTGCACCCATGTCAGAATACATCATGTTAAAAATGTGTTTTTATACCACTGTGTAACTACTGGGTTCTTATCTAAGGTAAATGTTCTAGCATGTGTGTTCCCTCAACCGCCTCTCTATAGTTCTGTTGACACACGACTCGCTAGTTTCCTTTCATGGCCCTGTGTCATAGCAACAATCGAATAATGTCTTTTGTCTTGCAGGGTCAGAGTCTGGTTCCAGGGGAAGGTGACAAGTGTTGTTATTGTGAAGGTAACTAGTATCTAGTACATTACTAACCATATGTTCCCCTTTTGTCAATGATTCCAACGCTCGATATCAAGCTGGGAAAAAATCCATATTTGACTAAAATGTTAGCTGATATGATAGCTGTTGAAATCTGTATTTGAAATGGAAACCTGAGGTAGGGGTTATATCTGACTAGCCAAACACAGTTAACCTAGACAGAGGATATTAGGTGGTGACAGAATGCCAGTGGGAATGGGATTTTTCAGTGCTGAATTTCTCCCTATTGTCAGGTGACCATGGCACCATTTCAGTGGCAACGACACCTGCTACTGTGTCAGTGAGTGTCCAACCCTCCACCCCAACAGATGGCAGTATACCCTTGGTCCCCACGTATCCCCTTCCACCTGGAGGTCAGTATCGTTGATCTTTTTAACCATTTATTTGAATAGGGACTGATACAATGAAAACACTCATTGATTTAACTATAATCAGATGCATTGTCCCACATTTTACCTTGAGCTTTTTGTCATTGCATCTGATTTATGAATAATTTATGAATAATCTGATGTAAAGACCACTGATGAATATTGTTGGAGATCTACCAAAATGTAACGCAAGATTTAATCTGTTGATCAGTGGTATTTGTAGTTTATCAAATATATTTGTAAGTATGCTGTGTTTGTGCTTGTATAGAGGAGTGCTGGTCACCCCTGGGGGTCCAATCTCTCCCTGACTCCAGCTTCAGTGCCTCCTCACACCAGTGGGGTCACCCTCCACGGGCAGGGCGTCTGTACGCACGGGACCCCCATAAGGACCTGCAGGGCTGGAGCCCTGACACAGAGCAGTACAGGAACCTTCCTACAGGGGCCCCCGAGGGCCACAGTGGAGCTGTGCAAGCCCCATATCTCCAGCTGGACCTGCTAAGACCCCACAACATCACTGGTAATGAACCACTTAAACCAAATCAAACCAAAACAAATCAAATCAGGGGTCATATTGCTTGCAGGCAAAGTATATGGAGGATAGTATGCGTGGCTGTGTACATGCACAAGTTAGTTTTATATGGGTGCTAGTTCATTCATGATATAAAAACGCTATCAACGTTTTCTCTTCTAACATCTCACGCTTCTTTTCTCTTTCTCTACATCCTCACTATTTCTCTCTATCTCTCCCTCTCTATCTCTCCCTCTCTATCTCTCCCTCTCTCTCTCCCTCTCTACCTCTCCCTCTCTATCCCTCCCTCTCTATCCCTCCCTCTCTATCTCTCCCTCTCTATCCCTCCCTCTCTATCTCTCCCTCTCTATCTCTCCCTCTCTATCTCTCCCTCTCTATCCCTATCCCTCTCTCTCTCCCTCTCTCTCTCCCTCTCTACCTCTACCTCTCCCTCTCTATCTCTCCCTCTCTATCCCCCCTCTCTATCCCTCTCTATCTCTCCCTCTCTATCCCTCCCTCTTTATCTCTCCCTCTCTAATCTCTCCATCTCTATCTCTCCCTCTCTATCCCTATCCCTCCCTCTCTATCTCTCCCTCTCTATCTCTCCCTCTCTACCTCTACCTCTCCCTCTCTATCTCTCCCTCTCTATCCCTATCCCTCCCTCTCTATCCCCCCTCTCTCTATCCCTCTCTATCTCTCCCTCTCTATCCCCCTCTCTATCCCTCTTTATCTCTCCCTCTCTAACCCTCCCTCTTTATCTCTCCCTCTCTAATTCTCCCTCTCTACCTCTCTATCTCTATCTCTCCCTCTCTATCTCTCCCTCTCTATCTCTCCCTCTCTACCTCTCCCTCTATATCTCTCCCTCTCTGTGTCCACCAGGTGTGCTGACTCAAGGGGGAGGTGTGTTTGACACCTACGTGTCCAGTTTCTACCTGCAGTTCAGTAACGATGGCAGACAGTGGTACACCTACCAGCAGCTGATTGCTGATGCCCGCCCCAGAGCCAAGGTGCCCACTACCCATCAACCCTAGCACCAACTACTTTCCAAATTCTATGCCCACTTCATTTTAGGAATTTTAGGAAGTATGCTAGTGTACATATTGGAACATATAAAAACTCTCAACGCTGTTGAATTTCACTGCAATCCATTTTCTTTCCAATCATCCAATTTAGGTCGTTATTGTAAAAGAGAATGTGTTTTCAATTACTTTCCTGGTTAAATAAAGGCACACAAAAAATCCAATCAACTTCAATGTTGATGCCCCAGGTGTTCTTGGGTAACCGTGACGACCGGAGTGTGTCCTACACCAGGCTGGACAGGATGGTGTCGGCTCAGTTTGTGCGTGTGTTGCCTCACGACTTCCAGAACGGCATCTACCTCCGCTTGGAACTCATGGGCTGTGAAAATGGTGTGTGTTGGACAAAGTATTTACAGTTGTGTGTATGAATTGGTTTGAAAAATTGATACATTTTCTACATTTGATAAACAAATTTAAATCTACCATACAGTAGCAAAACAATAAGAATAAATGCTGTAGAGTCAATGTAAGTACAAATGGTTTAAAAACAATAACAGTCTCCTCCTCCTCTCCGTAGGTTCCCGCAGGCTATCCACCCCCTCTCCTCTCTCTCCTCTCTCTCCGGTCACCCAGGCCCGGCCCTGCAGAGATAGAGAGTTCCAGTGTGGTAACGGGCGCTGTGTCCCCACGGGGCCCAAGGGAGTTGTATGTGATGGGGTCAATGACTGTGGGGACGGATCTGACGAGCTGCGCTGTGGTCAGTTCCCATATTTACCCAGCGTGACTTGGCTAGATGATCTCTCTCATTGATTCATAGTAGTGACACGGCGATAGTAGTGATATGGCGATAGTAGTGATATGGGGAAAGTAGTGAAATGGTGATAGTAGTGATATGTTGATAGTAGTGACATGGTGATAGTAGTGATATGGGGATAGTAGTGAAATGGTGATCGTAGTGATATGGTGATAGCAGTGACATAGTGATAGTAGTGATATGGTGATAGTAGTGAAATGGTGTTAGTAGTGACATGGTGATAGTAGTGATATGGGGATAGTAGTGAAATGGTGATCGTAGTGATATGGTGATAGCAGTGATATAGTGATAGTAGTGATATGGTGATAGTAGTGAAATGGTGTTAGTAGTGACATGGTGATAGTAGTGATATGGGGATAGTAGTGAAATGGTGATCGTAGTGATATGGTGATAGCAGTGACATAGTGATAGTAGTGATATGGTGATAGGAGTGACATAGTGATAGTAGTGATATGGTGATAGTAGTGAAATGGGGATAGTAGTTCTATTGTGATAGTAGTGATATGGGGATAGTAGTGATATGGGGATAGTAGTGAAATGGTGATAGTAGGGAAATGGTGATAGTAGTGATATGGTGATAGTGGTGAAATGGTGTTAGTAGTGATATTGTGATAGTAGTGATATGGGGATAGTAGTGATATGGGGATAGTAGTGAAATGGTGATAGTAGGGAAATGGTGATAGTAGTGATATGGTGATAGTGGTGAAATGGTGTTAGTAGTGATATTGTGATAGTAGTGATATGGGGATAGTAGTGATATGGGGATAGTAGTGATATGGGGATAGTAGTGATATGGTGATCGTAGTGATATGGTGATAGTAGTGACATAGTGATAGTAGTGAAATGGTGATAGTAGTGATATGGTGATAGTAGTGACATAGTGGAATTAGTGATATGGTGATAGTAGTGAAATGGTGTTAGTAGTGATATGGTGATAATAGTGATATGGTGATCGTAGTGAAATGGTGATAGTAGTGAAATGGTGATAGTAGTGATATGGTGATAGTAGTGACATAGTGGAATTAGTGATATGGTGATAGTAGTGAAATGGTGTTAGTAGTGATATGGGGATAGTAGTGACAGTGATAGTAGTGATATGGTGATAGTAGTGATATGGGGATGGTAGTGACAGTGATAGTAGTGATATGGTGATAGTAGTGATATAGGGATAGTAGTGAAATGGTGATAGTAGTGATATGGTGATAGTAGTGACATGGGGTTAGTAGTGAAATGGTGATAGTAGTGATATTGTGATAGTAGTGATATGGGGACAGTAGTGATATGGTGATAGTAGTGATATGGGGGTTAGTAGTGATATGGTGATAGTAGTGATATGGGGATAGTAGTGATATGGGGATAGTAGTGATGTGGGGATAGTAGTGATATGGGGATAGTAGTGATATGGTGATTGTAGTGATATGGGGGTTAGTAGTGATATGGGGATAGTAGTGATATGGGGGTTAGTAGTGAAATGGTGATAGTAGTGATATTGTGATAGTAGTGACATAGTGATAGTAGTGATATGGGGATAGTAGTGATATGGGGATAGTAGTGATATGGGGATAGTAGTGATATGGGGATAGTAGTGATATGGTGATAGTAGTGATATAGGGGTTAGTAGTGATATGGTGATAGTAGTGATATGGGGATAGTAGTGATATGGTGATAGTAGTGATATGGGGGTTAGTAGTGAAATGGTGATAGTAGTGATATTGTGATAGTAGTGATATGGGGGTTAGTAGTGAAATGGTGATAGTAGGGATATTGTGATAGTAGTGACATAGTGATAGTAGTGATATGGTGATAGTAGTGACACGCATTAATCATAGTTATCAGATAGTTAGACAGACTTTCACAACGCTTGGAGTGGTGGATGCGGAGTCAAACGCAGAGAGCAGAGGATACTGGGTAAATCCGACTTCATTTTGGTTTCCAAATGCTAACGCCCAAAACAACAGGCGAAAATGATCACAAAATGTCCAATCCAACACAGGGCACAAACGGACAGGAACACTACACGCACAACCTGACTAGCAGAAAACAAGCCCGCACAAAAACAGGCTTAAATAGTACTGAATCAAAAAAAACAAAATAAGAGACAGGTGCAACCAATAAGACAAAACAAACAGAAAAGGAAAAGGGGATCGGTGGCGGCTAGTAGACCGGTGACGACGACCGCCGAGCGCCGCCCGAACAGGCAGGGGAGCCACCTTCGGTGGAAGTCGTGACACAGACATTGTACATGAAGAAAGGCACAGTATGCTGAGAAGCATAACCAAATCCATTGCTTTCATGCATTGAACTTTTTTTTACAGGTACTCAGCCCTCCCCTACACCTACAAGCCCACGGGGCTGTCCCAGAGGTCAGTACTCCTGTCCGCCACCTGGGGGCTGTATTGATGCAGCCCTGCGCTGTGACGGAATCCCACACTGTCCCAATGGAGAGGACGAGATAGGATGCTACCCTCACGATCAAACCACCCAGGCAGAGAGGCCTAACAGTCCCACACCAGCTCCTCTAAGGACCCCTAGTATGGCCGCTGTCACTCTGCATAAGACTACCCCTACACCAACAGTAGGTCAAGGCCCTCCTGATAACTCCTGTGTATTCATGTTTTCTGAGGTTGTGTGTATTCTGTTTTTCAAGTTACAATAACCTTTTGTTTTTTCTAAACCCCACAGGCAGGTGGCCCTGGGTATAGAGGTCAGTTGGACATGGATGCATGAAGTTGTTCAGAATAGTGCCATTGTTGAATTTAGCTTATATTATATTGTTATTTAAAGGGATACATTTTTGACTAGAAATGAAAATGATAGATTGTGGCTTGAGGTACTGAAGTATGTGAATTGGAATGCATTCAGGCATCTGTTCCTCTGCACTGGGATTGGAGGACGGGAAGATTCGCTATGGTCAGCTGACTTCATCCACCCACCGTGAGAACAACCCTGCGGATGCCGGGCGCCTCAACATTGTGCCTAACGTGTGAGCTCTCAAAACCGATAATGTATCAACAATGACATATTTTCTTGTTCTTCAAATATTTTGTTATCGACAAATATTCTCATTATCACGTCTTACGTTGGTCTCATCATCTCATAGTCTGATCATGGAGGTTATTGACTTCTTAATTACATATTGACCTGTTGTCGCATTCATTTGTCTCATGACAGTCTGATCATGGAGCCTGGATGGAGCCCCCTGCCAGGCGACCTTCAGCCCTACCTCCAGGTGGACCTCCTAGAGCCCACCTGGGTGTCTGGCGTGGTGACCCAGGGCACTGAGAGGATGTGGGGCTACCTTTCCAAGTACCGCCTGGCCTTCGCCCTGGTCCAGAGCCACTTCACTGACTACACCGAGACTGGAGAGAGGGGCAGTCCTGTCAAGGTAGTAATGATTATGACCATAATACACTTTATTTGTAAAATACTTTTTACATCTCAGGTAGGTACAAATCTCTGGAATGACAGAGCAGTACAATTATGTTTTTGTTCTTCAAAATCAATGTTTATTGAGCTTCAGTAAGATGGGAAAAACAGAAAATGGTATAAAATCAGTGCTTTTGTATTGTAACCTATGTGATCTTGTTATGATGAGAAATTGATATATTTACAATAGGTCAAATGTATGATCATAATCTTTTTTACAAATTATATGTGTGATATTAGCTCCAGTATCAGTTTACTGTTCCACTGTTACAGACAGAGGTGGTATCAGCTCCGACTATGCTTTTCCACTACTACAGAGAAGATGTCACAGCACACAGGACAGGAGAGATCCTCCTCTGGGAGAGATGATCTAGAGGCCATTTTGTCTCCTCTGGAATAGCCTCTGACCAGATATATTTACTTCACTTAGAATGAAGAGTGAAGTCAACAGCATTACTGAGAAAGTCTCCCCTACCATACACTCTTCTGTTATCCTCTTCAGACTTTCTATTTAGAACACGTATATTATTCAACAGCACTGAAAGTTTATTTTCCACACCAAATGAGGGATCCAGGGAGAACTGCTGCTGTTGTTCTGGATTTCCTCATTCAGGACCGTTTCCTTTCTGGATTCGTCTTTGGTTGTTCTGTGGTGGTTGGCATTCCAGCTAATGTACAGTACCGCCACATTTGACCAGATGCTCTCATCCAGAGTGCCTTACAGTTAGTGCATTCATCTCAAGATAGCTAGCACACTTTTCCTCAAAAAAGTAGCTATTAGTTCACGGGAGGGGGGTCATTGTCCATCAAGTGGACTGGAATGTGGAGACAGAAAGATAGAGAAACAAAGACGTGTGTGTGTGTGTGTGTGTGTGTGTGTGTGTGTGTGTGTGTGTGTGTGTGTGTGTGTGTGTGTGTGTGTGTGTGTGTGTGTGTGTGTGTGTGTGTGTGTGTGTGTGTGTGTGTGTGTGTGTGTGTGTGTGTGTGTGTGTGTGTTGTGTTTGGAAGACCAGAAGCCCCCACAAGAATAATAAACAAACAAACGGGGACATTTTGTTAGTCCCCACGAGGTCAAACGCTATTTCTTAAGGTTAAGGCTGGAATTAGTGTTAGGGTTTGAATTACGTTAAGGGTTAGGGTTAGGAGCTAGGGTTAGGTTTAGGTTTAGGGTTAGAGTTAAGGTTAGGTTTTGGGTTAAGGTTCAGGTTATGGTTACGGTTAGGGTTAGGGTTAGGGGTTAGGGAAAATAAGATTTTGAATGAGACTGAATTGTGTGTCCCCACAAATTTAGCTGTACAAGACTGTGTGTGTGTTTGATGAAAATAACGTTTTTATTTATTTGCCTTTATTTAACCAGTTAAGTCATTGAGAACACATTCTCTTTTACAATAATGACCTGAAAGTCAGGAGAGAACTCCAAGGTGAAGCTTGTATAATTTACTTGAACAAATTGGTTTAAAAGCACAACCTTTTGTCCAACCCCTTCTCCTTGTCTGTGTACAAGGTGTTTGAGGTGCGGATGGTGGGCAGGACCACGGTGACGCGTTGGCTTGGGAGGCTGGTCCGAGCTCGCTACCTCCGCATCATCCCAGTAGAGTTCCGACACACTTTCTATCTCCGTGCAGAGATCCTAGGCTGCAAAGGGGGTAAGAGCTCTGATATCAGTCGGTAGAAAAGTGGAACAAATATTTTAAGTGCTTTAAAACTTGCCTGTTGAGCTCAAACTAGATGTTCTGTCCATTATAGAGTACATCGCACTTATCACACGTGCATATTATTTTCTCCATCGCCATCTGTCAGTCTAACGTAAGAATTCACCCTGTATGACAGAGGAATTGGTGACCCCTAGCAGCGCCACGACTCCCCGTGGTGCTGGTGTGGTGACAGTGAAGCGCTGCTACCCTGGCCAGTTTGCCTGCCACAGTGGGGAGTGTGTTCCTGTGTCTGCGCTGTGTGACGGCCGACTGGACTGCAAAGACCACTCTGACGAGATCAACTGTGGTGAGTAGGGGGTCACTCATGTGTTTCGAATACGGAACCATGCAATATACACGTGTTACTGAGAGGATGACATTCTATTTTCCAATGTAAACATTGTAACATTGGCACTCATATCTGTACTGTTGCAATCTTTCAACTGATTACACCACCACTTCAATTTCTCAAGTATATCTGGAACTGATATGAAGTCAAATGCACGAATGAACCACTCTCTCGACACTTCAGGCACAGTGCCCACCAGGGGTCAACCCGGGGTACACACCAAGGAGCCCCAGGATGGCCGCCCTGGCATTGCCACCACGGGTACCCCGGGTCTCAGTCCTGACAGCTCTGGGGGAACAGGGTACCCAGGGGTTCATGGGTTCACCACCTCCAGGCCAGGTCAGTGGACATCCAGGTCCACAGGGTACCCAGGGATTGGGACCAGCACCCTCCACCCCGGAATACCTGGACTGCAGTCTACAACAGGTGAGATTCTTAAAGAACACTGTTACGAGTGGCCTCTCTTTTATCTTGTTATCAAAGAGTGTGTGTGTGTGTGTGTGTGTGTGTGTGTGTGTGTGTGTGTGTGTGTGTGTGTGTGTGTGTGTGTGTGTGTGTGTGTGTGTGTGTGTGTGTGTGTGTGTGTGTGTGTGTGTGTGTGTGTACACTACATGTAATGGGGTCCTTGACATGATCTCTGACATGGCTGATCTGCTATTTGAACCAGTGTTCTCAGTTGACCCATAAAAGCCCAGGTATTTATGAGTCCGGAGCACAGGTTCTTCAGTCCTGAGAAAGGAGACGTCACTGTACGACGCTAACTAGCCATCTCGCTACATGTTAAGGTGCTTGTTGGTTTGTTTATCTCCAGCTCTCTGGGTGACCACGACCGCCCATGACGGAGGCCTACCCAGAGTCCTGTGTGTGGAGGGCCAGTTCTCCTGCAGGCTGTTTGGCTGTGTGGATGCTGCGGTGGTGTGTGATGGTCACCAGGACTGTCTGGATGGCTCTGACGAAGACCACTGTGGTACAGTACATGTCACCAGAGTCTGGTTCAATTTCTCCTCCTTCTCTTCTCCTCCTCTTCCTCCTCCTGCTCAATCCTCCTCATCATCATCATCATCACCATCATCACCATCATCATCTTCTTCATCATCATCACTGGCAGATTACATGAGTTGACCTGAAAATGCCACAGTATTAACTATTACCATCACCTTGCCTATAGTGACACCTATTGCTTGCTGTAATAGTCCCGCTCATATTCCTGCTCTTCCTCAGGTACTACACCAAGGCCAACAGTAATGACACGGCGCCCCCTAGTGCCCAGCCCATGCTCCCCCAAGCAGTTCTCCTGTGGCAGCGGGGAGTGTGTGCACCTTGACAAGAGGTGTGACCTGCACAGGGACTGTGCTGACGGATCAGACGAGCAAGACTGTGGTACGGCAAGCCATGAGGGTCAAAACTGGGGGGCTGATTTACATTTCAGTATGATTTACAGTAGATTGCATTGCATACACTACCATGTAAAGTACATGGAGTCCTTACAAAAAAAACTGCTGCATTGCATCCATGAAGGGCAAGGTAATATTATCTGTCCTTGTCCAGGATCATTGGCCAGTAATGTTCATTAATGAATCATTAAACATGATTATTGATGGTGTCTGTCTGTTCCCTAGTAAACTGTATCATGTCAGCATGGACGGGCTGGAGCCAGTGCAGTGTGACATGTGGCCTGGGTTCCCTGTTCCGCCAGAGGGAGGTCCTGAGAGAGGCGCTGGCTGGGGGAACGTGTGGGGGCGCCCAGTTTGACAGCCGAGCATGCTTCCCTAAGGCGTGTCTCGGTGAGGGGGCACCCCGAGATCTGACCCTCTTTTCACTGTTTTCGTCTGTGCCTTCCCTTATTTTGACTGTTTTCGTCTGTGCCTTCCTCTATTTTGACTGTTTTCGTCTGTGCCTTCCCTTATTTTGACTGTTTTCGTCTGTGCCTTCCCTTATTTTGACTGTTTTCGTCTGTGCCTTCCTCTATTTTGACTGTTTTCGTCTGTGCCTTCCCTTATTTTGACTGTTTTCATCTGTGCCTTCCCTTATTATGACTGTTTTCGTCTGTTCCTTCCCTTATTTTGACTGTTTTTGTCTGTGCCTTCCTCTATTTTGACTGTTTTCGTCTGTGCCTTCCCTTATTCTGACTGTTTTCGTCTGTGCCTTCCTCTATTTTGACTGTTTTCGTCTGTGCCTTCCTCTATTTTGACTTTTGTCTGTGCCTTCCTCTATTTTGACTGTTTTCGTCTGTGCCTTCCTCTATTTTGACTGTTTTCGTCTGTGCCTTCCTCTATTTTGACTGTTTTCGTCTGTGCCTTCCCTTATTCTGACTGTTAACATCTGTTTTTGCCTTCCCTTATTTTGACTGTTTTTATTTTGACTGTTTTCGTCTGTGCCTTCCCTTATTTTGACCGTTTTCGTCTGTGCCTTCCCTTATTTTGACTGTTTTTGTCTGTGCCTTCCTCTATTTTGACTGTTTTCTTCTGTGCCTTCCCTTATTCTGACTGTTAACATCTGTGCCTTCCCTTATTTTGACTGTTTTCGTCTGTTCCTTCCCTTATTTTGACTGTTTTCGTCTGTGCCTTCCCTTATTTTGACCGTTTTCGTCTGTGCCTTCCTCTATTTTGACTGTTTTCGTCTGTGCCTTCCTCTATTTTGACTGTTTTCGTCTGTGCCTTCCCTTATTTTGACTGTTTTCATCTGTGCCTTCCCTTATTTTGACTGTTTTCATCTGTGCCTTCCCTTATTTTGACTGTTTTCTTCTGTGCCTTCCCTTATTTTGACTGTTTTCGTCTGTGCCTTCCTCTATTTTGACTGTTTTCGTCTGTGCCTTCCCTTATTTTGACTGTTTTCGTCTGTGCCTTCCCTTATTTTGACTGTTTTCGTCTGTGCCTTCCCTTATTTTGACTGTTTTCTTCTGTGCCTTCCCTTATTTTGACTGTTTTCGTCTGTGCCTTCCCTTATTTTGACTGTTTTCGTCTGTGCCTTCCCTTATTTTGACTGTTTTCATCTGTGCCTTCCCTTATTTTTACTGTTTTCTTCTGTGCCTTCCCTTATTTTGACTGTTTTCGTCTGTGCCTTCCTCTATTTTGACTGTTTTCGTCTGTGCCTTCCTCTATTTTGACTGTTTTCGTCTGTGCCTTCCTCTATTATGACTGCCTCTTCTCAAGATCTGTGTCCGTTGTTGATTTCTTTCTCTCTCTTCTTGTCTCCCTACTCATTATTTCCCAGTCTCTCGTCTCTCTATCAGTTGCACTCTCCTTTGGTTTACACTAATGTGCTCTACCAAGCCCTGCTCATTCAAAGTTCCTCTGCTTCCTCCTTCTCTCCCTCGTCCCCCATCCCTGCATCTCTCGTCTCTCTCTCCCAGTGGACGGTCAGTGGTCAGAGTGGACGGGCTGGTCCCTGTGTGACACGCAGTGCGGGGGAGGGCTGAGGGGGAGGAACCGGACCTGCTCCAATCCTCCCCCTAAGAACAGGGGGCGTGACTGTGAGGGGATGAGACTGCAGACCCAGAGCTGTAACAGCCAGCCCTGTGGCCCCAACACGGACTCACAGACAGGTGAGCTGCAAATAAATAGGTTATGTTTTCGACTGTCCCCATAGGAGAACCCTTTTTGGTTCCAGATAGAACTCTTTTGGGTTCCATGTACTGTAGAACACTCTGTGGGAAATGGGTTCGACCTGGAACCAAAAGGGCTCTCCTATGGGGACAGCCAAAGAACCCTTATTGGTTCTAGATGGCACCTTTTTTCTAAGCGTGTACACGTGATCATGTTGTCTTATGGTTTGATCATGTTGTCTTATGGTTTGATCATGTTGTCTTATGGTTTGATCATGTTGTCTTATGGTTTGATCATGTTGTCTTATGGTTTGATCATGTTGTCTTATGGTTTGATCATGTTGTCTTATGGTTTGATCATGTTGTCTTATGGTTTGATCATGTTGTCTTATGGTTTGATCATGTTGTCTTATGGTTTGATCGTGTTGTCTTATGGTTTGATCGTGTTGTCTTATGGTTTGATCATGTTGTCTTATGGTTTGATCATGTTGTCTTATGGTTTGATCATGTTGTCTTATGGTTTGATCATGTTGTCTTGGACTATGGTATGTTTGTAACATACTATTAAAAAAAGATGGATTCTGTGTCACACAACTTAATGGGCAATAACCCATTAAACTGTTACTGGTAACAGTCAAGCTCTAATAATGTAAATTGCTTGCTGTCTAGGCTGTACTAAAGGCATGGTGGTGGTAAGAGAGGCTGACTGCCAGTCTGGTAGAGTGGAGCCATGTCCCCCCACCTGTTCACACCTACACTACCCCAACTGCACCTCCCAATGCGTCACAGGTATTACGTGGTGTATATGAAGTGTGTGTGTGTGTGTGTGTGTGTGTGTGTGTGTGTGTGTGTGTGTGTGTGTGTGTGTGTGTGTGTGTGTGTGTGTGTGTGTGTGTGTGTGTGTGTGTGTGTGTGTGTGTGTGTGTGTGTGTAAGCACGAGTGTGCACGCATTCCTGTGTGTGTCTGTCTGTAGTTAACTCTCTTCTGTCTCGCTACCCAGGTTGTCGTTGTCCGGCTGGTTTGTTTCTACAGGATGGCCGGTGTGTGAATGCCAGTCAGTGTGGGTGCCACTGGGAGGGACTGCCACTGCAGCCTGGACAAGTGATCAGCAAGGACAACTGCAGCACATGGTGAGAGGCACACACACACACACACACACACACACACACACACACACACACACACACACACACACACACACACACACACACACACACACACACACACACACACACACACACACACACACACACACACACACACACACACACACACTACAAGCCTGCCTACATCCCACATCATTCCTTTACAATAATCGTGTTTAACATATTGTCATTTCATGCCATGTCATGTTGCTACATGTTCTCCCTCTTCTTCTCTCTCTCTACCAGTGTGTGTGAAGATGGACGTGTCTCATGTGACAACTCCAGCTGTGTGGCCAGCTGTGATTGGTCAGCCTGGTCCTCCTGGACATCATGTGACAGCTCCTGTGGGGTTGGAATACAGCAGCGCTATAGGTAGGTTCACCTCACCAGCATCCCACCAACAGTGACACATATAAACCATTGTGTGGCTCATCATGTGTCTCTGATGGCTTTCTGTCCCCTGTTCCCTGTCCGTTATCCCCTTTCATCTGTCCCCTATCCCCATCCCCCATTCTCTGTCCCCATCCCCTGTCCCTTATCCTCTATCCTCTGTCCCCTGTCCCCTGTCCTCTATGCTCTATAATCCTTTCCCTATCCTCTGTCACCTGTCTTCTGTCCTCTATCCACCGTCTCCCTGTCCCCTCCCCCAGGTCCCCTGTGAGCCCAGCAGGAGTGGCGAGAGTCGATCCCTGTCCTGGGGACTCCTCAGAGGCTCGTCAGTGCTTCACCCCCTGTCGCCCTGGTAAGGATGAGGCGGTGTGGGGGAAGTGGACGGCCTGGTCAGAGTGCAGCAAGACCTGTTTCCACCACGTGGACGAGGTGGGGCTGAGAAGGAGGTTCCGCACCTGTAACATACCCACCAACACACACAGCTACACACGCACCAACACACCCAGCTACACCCGCACCAACACACACACAGACTGTGAGGGGGACGCAGAGGATCAGGAGCCCTGTAACACCGTGCACTGCCCAGGTACATCCTCTATACACACACCTTATGTTCTGTCCTTCATCCACCATTTTCCTTTCACCCATTCTGTAGTCACAGATCTGTGTAGATGAACGGAAGGATGGAACTTTACACTATTGAGATACACCCCCCTATTGTCTCCCCCTCCTCCCCAGTGAATGGCGGCTGGTCGGAGTGGTCCCCATGGTCCCTGTGCTCGTCAGAGTGTGACTCGGGGGCTCAGACCAGAGATCGCTTCTGCAGTTCTCCTCCTCCACAGCACGGGGGCAGCACCTGCCCAGGGCCTCACATCCAGACCCGAGACTGCAACTCCCACCCCTGTTCAGGTAACGAACTGGAATCATACACACATTCTGGAATTCATCATAACAATGCTTTTACTACTAGTGCACCTAGTTCTACCTGGTCAGGTAAACAGTAACGTATTCACGCCAAGTTTACTACATATTATCTGTGGGATTTAAAGTGGTCAAATCATTTGACAGATTAAATCGCATCGCATTGGTGTGTGTCCCACTATCTGTGTGGCATATAGGAGTGTGTCCAGAGGGCATGGCCTACATGAGCAAGGAGCAGTGCCAGGCTCACGGTGGTGCGTGCCCACGCGTGTGTATGGACATGACAACACAGGTGGAGTGTGCCACGGAGTGTTACGACGGATGCTACTGTGTCCTGGGTCTCTACCTACTCAACAGCACTTGTGTGCCCCTCACCCAGTGCCCATGCTACCACCATGGAGAGATGTACCCAGGAGGAGCTAGTGTGAAACTGGACGACTGCAACAACTGGTACTCCCATCGAAGAATATAAACATCATGTTATTGAAAAGGAAAGAAATATGAAAAAGCATCGTATAGGACTCTGTCTATGCATCCTTTCCTTTTGTCCTTAGCACATGCCATAATGGAGAGATGGTGTGTGGAACAGCACCCTGCGCTGGTGAGTGTGGTCCAATGCAGACAGATCAAATATGCAAATATGTTCACTCAGTGTTCCTCAGTGCAGCCCTGGACGGCAGCACCCCAAACAATCAAGAGAGACTGTCAACCTCTCCCTCTCTCTCTGTCTCTCTTTCTCAGTGGACTGTGGCTGGAGCAGCTGGACCCAGTGGAGCGCCTGCAGCAGGACGTGTGACGTGGGCGTGAGGAGGAAGTACCGCTCGGGGACCAATCCACCGGCTGCGTTCGGGGGGCGTGTCTGCAGGGGCGACAGGGTGGGGATGGACACTTGCAGTCTGGAGCCCTGTCAGGGTAGGGGAGGTGACAGACAGACACCATCATTACACTCCTACAATAGGCTGGTTCATTTCATTGGCTTCAACAGGTGGTCTCTTGGTCATTACAATATAAATCCCACATGGGTTATGAGTAGGAATGACAAACAGTAGATCTATACCCCACATGGGCTATGAGTAGGAATGACAAACAGTAGATCTACATCCCACATGGGTTATGAGTAGGAATGACAAACAGTAGATCTACATCCCACATGGGTTATGAGTAGGAATGACAAACAGTAGATCTACATCCCACATGGGTTATGAGTAGGAATGACAAACAGTAGATCTACATCCCACATGGGTTATGAGTAGGAATGACAAACAGTAGATCTATATCTCCCATGGGCTATGAGTAGGAATGACAAACAGTAGATCTATATCCCACAGGGGTTATGAGTAGGAATGACAAACAGTAGATCTATATCCCACATGGGCTATGAGTAGGAATGACAAACAGTAGATCTACATCCCACATGGGTTATGAGTAGGAATGACAAACAGTAGATCTATATCCCACATGGGCTATGAGTAGGAATGACAAACAGTATATCTACATCCCACATGGGTTATGAGTAGGAATGACAAACAGTAGATCTATATCCCATCCAAACACATGGGCTTATGAGTAGGAATGACAAACAGTATATCTATATCCCACATGGCTATGAGTAGTAGATCTCATCCATGGGCTATGATCTATATCCCACATGGGCTATGAGTAGGAATGACAAACAGTAGATCTATATCCCACATGGGCAAACAGTATGGGCTATGTAGGAATGACAAACAGTAGATCTACATCCCACATGGGTTATGAGTAGGAATGACAAACAGTAGATCTATATCCCACATGGGTTATGAGTAGGAATGACAAACAGTAGATCTACATCCCACATGGGTTATGAGTAGGAATGACAAACAGTAGATCTACATCCCACATGGGTTATGAGTAGGAATGACAAACAGTAGATCTATATCCCACATGGGCTATGAGTAGGAATGACAAACAGTATATCTACATCCCACATGGGTTATGAGTAGGAATGACAAACAGTAGATCTACATCCCACATGGGTTATGAGTAGGAATGACAAACAGTATATCTACATCCCACATGGGCTATGAGTAGGAATGACAAACAGTAGATCTATATCCCACATGGGCTATGAGTAGGAATGACAAACAGTAGATCTATATCCCACATTGTTTATGACGGTGATGGTACAACAGAAGGAATTCAGAGAGATAATGTGAACATTGCATATTTGGCCACAGGTCCAGATACCTATACTTTTTCTGGAAATGTCTCACCCACAATGTCTACATCAATGTGTGTGTGTGTGTGTGTGTGTGTGTGTGTGTGTGTGTGTGTGTGTGTGTGTGTGTGTGTGTGTGTGTGTGTGTGTGTGTGTGTGCGCGCGCGTGCGCCTATGCCAGGTGTGAAGGAGCCATGGAGTGCATGGTCAGAGTGTTCGGTGACGTGTGGAGGGGGGTACAGGAACAGGACACGGGGGCCCCAGAGAACCCATGGTACTGCCCAGCAGTTCTCTGCCTGTAACCTGCAGCCCTGTGGTGAGTACATAGAGAGAGGGAGGGAGGTAGCAGGCTCTGATCTCCCACTCTGACTTACAGTATGACCATGTCTTGTGACCTTTGAGGATGTTATATTTTGATATTCATGTATTACTTTCTCGCTGACACCGAGTACAGTATCTCTCTCTGAAGCAGACGAGGCCACCTTGAATACCCTTATTGATTCACGATCATAGATAGGCATACCAAAAAGACCTACAGACACACTAACAAGCTCCAGAAGCAACTATATACTGGAACTATGCTGTTAAAATCTACGCAGCTATGCAATGGTCTTTCACACTTGATCTGTGGGAACAGGTAGCCTAGTGGTTAGAGCGTTGAAGCGAAAGGTTGCTGGTTCGAATACCCGAGCCGACATGATGAAAAATCTGTCGACGTGCCCTTGACGAAGGCACTTAACCCTATTGTGCCTGGGACGCCGGACTACTATGGCTGACCCTGCAAAACATCCCATTTCACTGTGACAATACACCATTTTTTTTGCTGAGCTTCTTTTTTGATGTTCCTATGAGTTTTGGCTTCACCTCAAATTGCATGGATTGATTGATTGATTGATTGATTGATTGATTGATGCGTTGTCGTCTCATCCGCCCTGTGTTAGGTGATGGGACGGGCTGTCCTGGGGGACAGGTGTGGACGGTGTGTGTGAAGGGGCCGGTTACCTGCTCTGACATCAGTATGGATTATGAGAGGAATTGTACACCGGGCTGTCAGTGTCCACACGGCACTGTCCTGCAGGTCTGTCTGTCTATGCTCACACACACACACACACACACACTGGACTTGAACATGGATCTTCTGCGTGCCACAAAACGGTGTTACCCCACTGAGCTAAAGCCTGGGCAATAGGTCAAGGAGCAAACTGACCGTTCTGTTTCCTTAGGATGGCAAGTGTGTGTGGGTGTCTCAGTGTCGCTGTGATGTGGATGGGGAGCAGTATGAACCTGGTGATGTCGTACCCAGGGACTGCAACAACTGGTATTGGTGCTATACAGTAGTATACAGTAGTATACAGTAGTATACAATAGTATAGCATCACATAGTATGTACGTGATATTATTTAATTGAATTAAACCTGAATAGAGCTCTCGGAAACAAATAGTCCTCTGACTGTTTCTCTCCTCTCCCTCACAGCACATGTTATTCTGGGAGGCTGGCAAACTGCACTCAACTCAACTGTAATGGTGAGTGGGGCATTGGCTTACTAAAAAGTAGAGAGAAGTAGGAGAAAACCACAAGGGGGTAATTGGTTTTGATACAGAATTGTTATTTCTCGCAATTTGCTTTATATTTGGTTACTGTTGCGGTCCATAGCTTGAACCAAAACCTAACAATAACCACCCCCTCTCACAGTGGACGGTCAGTGGTCTTCCTGGACCCCCTGGGGTCAGTGTTCAGTGAGGTGTGGACCAGGTCTCCAGTCCCGCTATAGGTTCTGTTCTAGTCCCCAGCAGTCTGGGAGTGGTCTGCCCTGTATCGGACCCGACCACCAAGACCAGCTGTGTATGACTGCTCCCTGTGATCGTGAGTAATGCCCTGATGGAGGGATCTTTGTATATCTTTATTTGGATAGTCCGGATTTTTCATCTGTAAATGTTTTACAGATGGTCATACAATCAACAAACCATCTGTTGATAAGCAACTGCTTGTTAAGGTTACAGTTAGGGTTAGTTTTAGAATAAGGGTTAGGGTTAAGTTTAGGGTTAGGGTTAGGGTTAGGATAAGGGTTAAAGGTTAAGTTTAGGGTTAGGGTTAGGATAAGGGTTAAAGGATAAGGGTTAAAGGTTAAGTTTAGGGTTAGGGTTAGGATAAGGGTTAAAGGATAAGGGTTACGTTTAGGGTTAGGATAAGGGTTAGGGTTAAGTTTAGGGTTAGGATAAGGGTTAGGGTTAAGTTTAGGGTTAGGATAAGGGTTAGGGTTAAGTTTAGGGTTAGGATAAGGGTTAGGGGTTTAGTAGATAGTTTGAGGATAAGGATGTTCTACAGGGTGTTAGAGCTGTATCATTTGAGGTGCTGGATTTTACATTTTATTAGATTCAGTTTTTGCAAGTTGAAGCATTAGGTTACTGATGTGTTGTGTCAGTCTTTGGCTGGGGGACAGATGGACTATCTAGAGGAGAGGGGACAGATTGGCAGAATCTAACACTGACCACTGTCCAATAAATGTGTTTGTGTGTGTGTGTGCGTGTGTGTGTGTGTGTGTATGTTGGCGTACCCTCCAAAATTGAAAATTAGTCAAAACATATGTTTTTATTAAATGTGATCTTCATGACAGAATTTTATAATTAGATGAAATAAATACATTTGAGGTGCTGGATTTTAAATTTTTTTATGGATTACATCTACCACACAACCATTTTTGTTCCACTATTGCAGTAGAATCATAACTTGATTGAGCAGCTTAGTACTGTTCCACTGTTACAGATAGAGGTGGTATCAGCTCTAACTATGCTGTTCCACTGTTACAGACTTTGGTTTAGCCTGTGTTGTGTCATGCTGTCGTTACAGGTAATGGTGGCTGGTTCCACTGTTACAGATAGAGTGGTAGCAACTGGACAGACTGCAGCTCTAACTATGTCATGTTACAGTGGGGGTGGTATCAGCTCTAACTATGCTGTTCCACTGTTACAGATTGAGGTGGTATCAGCTCTAACAGTTCCAGAGGGATAGAGGGGTATCAGCTCTACTATGCTGTTCCACTGTTACAGATAGAGGTGGTATCAGCTCTAACTATGCACCACTGTTACAGATAGAGGTGGTATCCTGCAACTATGCTGTTCCACTGTTACAGATACGCAATCAGCTCTAATGTGTTTGTTACAGATAGTGGTGGTATCAGCTCTGTGTTCCACTGTGATAGTGGTATCAGCTGCTGTTCCACTGTTACAGATAGAGGTGGTATCAGCTCTAACTATGCTGTTCCACTGTTACAGATAGAGGTGGTATCAGCTCTAATTTGCTGTTCCAAAGATTGTAAAATTACTGTCAGAAGAGGTGGTATCATATGTTTTTATTAAATCAGCTCTAACTATCTTCCACTGTTACAGATAGAGGTTTATAATTAGACTGTTAAGATAAATATCAGCTTATTTTTCCACTGTTACAGATAGAGGTGGTACATTACCTATGCTGTTCAAACAGATAGAGGTGGTATCAGCTCTATATTGTTCCACTGGAATGACAGCTCAATGGAATTTACTGTTCCACTGTTACAGATACTGTTCCACTGTTACAGATAGAGGTGGTATCAGCTCTAACTATGCTGTTCCACTGTTACAGATAGAGGTGGTATCAGCTCTAACTATGCTGTTCCACTGTTACAGATAGAGGTGGTATCCACTGTTACAGATAGCTCTAACTATGCTGTTCCACTGTTACAGATAGAGGTGGTATCAGCTCTAACTATGCTGTTCCACTGTTACAGATAGAGGTGGTATCAGCTCTAACTATGCTGTTCCACTGTTACAGATAGAGGTGGTATCAGCTCTAACTATGCTGTTCCACTGTTACAGATAGAGGTGGTATCAGCTCTAACTATGCTGTTCCACTGTTACAGATAGAGGTGGTATCAGCTCTAACTATGCTGTTCCACTGTTACAGATAGAGGTGGTATCAGCTCTAACTATGCTGTTCCACTGTTACAGATAGAGGTGGTATCAGCTCTAACTATGCTGTTCCACTGTTACAGATAGAGGTGGTATCAGCTCTAACTATGCTGTTCCACTGTTACAGATAGAGGTGGTATCAGCTCTAACTATGCTGTTCCACTGTTACAGATAGAGGTGGTATCAGCTCTAACTATGCTGTTCCACTGTTACAGATAGAGGTGGTATCAGCTCTAACTATGCTGTTCCACTGTTACAGATAGAGGTGGTATCAGCTCTAACTATGCTGTTCCACTACAACAGAAACTTTCTCTGGTAAAATCCTCAGATGCTTTCTACAAAAGCAGGGAAAGAGTCTCTTGGTGAAAGTGTGTGTAAACGTGTGTAGGTGGGTGTTAGTAACAGGGTCAGAGAATGACAGCTTTCCTCTTTCCCAGTCCAGCTGCACTCTGATCCTCTGTGGTCTCAGTCTATTTGAGAGAGGGACGCTTTGATCCGATGAGGAGCGAGCTTTAAATACTCCTTTGTTATTATCTAAACGCCAGTGTCCTCTCGTTGAGGCAGTGGCCCCCTTCCACTCTGTGACCACACCAACAGACCATAAAATACTGTCCCCAACCTCAACGTCCCAGCTGTGTGTCCCTGAGTTAAAGCCGTCAGAACCCAGAACCGATCGGTACTTATCAAATCTCTCTGGGTTGTCAGGAAGCTGCGGTGTCTCCGTACTATGTCTCAAACTAATCAGGTTGTTAGACAGGATGAGATGGGGGTGAACAGTGTTGGGGTCGAGAATAACAGGAGTGAACTGAACAATCTCCTGCATCTTCTCCCAGACTCTGAACTGCAGGTTGCCCAGGTGTTTGGCCACGTCTATCAGAGCTCCTGAAACCCTCTCTGGGTCCGTTGGTGTGCACTCCAGGGCTCTTTGCTTTATAGCCTGGTAACTCCGTATAAACACAATGTCTTCCCCTCTCAGCTCCACCTCTACGTCTCTGATTGTGTCTGAAAGGGATGATATCTCTCTGCTCATCTCTTAAATTTTCCTCTTCATCAGCCGGCTCTTCCTCTCCTCTTCCTCCTTCAGTGCATCAATCCTGACTACCCGTTCATCTCTTAAGAACAAGTGAAGTGCTTTAAATTCCTCCATAATCTGTTTCTCTGTGTGCTGGGCCTGGCTTCTGATATGCTGTTCTGTTTTATCGCAAGTTAGTTTCACTGCGTCAAAGACCTTCAGCTTCTCCTGTAAGACCTTCAGCACAGACTTGAGTTCCTTCTTGTAGTCCTGTGCAGCCTCATCCGCAGGACAGAACTTATGGTTTGCGTGTTTTCTAGAAGTCTGACACACCACACATGCAGGCTGTTTATCCTCGAGACAGAAGAGCTTGAGTTTCTCACCGTGCAGACTGCAGACCACCTCAGACCCCGCTGAAGCTCCACCCTCCTCTTTCTGACGTCTCTCCTGTAAGAAGGCTTCACACAGGTTTCTCAGAGCCAGGTTTACAGTGAGCTGCTCCTGAGCTGAATCTTTTCCTGCATACGGGACATTCATTCACTTCTCTTTGTCTCCAATATTCCTGTAGGCATTCATGACAGTAGCTGTGGTTACATGACAGGATAACAGGATCCGTGAAGATGTCACAGCACACAGGACAGCAGAGATCCTCCTCTGGGAGAGATGATTTAGCAGCCATTTACTCTCACACTCCTCTGGAATAGCCTCTGACCAGATATGTTTACTTTCACTTTCTTAGAATGAAGAGTGAAGTCAACAGCGTTACTTAGAAAGTCTCCCCTACCATACACTCTTCTGTTATCCTCTTCAGACTTTCTATTTAGAACACGTATATTATTCAACAGCACTGAAAGTTTCTTTTCCACACCAAATGAGGGATCCAGGGATAACTGCTGCTGTTGTTCTGGATTTCCTCATTCAGGACCGTTTCCTTTCTGGATTCGTCTTTGGTTGTTCTGTGGTGGTTGGCATTCCAGCTAATGTACAGTACCGCCATCTAGTGGACTGGAATGTGGAGAAAAAGAGAAAGAGACTGTGTTTCTGTATGTATGTGTGTGTGTATGTTTATATGACTGACACTGTGTCTGTTTTCAGTTGCGCCTTGCTCTCAAGTCCCTGGCACAGTGTTCAGTAGCTGTGGCCCCTCGTGTCCTCGCTCCTGTGATGACCTGTCTGTGAGTGTCACAAATTGTTTCTATATACATTATCTAAACACACAGCTTCTGGCTCTGTCAATAAGACGTGTAGGTACTTGGCTGACTCCTTTGTCAACTTTGTAAGAGGATGAGTATGATGATGGTGATGAGGGTGGTGATGCTAATTATGGCAGCATACCCCCCCACCCCATATCCCTCTATACCCCCTGCCACACTGTGCAGCACTGTGACTGGCTCTGTGAGGCGGGGTGTTACTGCACGGAGGGCAAGGTGCTGTCTTCCGACGGGAGGTCCTGTGTGGAGAGAGAGGAGTGCCCCTGTCTGGACCTCAACACCGGCTTGAGGTTGTACCCTGGAGAGAGCACCACTGCCCCCGACGGCTGCAACAACTGGTGAGAGAGAGGAGAGGAGGGGGAAAGATGGGGAGGAGGGGAGAGAGAAGAGAGGAGGGGGAAAGATGGGGAGGAGGGGAGAGAGAAGAGAGGAGGAGAAGCTTAGTCACGTTGTCTTTTGACATGTGCATATTAAACCTTCAATGGTGCGACATAGATTGAGCTGGGCTTAAAGTAGTGGTGGTGTGGGTGCGTGCCTGCTGGCTTGAGTTTGTGCATGTTGTTATTAATATCATTTGTGTTTCAGTACCTGCGAAGGAGGGAGGCTCAACTGCACCAGTGACCCATGTCCAGGTAAGTAATATGTGCAGTCTGAATACCCATTTTCCAATCACATTCAATACAGTATATCAACAAAAGCATATGGACTCACATGCATGTCTGATCCATCCTGATTCTTCCCCCCTCTCCCCTGGTGGACAGTGTCAGGTGGGTGGTGTGAGTGGTCTGGCTGGATCTCCTGCTCTAAGACATGTGGGGCAGAGTGGGTGTCCAGATATCGCAGCTGTGGCTGTCCAGAGCCCAAGGCGGGAGGAGCCCCCTGCCAGGGGGAACAGGAAGTACATGGTGGGGTGGGGGCACAGATCCAGAGACAACCCTGCCCTGTGGTCACCTTCTGCCCAGGTAACAACATAGTAATCACTTTAAAGGGTTTGTGACTTACAGGTAGACAACATTATAGTATGAGGTTAGTGTAATTACATGGATTCTGCCTTCTTTACCTCCTCCTGTCTCACCTTTCCTTTCTGTTCCTCTCCCTCTCTCACCCCACTTGTCGATTCGGGCCTCTCCCCCTCTTTTGTCTTTTATTTCCACCCCCTCTCTTTCCATCTCTCCCACTTTCTCCTTGTCTCTCTTTTCATCTCTCCCCCTCTCTCTCCCACTCTCTCCTTGTCTCTCTTTCACTCTCTCCCCCTCTCCCTCTCTCTCTCCATCAGTCCATGGTTCGTGGAGCCTGTGGTCGGGCTGGTCAGAGTGTGATGGCTGTGAGGGGGTGTCTGTGAGGACCAGGGAGTGTAACAGTCCTCCTGCCAGGTTCGGGGGTCTGCCCTGCCACGGGGAGAGCCGGCAGAGCCGCGGCTGCCAAGACAACATCACCATCTGCTCAGGTTAGCTGATGACATCATGGGTGACATTTTGCCTGTGCCAAAGTGCGGACATGTTACAAAAATGTCATTTCAAGTACTTGTCATGACACATGATTCAAAATGACTTGGGGATATTATGATTGGATTGAATTTCACGCATATCTTGCAGTAGTAAGTAATATGGTTACCTTTCTCTGTTTACTACCAGTTGTTGAGTTGTGACCTCGTATTTTTCCCATGATGCTCCTCTCTCTCAGAATGTGGTGGCGTGCAGGTGGACTGGCCATGTGGGAAGCCCTGTCCACGCTCCTGCTCTGATCTCCATGGCGACACAGAGTGTCTGGACACGGCGGAGTGCAGTATGACCTGTGGTTGCCCGGGTGATCTCGTGCTACAGGATGGCCAGTGTGTGGAAAAGGAGGAATGTCGCTGTAAATACCACAACAGCACTACTGGTGAGACCAGTGGAGAACACTTACCTAGACAACATGCTTTTAACACAACTTAATTGGCAATTACTGTCCTACTGCTGCTGTTGTTTGTCTCAACTCCTAATGCTATGCTAAGCTGCAGCGAGGTCAGCAAATATATATATATATCTCTCTCTCTCTCTCTTTCGCTCTCCATCCAGGTGGGCTAGACTCTAGTAACACCTCATGGGCATGGCCTGGTAGGTCAGATTGGCAGTTCGCAAATCCAGGAGAGACCATCATCGCTGATTGTAAAAACTGGTACAGTACACAACATCATGTTTTCCCACCGGTAGCATAGCACATATTATCAATATTTATTTTTTAATGCAGTCTTATTTCTCTTCCCTATACCACAGCACCTGTGAGGCGGGTGTTCTCCACTGCCAATCAGTCCCTGGTTGCCATGTCGATGGCAGCTGGAGCCAATGGGGAGGCTGGTCAGAGTGCTCGGCCCCCTGCGGGGGTGGAGTCAAGCTCCGCATGCGTCAGTGTGATAACCCCGCCCCTCAGAGTGGTGGGAGGGGCTGTGCAGGCATGTCTGAACAGCAGAGAGAGTGCAACAACCACACCTGTACAGGTACACGCTGGGGCAGACTTGGTGGAAACATAACATGACATATCATCGTAGACTTCACCCACACAATGTTGAATGCTGATGATTTATGCATATCCTTTGAACAGATTGCATTACATACAACCCCCCAAGACATATTTCTGGACATACAGTAATGTACTTGATACTACTTTACTGCCTCCAAAACACCATGGTACCTGATGTCCCATCTCTGGTGTTGTGCCCCCATCCAGATTCTGTCCTCTGGCCGACCTGGTCCCCCTGGTCCTCCTGGTCTGTGTGCTCAGTGAGCTGTGGAGGAGGGGAACAGTCTCGTACCCGTCTCTGCAGCTTCCCGCCCTGCTCTGGCATGAGGAGGCAGAGCAAGACGTGTAACACCCAGGTCTGTCTCGGTGAGTACATGTAGATGTTACATGTGTTCCTGTGTTGTACAGTTGGTAAGAGCATGGTCGTGTGGTGCTTGTAACGCCAGGGGTGTGGGTTCGATTCCCGAAAAAGAGCAGACCGTGAGATAAAGTACAGTTCAAATTCCCTTGCTGCAGCTACCACTGGCACACAGTGTCAGAATCCGTATCCCTTCAGAGTCCATGTACCTGTAGTAGATAGCTAGGTGTTTTATGCAATAAGGTGCGCAGGGGCGCAGCCAATCAGATAGCACTGTGCCATTTAGACACACCCCTGATGACTACCCACTGTAGGGCTGCAGGGCCTTGCATGGTGTCAAGGTAGTCAAAAATAGTGCTCTATATACGGAATAGGATGCCATTCTAGATGCACCAGCGCGAGGTGCCAGAATGAAGGTTAGTAGTCACACCAGGAAATGCAGCGTTGAAGTGAATGAACTCAGCGGCGGTCGATCTTCTTTTTTCACTCTGGCTTCCCCTTCCGTCTCCTCATTGAGGTTATTTTTGGTTCGCTGTGACGTTAGTATGAGTGATAGTCCTCTGAGAATGCAGCCTCTCGTTCCAGCTCGGACTGAGTAAGAGTCAGTCTGTTGAATGGGAAAAGATTTACTGCCGGACCAATAGAACAATTCTCTCCACATTTGCAGTAGTAGTGGTGGAAATAGTAGTGATATTACTAATAGTAGTAACTATAGCCAAGGTGGAAGTAGTAGTGATATTACTAATAGTAGTAACTATAGCCAAGGTGGAAGTAGTAGTGATATTACTAATAGTAGTAACTATAGCCAAGGTGGAAGTAGTAGTGATATTACTAATAGTAGTAACTATAGCCAAGGTGGAAATAGTAGTGATATTACTAATAGTAGTAACTATAGCCAAGGTGGAAGTAGTAGTGATATTACTAATAGTAGTAACTATAGCCAAGGTGGAAGTAGTAGTGATATTACTAATAGTAGTAACTATAGCCAAGGTGGAAGTAGTAGTGATATTACTAATAGTAGTAACTATAGCCAAGGTGGAAGTAGTAGTGATATTACTAATAGTAGTAACTATAGCCAAGGTGGAAGTAGTAGTGATATTACTAATAGTAGTAACTATAGCCAAGGTGGAAGTAGTAGTGATATTACTAATAGTAGTAACTATAGCCAAGGTGGAAGTAGTAGTGGTATTAACAATAGTAGTAACTATAGCCAAGGTGGAAGTAGTAGTGGTATTACTAATAGTAGTAACTATAGCCAAGGTGGAAGTAGTAGTGATATTACTAATAGTAGTAACTATAGCCAAGGTGGAAGTAGTAGTGGTATTACTAATAGTAGTAACTATAGCCAAGGTGGAAGTAGTAGTGATATTACTAATAGTAGTAACTATAGCCAAGGTGGAAGTAGTAGTGGTATTACTAATAGTAATAACTATAGCCAAGGTGGAAGTAGTAGTGATATTACTAATAGTAGTAACTATAGCCAAGGTGGAAGTAGTAGTGGTATTACTAATAGTAGTAACTATAGCCAAGGTGGAAGTAGTAGTGGTATTACTAATAGTAGTAACTATAGCCAAGGTGGAAGTAGTAGTGGTATTACTAATAGTAGTAACTATAGCCAAGGTGGAAGTAGTAGTGATATTACTAATAGTAGTAACTATAGCCAAGGTGGAAGTAGTAGTGGTATTACTAATAGTAGTAACTATAGCCAAGGTGGAAGTAGTAGTGATATTACTAATAGTAGTAACTATAGCCAAGGTGGAAGTAGTAGTGGTATTACTAATAGTAGTAACTATAGCCAAGGTGGAAGTAGTAGTGATATTACTAATAGTAGTAACTATAGCCAAGGTGGAAGTAGTAGTGGTATTACTAATAGTAGTAACTATAGCCAAGGTGGAAGTAGTAGTGATATTACTAATAGTAGTAACTATAGCCAAGGTGGAAGTAGTAGTGGTATTACTAATAGTAGTAACTATAGCCAAGGTGGAAGTAGTAGTGGTATTACTAATAGTAGTAACTATAGCCAAGGTGGAAGTAGTAGTGATATTACTAATAGTAGTAACTATAGCCAAGGTGGAAGTAGTAGTGGTATTACTAATAGTAATAACTATAGCCAAGGTGGAAGTAGTAGTGATATTACTAATAGTAGTAACTATAGCCAAGGTGGAAGTAGTAGTGGTATTACTAATAGTAGTAACTATAGCCAAGGTGGAAGTAGTAGTGGTATTACTAATAGTAGTAACTATAGCCAAGGTGGAAGTAGTAGTGGTATTACTAATAGTAGTAACTATAGCCAAGGTGGAAGTAGTAGTGATATTACTAATAGTAGTAACTATAGCCAAGGTGGAAGTAGTAGTGGTATTAACAATAGTAGTAACTATAGCCAAGGTGGAAATAGTAGTGGTATTACTAATAGTAGTAACTATAGCCAAGGTGGAAGTAGTAGTGATATTACTAATAGTAGTAACTATAGCCAAGGTGGAAGTAGTAGTGATATTACTAATAGTAGTAACTATAGCCAAGGTGGAAGTAGTAGTGGTATTACTAATAGTAGTAACTATAGCCAAGGTGGAAGTAGTAGTGATATTACTAATAGTAGTAACTATAGCCAAGGTGGAAGTAGTAGTGATATTACTAATAGTAGTAACTATAGCCAAGGTGGAAGTAGTAGTGGTATTACTAATAGTAGTAACTATAGCCAAGGTGGAAGTAGTAGTGGTATTACTAATAGTAGTAACTATAGCCAAGGTGGAAGTAGTAGTGGTATTACTAATAGTAGTAACTATAGCCAAGGTGGAAGTAGTAGCGATATTACTAATAGTAGTAACTATAGCCAAGGTGGAAGTAGTAGTGATATTACTAATAGTAGTAACTATAGCCAAGGTGGAAGTAGTAGTGATATTACTAATAGTAGTAACTATAGCCAAGGTGGAAGTAGTAGTGATATTACTAATAGTAGTAACTATAGCCAAGGTGGAAGTAGTAGTGATATTACTAATAGTAGTAACTATAGCCAAGGTGGAAGTAGTAGTGGTATTACTAATAGTAGTAACTATAGCCAAGGTGGAAGTAGTAGTGATATTACTAATAGTAGTAACTATAGCCAAGGTGGAAGTAGTAGTGGTATTACTAATAGTAGTAACTATAGCCAAGGTGGAAGTAGTAGTGATATTACTAATAGTAGTAACTATAGCCAAGGTGGAAGTAGTAGTGATATTACTAATAGTAGTAACTATAGCCAAGGTGGAAGTAGTAGTGATATTACTAATAGTAGTAACTATAGCCAAGGTGGAAGTAGTAGTGATATTACTAATAGTAGTAACTATAGCCAAGGTGGAAGTAGTAGTGATATTACTAATAGTAGTAACTATAGCCAAGGTGGAAGTAGTAGTGATATTACTAATAGTAGTAACTATAGCCAAGTGGAAGTAGAGCTACTAGACAGAAGTAGTTGATGTAGTATCAGTAGCAATTATTCATTCTGTATTTTAGAAATATCCTTTTTATACTATATGCAAGTATTTGACAGTGAAACTCACACTCTATGCACACAATTTGATAATTGCTCTCCTGTCTGCCCATCTCACCCAAACCCCTGCCTTGGTATCAGAGGTGGGTTGCCCTCCGGGTCGTCTGTACAGGGAGTGTGAGAGGGGCGAGGGATGCCCCTTCAGTTGTGCCCAGGTCAGCGGGCGAGAGGGCTGCTACTCTGAAGGCTGCGAGGAGGGGTGCCACTGCCCCCTGCAGACCTTCCAGCACAACAGAGCCTGTGTACAGGTCAGTTACAGTGGTTAATTAATGTGTATTTCAGATTAATGAAAGGTTACTTCTTTAGAATTTCAGATGAATAAACAGTTATTTCAAGCGTATTCCGAATGAATGAAAACTTTACGTTAGTGTATTTTAGATAAGTAAAAGGTTATAACAAGTGTATTCCACATGAATAAACAGTTACTTCATATGTATTCCACACGAATAAGCAGTTCATTCATATGTATTCCACATGAATAAACAGTTACTTCTTATGTATTCCACATGAATAAACAGTTACTTCTTATGTATTCCACATGAATTAACAGTTAATTCATATTTATTCCACATGAATAAACAGTTACTTCTTATGTATTCCACATGAATAAACAGTTACTTCATATGTATTCCACATGAATAAACAGTTACTTCATATGTATTCCACATGAATAAACAGTTACTTCTTATGTATTCCACATGAATAAACAGTTACTTCTTATGTATTCCACATGAATAAACAGTTACTTCATATGTATTCCACATGAATAAACAGTTACTTATTATGTATTCCACGTGAATAAACAGTTACTTAATGTGTATTGAATAAGGGAGCTAGTAAACCAAAGCACTGTGTTTCATGTTTAGGAGTGCCCCTGCCTGGTGGACAAGGAGCTCTTGACCTCACTACAGAATGTGTCTGTGACCCCATTGTTGGCCCACCATAACCTAACCCAGGGGGATGAGTTCCAGTCTGGGGAAACGTTCATACAAGACTGCAGTGTCTGGTGGGTGAGAGATACACCACATCACACAAATAAGCACATATGTTCTTTAAAAGCTGTTTATTGAATTTAGAGTGCACTCTTACTCCCACATGAGGTGCTATAAATGTGTAGTTTACAATATAGCTTGAATCATTGTGGCACACAATGGGGCTGAGAGGTATACTGTGTAGCATAGAATGTAAATCTGTTATCATCAGTGGTATCAACCTCCAATGGGACTGAGAGGTATACTGTGTAGCATAGAATGTAAATCTGTTATCATCAGTGGTATCAACCTCTAATGGGATTGAGAGGTATACTGTGTAACATAGAATGTAAATCTGTTATCATCAGTGGTATCAACCTCTAATGGGATTGAGAGGTATACTGTGTAACATAGAATGTAAATCTGTTATCATCAGTGGTATCAACCTCCAATGGGACTGAGAGGTATACTGTGTAACATAGAATGTAAATCTGTTGTCATCAGTGATATCAACCTCTAATGGGATTGAGAGGTATACTGTGTAACATAGAATGTAAATCTGTTGTCATCAGTGATATCAACCTCCAATGGGATTGAGAGGTATACTGTGTAACATAGAATGTAAATCTGTTATAAACTGTGGCATCAACCTCCTGTGGTACACAATCTGTACTCTTATTTCTCCTTACTTGACTAAGACCAGGACGCGGTGGAAATGTTGTCACATCTGCTCACTAATCAAGCACACGTCTGTGAGCGGTTATCCTTTCTGTATATACTGTATGTATATACAATATACAGTGCCTTCGGAAAGTATTCGCACCCCTTGTCTTCTTCAACATTTTGTTGTGGTACAGCCTGAATTCAAAATGGATTCAATGTATGTTTTTCTCACCCATCTACACACAATACTCCATAATGACAAAGTTAAAACATGTTTTTAGAATATTTGCAAATTTATTTAAAATGAAATACATAAATATCTAATTTACATAAGTATTCACACCCCTGAGTCAATACATGTTAGAATCAACTTTTGGCAGCGATTACAGCTGTGAGTCTTTCTGGGTAAGGCTCTAAGAGCTTTCCACACCTGGATTGTACAATATTTTTGGTCTTGCCATAGATTGTTTTAAGTCAAAACTGTAACTAGACCACTCAGGAACATTCAATGTCATCTTTGTGGTTGAATCTGAGTTTGAAATTCACTGCTCAACTGAGGGACCTTACAATTACCTGTATGTGTGGGGTACAGAGATGAGGTAGTCATTCAAAAATCATGTTAAACACTATTATTGTACACAGAGTGAGTCCATGCAAGTTATTGTGTAACTTGTTTATCACATTTTTACTCTTGAACTTATTTAGGCTTGCCATGAAAGGGTTGAATACTTATTGACATTTCATTTTTTCATTTTTTTATTCATTTGCAAAAGATTCTAAAAACATAGTTCTACTTTGACATTATGGGGACATTATGTGTTGGCCAGTGAAACACAATCTCAATTTAATCCAGTTTAAATTCAGACTAACACAACAAAATGTGGAAAGGGTCAAGGGGTATATATATATATAGTTGAACTATTCACAGCCTAAGTTATTTTCTGACCCTCCTGTCTGCCTGTAGCGGGTGCCAACATGGTTTGTGGAACTGTTCCTTGGAACCGTGTCCCGTAGACGGGGGTCTGTCCCCCTGGGGCCCTTGGAGCCCCTGCTCCCTGTCCTGTGGGGGCCTGGGCCTGAAAACCCGCAACCGAGCCTGCAGCCACCCGGCACCGGCTTACGGGGGACGAGAATGCCTGGGGCCCCAGCAAGAGAGCACCTACTGCCAGGCTACGGACTGCCCAGGTACTGAACTGTACTCTCCAGGAATGTAATAGCATCAGGTACGCAATAAACTAAAATATGACGTTACCTATTATGTTTTGTAATCCTTGTATAATCCTTTACAGTGATCATCGGCCCAACAGAAGAGCCCTCTCTACCAGGTAACACACCACAGGGCTTCCTTACCCTAGAGACCTCTTTCTCACTTTTGAGGCTCCCCACTCTCTCTCACTTCTTACTTCCTCACTGTACATGTTCTATCTTCAGTATGAACTATTGTGTTCTATGAACATGTTAATTGTACAATAAAGACTGGCTGAGGCTCAGTTGATCTCCCTCCCTCCCTGTAGATGAGGATGCAGGCTTCTCTCAGTGGTCGTCGTGGACCTCCTGCTCTCGGTCGTGTAGCGATTCCCTGACACCGGCCCTCAAGTCCCGTCAGAGGCGGTGTGTCAGACCCCCCTGCTCAGGGGACACCCGTCAGGAGAAGGCCTGCAACCTGTCCCAGTGTCCTGGTAATGTCCCCTTTCTTCCCCAACCCCATATCCTAATGTCCAGCTACTGTTCCCTTAGCTCTAATGCAGTAGTCCCATGTGTATTTTCTGTCGGGTTGAATGTGTCCTTTTTCAGTACAGTAGGGAAGTGAAAAAATACAAACATTTTAAGCATGGGTCAGTGGAGGCTGCTGACGGGGAGGACAGCTCATAATAATGGCTGGAAGGGAGCGAATGGAATGTCACGTATTTAATACCATTTCACTGATAGCACTCCAGTCTTTACCATGAGCCCGTTCTCCCCAATTAAGGTGCCACCAACCTCCTGTGGCATAGATGTATAATGTAAACCCTGCTGCAGGCCTCAGTGCTCCTTCTTCATCTCCTTCATGTCAGTACTGTCCCTTATTTTGAAATACCACAGTCCTCACTATCGTGTATGTCTATCTGTTACCAGACGGTGGTGGGGTGTGTGTAGGGGACGACTGCGCCCAGAGGAACTGCACGTGGATGGAGTGGGGCGAGTGGGCGGCGTGCTCGCGCTCCTGCGGCGTGGGTCAGCAGCAGAGGTTACGCACCTTCCTGACCCCCGGGGTCAACGGTTCCTGGTGTGAAGACATACTGGGGGGTAACCTGGAGAATCGCTTCTGTAACATAAAGGCCTGTCGAGGTTGGTGCACTGACACTGTAATAGACACAGCTACTCTGGATGCTGTTTGCATTTGGGATTTTGTACTGTCCACTAAATGCCATTCTAAACTAATTTAATCTGATATGAATGTGTGGAAATGAATCACTTCTTAATAGCCACTGATATATCTGAAAACATTTGATAGATAAGCACGGGGCGTAGGGCTGATTTTGTTCCCCAGTGTGGAGGCATAGTTAAAGGACCCTCTCTTTGTGTGTCAGTGGACGGAGGCTGGTCTCGCTGGAGCCCCTGGTCTCTCTGTGACAAGCGCTGTGGGGGCGGGCGCTCCATCCGAACCCGCTCTTGCTTCAGCCCCCCGCCCAAAAATGGCGGGCGCAAGTGTGAGGGAGAGAAGAACCAGGTGAAACCCTGCAACACCAAACCCTGTGGTAAGACCGATATCTCTATCTCTATCTCTATCTCTCTGCTCTATCTGCTCTCTCTTTCTCTTTCTTTCTCTGCTCTCTCTCCCTCTCCCTCTCTCTCTCTCTCGCTCTCTCTCTCTCTCTCTCTGCTCTACTCTCTCCATCTCTCTCCCTCTGCTCTATCTGCTCTCTCTATCTCTCTCTCTCTGCTCTCTCTCTGCTCTCTCTGCTCTCTCTCCATCTCTCTCTCTCTCTGCTCTCTCTCTTCTCTCTCTGCATCTCTCTCAACGTTCTATCTGCTCTCTCTATCTCTCTCTCTGCTCTCTCTCTGCTCTCTCTGCTCTCTCTCCATCTCTCTCTCTCTGCTCTCTGCTCTCTCTCCATCTCTCTCTCTCTGCTCTCTCTCTCTTTGTATCTCTCTCTCACCTCAATCACTGACTAAAAAAATCTGTCGCTTGGATTGAAAAGATGTATGGAGAAGTGTTTTTAACTCTACTTAACCATGCTGTACTATCATACATGTGTCCCAGATGAGAAGGGTTGCCCAGTGGGTCAGGAGGTTGTGCCCTGTGCCAACGAGTGTCCTCAGCGCTGCTCAGACCTCCAGCAGGGCATCCAGTGCCAGGGCAACACAGAGTGCCAGCCTGGGTGCCGCTGCCCAAAAGGCGAGTGACCGGTCACATTTTCACAGTCAACTATTCTTTCTGTCATGAATTGACATTAACTATTATACTGAGCTATATTAACATTTACATTACATTTACATTAAGTACTGTACACAGATCAGATGTCTTCCATTGCATGTATAAATCTACTAATAACACTATAAATATGTGTGTTGTTCCAGGTCAGCTGCAGCAGGACGGGGTGTGTGTGCAGGTATGGCAGTGTGACTGTGTGGACTCTTTGGGTCAGAGCTGGGCAGCAGGCAGCTGGCACCAGGTGGACTGCAACAATTGCAGCTGCGCAGACGGACTGCTTTCCTGCACCAATCAGAGCTGCCGAGAGGCCAGCTGCACATGGAGCTCCTGGTCTAATTGGGCGCCCTGCAGCACTTCCTGTGGGCGGGGCCAGAGAACCCGCTTCCGGTGAGAAAAGAAGAAAACAGACACACACAAACACACACATACACACACACATACACAGAATGTCAGATATTGATATTGTGTGTGTGTGTGTCCTATGAGATCTCTAATACCAGAGCGTGAAGGAGCGGTTTGCCAGTTTGAGGAGGTGCAGCACAAGTCATGTGACCCCGGGCCCTGCCCACCCCTCTGTGTCCATGACAACCAGGAGCTGACCGTGGGAGACACGTGGTTGCAGGGAGAATGTAAACAATGGTGAGGTCGTTGAACTAAAATATAGATGATCAAATAGCTCAGTGATATAGTGCTATAGGGGCATTAGTGGTACAGTAGAGTTTTGTACTGACTTTGAATTTGAACATTTTCCGTGTTTTTTCTCTCTCAGCACATGCACCCCAGAGGGAGACTATTGCCAAGATATTGACTGTCGAGGTGTGTTCAATATGTTTGATGAAGTTGGTGACATGAATTTGCGTCAATTTGTTCTTCTTTGATGGATTGCGAAATCTAATTTGATCAATCAAAAATACACATACAACCATATCACTGCAGAGAGAATGCCTCTCACTTAAGATAAAAACAATGAATTACGTTCCAAGTATTGTGATTGGCTGTGTAGCCTGCCAATCACTCCTCTTCTGGTTGACAGTGGATGGTGGTTGGACGCCCTGGTCGGTGTGGTCGGACTGTCCTGTGACGTGTGGGCGGGGCACTCAAATTCGGAGCCGGGCCTGTATCAACCCTCCTCCCCGTAACAACGGGACAGACTGCAGCGGACCGGAGAGAGACGCCCAAGGCTGTCACACACCTCCCTGCCTCGGTAACACAGACTACTGTCGATCAATTACAAACCCAACCCTAACACTTTTCTGTAGGCCTTTAATGTAGATCTGACAGAATTGGACCATGTTGATGACACCATTCAGATTCATTCATAATAAATAACACTCAAAAACTGACCTATTCCATCTGGTTCGGCTCTGAACCAATGGGAGTGGTTTGCACTCGACACGTGTAGAAACTGTAATCTTACAGGTCTACAGGGACACACCTGTTCCTCTCTCATCCCTCTATCCCTCTTCTTGTTTTCGACTGTTGTTATGAACCACATGTCTCCTTTTTCCAGATGACCTTTGCCCTTGGTCACCATGGTCCCGCTGCTCCCGCAGCTGTGGCGCGGGGGTGGTGTGGCGACGCAGGGTGTGTGTGTGTGAAGGAGAGGGGGAGGGCGCCTGCCCCCCTGAGGTAGAGGCGGAGAGGAACAGAGAGGAGACTCAGCTGTGCTACAAGAGACCCTGTCCAGGTAGCATGACCTCAATAATATCTCCGGCTGTATTCATGTATACTCTTAGACACCAAGCACATTCTATAATAACATAGTAGAATGGACTGGATACTGCTGTATACTCTGTTCTGTCTTTTCAGACAATGTTTAAAAAAAAAAAAAATGTCACCTGTATTTAACCAGGTAGGCTAGTTGAGAACAAGTTCTCATTTGCAACTGCGACCTGGCCAAGATAAAGCACAGCAGTGTGAACAGACAACACAGAGTTACACATGGAGTAAACAATTAACAAGTCAATAACACAGTAGGAAAAAAAAGGGGGAGTCTATATACAATGTGTGCAAAAGGCATGAGGTAGGCGAATAATTACAATTTTGCAGATTAACACTGGAGTGATAAATGATCAGATGGTCATATACAGGTAGAGATACTGGTGTGCAAAAGAGCAGAAAAGTAAATAAATAAAACAGTATGGGGATGAGGTAGGTGAAAATGGGTGGGCTATTTACCAATAGACTATGTACAGCTGCAGCGATCGGTTAGCTGCTCAGATAGCTGATGTTTGAAGTTGGTGAGGGAGATAAAAGTCTCCAACTTCAGTGATTTTTGCAATTCGTTCCAGCCAATATCTGAAGTCTGTTGGTAGTTATTATTATTATTATTATAATTAAACCAAAAACTTGATTTACTTAATCTGACCAGGAAAGACTGCTATCCAGGCTCTGCCACATAGTAAACAATTAGGACACAAACACAAAGAGCCAATCACAGCCTCTCTTGGCTAAACAATACTTTTCCAGTAAGGCTATACTTTTCTCCATCTTTGACTTCTTCCCTGTGTGTTTGTCCAGAATGTCCCATGTCAGAGTGGACCGAGTGGTCCGCCTGCTACTGTGTGTCCCAGAGGCAGCAGCGTCACCGCGCACCGCTCTCACCAGCCACCAAGGGACAGCACTGTTCCAGTCTGGACACCCAGAGCAGAACCTGCACACTAGACCACTGTCATGGTGAGGCCACATAATAATGCTTTCAGTGGGTTTTCTCTGTCAAATCAAATGTTATTGGTCACATACACATGGTTAGCAGATGTTAATGTGAATTTAGTGAAATTCTTGTGTTTCTAGTTCTGACAATGCGGTAATATCTAACAAGTAATCTAACAATTCCCCAACAACTACCTTATACCCACAAATCTAAGTGGCATAGGCAAGGTGCAATAGATGGTATGAGGTACAGTATATACATATGAGATGAGTAATGAGATGAGTAATGTAAGATATGTTAACATTATTAAAGTGCCATTGTTTAAAGTGTCTAGTGATCAATTTATTAACGTGGAGTCTATATGTGGGCAGCAGCCTCTCTGAGTTAGTGATTACTGTTTAGCAGTCTCATGGCCTTGAGATAGAAGCTGTTTTTCAGTCTCTCGACCTCGCCTTCTGGATGGTGGCGGGGTGAACAGGCAGTGGCTCGGGTGGTTGTTGTCCTTGATTATCTTTTTGGCCTTCCTGTGACATCGGATGCTGTAGGTGTCTTGGAGGGAAGGTAGTTTGCCTCCGGTAATGCGTTGTGCTCTCCACCCTCTGGAGAGCTTTGCAGTTGAAGGCGGTGCAATTGCCATACCAGGCGGTGATACATCCCGACAGGATGCTCTCGATTGTGCATCTGTAAAAGTTTGTCAGGGTTTTAGGTGACAAGCCAAATATCTTCAGACTCCATAAGTTTAAGAGGCGCTGTTGCGCTTTCTCCACCACACTGTTTGTGTGGGTGGATCATTTCAGTTTGTCTGTGATGTGTATGCCGGGGAACTTAAAACTTTCCACCTTCTCCACTACTGTACCTTCGATGTGGATAGAGGGGGGCACCCTCTGCTGTTTTCCTGAAGTCCACAATCATCTCCTTTGTTTTGTTGACATTGAGTGAGAGGTTATTTTCCTGACACCACACTCCGAGTGCCCTCACCTCCTCCCTGTAGGCTGTCTCATTGTTGTTGGTAATCAAGCCCACTACTGTTGTCTCGTCTTCCATGCAGTCATGGGTGAACAGGGAATACAGGAGGGGGTTGAGCACGCACCCTTGTGGGGCCCCAGTGTTGAGGATCAGCGAAGTGGATATGTTGTTTCCACCCTTCACCATCTGGGAGCGGCCCGTCAGAAAGTCCAGGACCCAATTGCACACGGCGGGGTTGTTGACCCAGGCCTCCAGCTTAATGATGAGCTTGGAGGGTACAATGGTGTTAAATGCTGAGCTGTAGTCAATGAACAGCATTCTTACATAGGTATTCCTCTTGTCCAGATGGGATAGGGCAGTGTGCAGTGTGATGGCGATTGCATCGTCTGTGGACCTGTTGTGGCGGTATGCAAACTGAAGTGGGTCTAGGGTGGCAGGTAAGGTGGAGGTGATGTGATCCTTGACTAGTCTCTCAAAGCGCTTCATGATGGCAGAATTGAGTGCTACGGGGAGATAGTCATTTAGTTCAGTTATCTTTGCCTTTTTGGGTACATGAACAATGGTGGCCATCTTGAAGCATGTGTGGACAACAGACTGGGATAGGGAGAGATTGAATATATCCGTAAACACACCAGCCAGCTGGTCTGCGCATGCTCTGAGGACGCACATGCTCTCTCTCTGTGTGTGTGTGTGTGTGTGTGTGTGTGTGTGTGTGTGTGTGTGTGTGTGTGTGTGTGTGTGTGTGTGTGTGTGTGTGTGTGTGTGTGTGTGTGTGTGTGTGTGTGTGTGTGTGTGTGTGTGTGTGTGTGTGACATGAGATCTTCTCTCTTCCAGACTCTTGTGAGAAACCGTTCCAGTACTCTGAGTGTGGCTCCCCCTGTGAGAAGCAGTGTGCACTGCAGGGGCAGAAGGCACTGTGTGCGGGGATACAGGAGTGTACCCCTGGCTGCTACTGCCCTCAGGGCTTGCTGCAGCAGAATGGGACCTGTGTAGCCCTAGAGCAGTGTGGCTGTGTACACCTCCAACATCAGGCCTCAGGGAGACCTGTCTCTGTGATTGTGCCACAGGGGACCATTGTCACTATAGACTGCAGCACCTGGTAAGTGACTTAACTCTTTTAACAAGTGAAGGAGAAACTATACAAAGGTTCAATATGGTACCCATAGTTACAGAATATACACAGATAATAACAAGGAAGCAAAGGCCAAGAGAGAGGAACACTAAGCTAGACCATTAAATAGATGTGCATTTTTAAAGCTACATTTTCCCCCTGTGGCCACCGTAGATAGACCCATACACAGAATAATAAGATATAGTCTATATATAATTAAATAGTCTGCATAGTACAATGAGATGGTTTTAGAGGTAAATGTATTATGACTCTCTTTGTATTGTCTGATTCCCTCCCAGCCTCTGTCATAATGGGACGTTGCAGTGTGACATGCGAGAGTGTGAAGGTAAGACATATTGTTGTCCAGGGATCCTGGGTGGATGGCCGTGGGACCGGAACATAATTAAAAATAATTTGTAGACTGTAAATTGACCACAAGAAGCCCAAACAGATAAAACATTTGACTAAAACATAACAGTTTTGAACCTTGCTAATATTTATATACAGTCTCTCTATTATGCTTCGGAACCAATTTTAAAATTTAAAATCACTTAAATCATTTACATATTTTGCTCAGAAAACTTGGGGGGCCAATTAACTTCTCTGGGATCGTTTGGGACGTGAGCGTCCCACCTCGCCAACAGCCAGTGAAATTGCAGGGTGCCAAATTCAAACAACAGAAATATCATACTTAAAATTCCTCAAACATACAAGTTTATACACCATTTTAAAGATAAACCTCTTGTTAATCCAGCCACAGTGTCCGATTTCAAAAAGGCTTTGCGGCGAAAGCACCCCATGAGATTATGTTAGGTCAGCACCTAGTCACAGAAAACCATACAGCCATTTTCCAAAGAAGGAGAGGTGTCACAAAAGTCAGAAATAGCATTCAAATGAATCACTAACCTTTGATGATCTTCACCAGATGGCACTCCCAGGACTCCATGTTAGACAAACAATGTGTGTTTTGTTCGATAAAGTTAATCTTTATGTCCAAATACCTCATTTGAAATTGGCGCATTATGTTCAGAAATGCATTGTCTCAAACAAACATCCGGTGAAATTGCAGAGAGCCACATCAAATTACAGAAATACTCATCATGAACATCGATGAAAGATACAAGAGTTATACATAGGAGAGGTGTCACAAAAGTCAGAAATAGCGTTAAAATTAATCACTTACCTTTGATGATCTTCATCTGATGGCACTCCCAGGTCTCCATGTTAGACAATAAATGTTTGTTTTGTTCGATAAAGTTCATCTTCATGTCTAAATACCTCCATTTTGTTTGCGCGTTTAGTCCAGTAATCCAAATGCACAAAGCGCGGGCACAAAGTCCAGACGAAAAGTGAAAAAAGTTCCATTAAAGTTCGTAGAAACATGTCAAACAATGTATATAATCAATCTTTAGAATTTTTTTATCATAAATCTTCAATAATATTCCAACCGGACAATTCCGTTGTCATTAGAAAGGAAAGAGAATGAGCATCACGCACACGGCCACGCGCGAAACTAAAGGCTTTCAGCCTGACCACTTGTTGAAACAGCTCTTATTCGATCCCCTTTCACAATAGAAGCCTGAAACAACTTCTAAAGACTGTTGACATCTACTGGAAGCCTTAGGAAGTGCAATCTGACCTCATAGACACAGGATATTGGATAGGCAATCACTTAAAAAAACTACAAACCTCAGATTTCCCACTTCCTGGTTGGATTCGTCTCAGGTTTTTGCCTGCCATATGAGTTATGTTATACTCACAGACATTGTTTTAACAGTTTTGGAAACTTAAGAGTGTTTTCTATGTAATTAGATGCATATGCTAGCTTCTGGGCCTGAGTAACAGGCAATTTACTCTGGTCACGCTTTTCATCCAAACTTCCCAATGCTGCCCCCTATCCCAATGAAGTTAAAACCACTTACTGGCCAAATTCAGGCCGTGAGCCGCCAGTTGGGGAAACCATACTGTAGTACATTAATTTCCTGGGTTTAGAGAGAGTACTTTTTATGGATCTTAGAACAGTTTGAGTTTGACATAAGTTGACTTTAGACCAACACTAAGCTTCATCGCTCTCCTACATCTCTCTACCTTACTCTTCCCCTCCCACCCTCTCTATTTATGTACCCCTCTAAACCCCCCGCCCACCCCACTCTTTCCTACCCTCCCTCCCTCCTTCAGTCATTCTCAGTGAGTGGTCAGAGTGGACCCCCTGCTCTCCGTGTGTGCCCGCCTCCTCCCTGCAGTCCTCCTCCTCTCCACAGGGTGGCCCTGCAGCCCTGGTGTCTGTCCAGCGGCGCTACCGAGCATGTCTGGACCTGGACTCAGGCCAGCCAGTCTCAGGGGAGGAAGAGGGGGCACAGTGTACCGGGGAGCTGGAGGAGGAGAGGCTCTGCCCAGACCCCAATGCATGCAGAGGTGGGTGGTACTGTACACTAAGAATACACTACACTCAGTCAGTACTAAACAACTGGCATGACTCTTGACACTCTGCAGTATGATGATGATGATGACGATGATTACGTTGTTCGTGCTGATGTCATTTCCTGCCCAGACCTGTGCCAGTGGAGTGTGTGGAGTGTGTGGAGTGTGTGTCAGGAGCCGTGCAGCGGTGGGGTCAGACAGCGCCACAGACAGCCCCAGGCCTCCCCTCCAGGACCCCAGTGTCAAAAACAGCAGACCCAGACCAAGAGCTGCAACACTGGCCTCTGTCCAGGTACACTTTAACCCTTTACTGGACATTTTAACTGGTTAACAATGTTCCTATACTGTATGTGCCTAAAACGTCTTACAATGTGGTCTCCAAGGAGACAGTAGTGATTGACTCCTTTCTTGTGTGATCTAGGCGAGCGCTGTGAGGACAGGGGGCGGGTCTACCAAGCGTCTTGTGCCAATCAGTGTCCCCGGAGCTGCACTGACCTCTGGGAGCATGTGCAGTGTCTGCAGGGAGTCTGTCACCCAGGTAATGGACCTATGACCTCATGTCACTGTGTCCCTTATATCAGTGTGACATACTGGCATACTTTGTGACTTTCAGTGTGCTACCCTAACAAGAAGAGGATATCCATCTGAACCTCTTTCTTTCTCCATTTTTATCTTCCCGGTTGTTCTCTCACTCTCCTAGGGTGTCGGTGCCCAGAGGGCTGGCTGCTGCAGGGCGGGGACTGTGTTGAGGTGACGGAGTGTCGCTGTGGGGTTCCCATGGGCAACGGCACCCTGGAGATCAGCCCTGCTGAGAAAGTCACACTGGACTGCAACACCTGGTGAGAAACCTGGTTAGGAACCTGGAGGATCTGGACTGCAACACCTGGTTAGGAACCTGGTTAAGAACCTGGTTAGGAACCTGGTTAGGAACCTGTAGGAGCCTCATATCCACACAGCCTCAAAATGATCAACACTAGAAATATCATTATTATCGGCCAAATCTTAATTTATGTGTAACTTTTTTTGTACATATCTCCCATTGACATCAATGGAAGTTGTATGTGTGAGTTACACATGTGGATCTCAAGTTTGAATTTGGCCATCTATAATTTCTTTCACATACAAGTTATTGCATACTATATGAGTACGGTTTAGTGCCAGATTTCCCCACAGTCATAATCAGAATATGATAATCTGACATGACCGATGAAGAACTTTAGGTAAAGTGGCTTTTTGCATCTTGTATGGCCTATTTCGTGGAGGCATCTCCTCACAGAGACAACACCTATTGTTTTAGTCAACCTTATTGTCTATTGACGCACAGGTGCATCAATCTAAGTAACATAATGCAAAAATATCCCTTTCAAAATCTGTCAGTTTAAGGTAGAGATATCTAGTTTGTTTTGCATGGGCTGCGTCTCAAATCCACCACATCCGCCTGTGTTAGCCTTCCGCATCTGTGGTGGAAAGTGGCCAGGCTACATCGTGTTTGTCAGACCATGAGACATCCTGAAAATCGTTCTTCTCACAAAAACGTCTCTAAGCGTCCGAACGGTTTGGCCTAATATGACCACTCTGTGGAAAGACGAGACTCTCACAAAATCACAGCTGTTCTCTGTTTTGCTCTACGACCCCCACAAGGGTCACGGAACTCGTCTGAAGCTAACCTGGTACCAGTTCAAAAAATATATGGAGGTATGGAGGTAGTTTTGTGCCAACAAAACAAAAGGGGTTAAATCTGTGTCCAAAAGACTAAAATATTTCCTGAGCTTTCAAATATCTCCTTTATAGACACTTCAAAATCAAATAGCTATATGATCCATGGTGTGAACATTTTAAAACAGTTCCATATGCTAGCTTTGTAGAACCCCCGCCAAAAGGCTTAGACTCTTAGAGGTTAATTAACAATCTATCCATCTCTACTCTGTCCCTGTGTGCTCCAGTGTGTGTGAGAATGGCACCCTGGTGTGCACTGACCTGCTGTGTCCCGTCTACGGCCCCTGGGGACAGTGGAGCGCCTGCTCAGAGTCCTGTGGGACGGGACAGAGGATGAGGATACGTCCCTGCAATGACACAGAAGGAGGGCCACCCTGTGCTGAGACGGTCCACACTGAAACATGTGTACTGCCCCCTTGTCCAGGTCAGTGACATACAACACATGATACCAAATAATATGACTGGTCCCACACAGATGACCTGAAGATGGTCAACATTTAAACAAGTTGGAGTTGATCTGTTTGTTAGTTAAATAAATTAACATTCTCTCTCTCTCTCTCTCTCTCTCTCTCTCTCTCTCTCTCTCTCTCTCTCTCTCTCTCTCTCTCTCTCTCTCTCTCTCTCTCTCTCTCTCTCTCTCTCTCTCTCTCTCTCTCTCTCTCTCTCTCTCTCTCTCTCCTTTCCAGCTGGGTGTGTGTTGAGTGAGTGGTCGTCTTGGAGTGAGTGCAGCGCCTCGTGTGGTGGAGGGGTGTCAGTGCGTATCAAGACCGTCTTACAGGAGCCCCAGCCCGGGGGACAGGAGTGTCCTACTCCCTTAGAACAACATACTGCCTGTCAAACCAACAGCTGTCTACCAGGTAACACTCACAACACCAGGTAACACACACAACACCAGGTAACACACGACACCAGGTAACACACACGACACCAGGTAACACACATGACACCAGGTAAAACACACGGCACTAGGTAACACACACGACACCAGGTAACACACACGACACCAGGTAACACACACGACGCCAGGTAAAACAGATGACACCAGGTAACACAAAAACTTGAAGTTGAGCATGCTTTTATTTTTTAACTATACAGGTGGAAAGTAGAGACATATAGTATCATCATACATACCTGGTACACTTAATAACTTACTATTAACATATTGAAGCACTGAACTGAAGCGTACTGGTCCTGTGTATTGACATGAAACATGTGTCTCTGTGCAGAGTGTCCATCCAGCCAGGTGTTCAGCCAGTGTGCTGGCTCCTGCCCCTACAGCTGTGAGGACCTCTGGCTAGAGAACCAGTGTGTATCTGGACCCTGTATCCCTGGATGCACCTGTCCCCCAGGCATGGTCAGTACACTCAGGCATGGTCAGTACACTCAGGCATGGTCAGTACACTCAGGCATGGTCAGTACACTCAGGCATGGTCAGTACACTCAGACATGGTCAGTACACTCAGACATGGTCAGTACACTCAGACATGGTCAGTACACTCAGACATGGTCTGTACACTCAGGCATGGTCAGTACACTCAGGCATGGTCAGTACACTCAGGCATGGTCAGTACACTCAGGCATGGTCAGTACACTCAGGCATGGTCAGTACACTCAGACATGGTCAGTACACTCAGGCATGGTCAGTACACTCAGGCATGGTCAGTACACTCAGGCATGGTCAGTACACTCAGGCATGGTTAGTACACTCAGGCATGGTCAGTACACTCAGGCATGGTCAGTACACTCAGACATGGTCAGTACACTCAGGCATGGTCAGTACACTCAGGCATGGTTAGTACACTCAGGCATGGTCAGTACACTCAGGCATGGTCAGTACACTCAGACATGGTCAGTACACTCAGGCATGGTTAGTACACTCAGGCACTGGCATGGTAGTACACTCAGGCATGGTTAGTACACTCAGACATGGTCAGTACACTCAGGCATGGTCAGTACACTCAGGCATGGTTAGTACACTCAGGCATGGTCAGTACACTCAGGCATGGTCAGTACACTCAGACATGGTCAGTACACTCAGACATGGTTAGTACACTCAGACATGGTTAGTACACTCAGGCATGGTTAGTACACTCAGGCATGGTCAGACAGTGACAGTCTGCTTATTGCTGAGTAAGGCACATTTCAATACAATGAGAAAAGATGTTATGTAGTTACCAGGTCAAGAGATGACTGTAAAGGACACTAATCTAATCTAACCACCACGCTTCATCTATGTGTCACCTGATCGTCTTCCTTGAGCAGGTGCTGTACAACGGATCATGTGTCCCTCATGATGCGTGTCCCTGTTCTCTGCACTCCCTCCCGGGGACCCTGAACATGACCCTGGATTACCCCGAAGGAGAGGTGGCCTCTGGGACGGTCTTACAACAACAGTGCAACACATGGTAGTCAACACCTCATTATTATTACTCATTATTACAGTTACTTACTAAAGCTTGTAGTATATCTTCAAAACGGTTGTAAAGATATGTAATCCAATTCCATGATTGGTAGATTTGATTGGGGATATGTAGCTAGCCTATTACATGTGTTAAGAAGTAATAGCGGTTGATTGACAGATATACAGTTGAAGTCGGAAGTTTACACACACCTTAGCCAATTACATTTAAACTCAATTTTTCACAATTCCTGACATTTCATCCTAGTAAAAATTCCCTGTTTAGGTCAGTTAGGATCACCACTTTATTTTAAGAATGTGAAATGTCATGATTTATTTCAAATTGTATTTATTTCATCACATTCCCAGTGGGTCAGAAGTGTACATACACTCAATTAGTATTTGGTAGCATTGCCTTTAATTTGTTAAACTTGGATCAAACATTTTGGGTATCCTTCCACAAGCTTCCCACAATAAGTTGGGTGGATTTTGTCCCATTCCTCCTGACAAAGCTGGTGGAACTGAGTCAGGTTTGTAGGCCTCCTTGCACATACAAGCTTTTCAGTATTTTCTATACAATTGAGGTCAGAGCATTGTGATGGCCACTCCAGTAGCTTGCCTTTGTTGTCTTTAAGCAATTGTGCCACAACTTTGGAAGTATGCTTGGGGTCATTGTCCATTTGAAAGACCCATTTGCACCCAAGCTTCAACTTCCTGTCTGATGTATTGAGATGTTACTTCAATATATCCACATAATTTTCGTCCCTCATGATGCCATATATTTTGAGAAGTGCACCAGTCCCTCCTGCAGCAAAGCACCCCCACAACATGATGCTGCCACCCCCATGCTTCACGGTTGGGATGGTGTTCTTCGGCTTGCAAGCATCCCCCTTTTTGCTTCAAACATAACGATGGTCATTATGGCCAAACAGTTGTATTTTTGTTTCATCAGACCAGAGGACATTTCTCCAAAAAGTATGATCTTTGTCCCCATGTGCAGTTGCAAACAGTAGTCTGGCTTTTTTATGGTGGTTTTGGAGCAGTGGCTTCTTCCTTGCTGAGCGGCCTTTCAGGTTATGTCGATATAGGACTCATTTTACTGTGAATATTGATACTTTTGTACCTGTTTCCTCCAGCATCTTCACAAGGTCCTTTGCTGTTGTTCTGGGATTGATTTGCACTTTTCGCAATATGTTCATCTCTAGGAGAAAGAATGTGTCTCCTTCTTGAGCAGTATGATGGCTGCTGAATGGTCCGATGGTGTTTATACCTGCATACTATTGTTTGTACAGATGAACGTGGTACCTTCAGACGTTTGGAAATTTCTCCCAAGGATGAACCAGACTTGTGGAGGTCTGCAATTTTTTTCAGAAGTTTTGGCAGATATCTTTTCATTTTCCCATGATGTCAAGCAAGGAGGCACTGAGTTTGAAGGCCTTGAAATACATCCACATGTACACCTCCATTTGACTCAAATGTTGTCAATTAGCCTACCAGAAGCTTCTAAAGCCATTACATCATTTTCTGGAATTTTCCAAGCTGTTTAATGGCACAGTCAAATTAGTGTATGTAAACTTCTGACCCACTGGAATTGTGATGCAGTGAAATAATCTGTCTGTAAACAATTGTTGGAAAAATTACTTGTCATGCCCAAAGTAGATGTCCTAACCGACTTGCCAAAACTATAGTTTGTTGACAAGACATTTGTGTAGTGGTTGAAAAACGAGTTTAAATGACTCCAACCTTAGTGTATGTAAACTTCCGACTTCAACTGTACAGTACCCAGACCTGAAATACTGTACAGTATTACACATCTTTGGAATGTAACTGATCGTCTCGGCACCCAAAACCAGATCTTGCATACGTGCTGGCCAGATACATTTATGTACAGTATTTATGTCTGTCACATGAGACTATGTAATGGAGAGACTGTCAGATTCAGACATGAGTAATTTCATCTTTCAGCCCAGGGTTTTGATACACAGCTAAAAGACTGAGGGACTGAGAGGCATGATTGTTTGATTAACTGCCTCTTTGAGTTTCTCATCTTTGGATCCTAATGCGTCAGGTATTTATCAATCCCTTTCTCCCTCTCTTCCTAAGTGTTTGTCACGGAGGAGTATTGAATTGTACTGAGGACCCATGCAATGGTGAGTGTAGCTCTTCAACCATGTTTAAGTAGCTGTGTACAGTGTTGACCTGATACAGAAGCCAGTGCGTGTAGGAAACTAGAAATCTGCTCTGCCAGCATGTGGCATATGATAACTCTGTAGTTTCCCACTGTAGCAAAACTATCAAATTAAATGATATGTCCCCCACTAGACTATCAACTACCGACTATCACCAAAAGATTTCAGGGCCCGAATCCCTCTGTGAAATGAACCTCTTTTATAATGGACAGTATGTGTCAGACCAAACATATCTTTCCCTCCTCTTGCTTTCTTTCTCGCACACTTTCTCTTCCTCTATGCCTCTCTCTGCCTCCATCACTCCTTCACATGCTTCTCTTCCTCCATGTATGTCTCCAGTGGACTGTGAGTGGGGTAGTTGGTCAGAGTGGAGTCAGTGCTCAGTGAGCTGTGGTTCTGGCCAGCGGAACTCCAGGCGGACCGTCTTCCAGCCTCAGCAATACGGGGGGGCAGAGTGTGAGGGCCCGGCCCAGCGTACGGCACTATGCAGGGCCCCTGATTGTGGTGAGTGTCTGAGGTCTAGTATGTAGGCCCTAAGTGAGAGACTGGGGCTGCATTTCATTCTATGGAAGTGTTTTCCAACCCAGTCCTTCGTTGCGCATAAAGGTAACTGCCAAAATAAAGGAAACCCCAACATAAAGTGTCTTAATAGGGGGTTGGGCCACCACGGGCCGCCAGAACAGCTTCAATGAGCCTTGGCATAGATTCAGCAAGTGTCTGGAACTCTCCTATAAGTGTTCAATTGGGTTGAGATCTGGTGACTGAGACACACACACACTTTAAACCCCCTGTTCTCCTTTCAGACACCTCTTTCAAAGTCACTGAGATTCTTCTAGCCATGGTAGCCAGAATAATGGGCAACGAGGCATTTTTAGACATGACCCTAAGCATGATGGGATGTTAATATATTAACTCAGGAACCACACCTGTGTGAAAGCCCCTGCTTTCAATATATGTTGTATCCCTCATTTACTGAAGTGTTTTCTTTATTTTGGCAGTTACATGTATTTGTTCTAATGCAGCACAAACACCACTTGAGGTTAAGTTGATTTGTTGAATCAGGTGAGTAGGAGCTATAATTAAACAATGTCACTGTCTCACTCTCTCCTATTTCTTATTTTTCCTACAACTCTCACTACTTACCCCTGCCCCTCCCCCTGTAGCCTGTCCTGATGGAGAGAGATGGAGGAAGAGTGTATCGGAGGCTCTGTCTGTGTGTGAGAGGAGCTGTGTAGAGATCTACCTGACCTCCCCACTCAACTGCAGCGCCACAGAGGGGTGTATGTGTAAGGAGGGGCTCTACCGAAACGCAGAGGGCCTGTGTGTGATCCCCGCACTCTGCCCGTGTGAGGACCAGGGGGTGCTGAGAGAGGTACACACACAGACAAACAAACAAACTAGTATGTTTATGTACACTTACACACACCCACAAAGTTACATCAAAGAGTACAATTATATGCACTTATGCACATAAACAGACACCAGACACACACACACTCACACACACCAGACACACACACACACACACACACACACACACACACACACACACACACACACACACACACACACACACACACACACACACACACACACACACACACACACACACACACACACACACACACACACACACACACACACACAACTAAAGGGCCCAACATAAACTCCTATCCCTCCTGCACTGCAGATTGTACCTCATTGTCTTTCCTCCATTGGACTCTCACTCGCATCCTTCCATTCCATGTCTGTTACTTGCACTCCTTTCAATGCCTTTGTGTGTTCATACATAAAGGAGGACTAAGTAACGATGAGGGATTGTGTGAGTCTGTGTTTTGTTTGTGTGTGTGTGTGTGTGTGTGTGTGTGTGTGTGTGTGTGTGTGTGTGTGTGTGTGTGTGTGTGTGTGTGTGTGTGTGTGTGTGTGTGTGTGTGTGTGTGTGTGTGTGTGTGTGTGTGTGTGTGTGTGTGTGTGGAGGGATGAGTAACGATGACGGACATGCCCCCTGGGCCACATTAAAGTACAATGGCCCACTATCAATAACGCAGGGAACTGTTGAAAGCTATTATAGTGCTACAGAAATTAACCACCTCTTTAAAGACGCGTAATAGGAATATTTAATGAGAATATATTATAGGAAGGATTAATCATGTGATGACAGGGGGTCGGTTTCTCCTCTTCCTCTTTAGTTGTCGTGAATAATGTCCATGAAGATCTTGTAGAGCTCTAGAAGTGTCTTCTCTTGTCCTTATAGTCCCATAAACTCGCTTGGAGTGTGTCTCAAATGGCACCCTATTCCCTATGTCCTGCAGTCCTCATATGGCTCTGGTATAAAGTAGTGCACTATATAGAGAATAGGGTGCCATTTGGGATGCATTATAGACCTCAGGTTTCTCTGCTACAGTACAGTAGACCTGGGTTATAATCAGCCACCTCAATCATTAGTGGCAATAGCACTGTAATAGCCACTGCAAATGCAGTATATTTATTGTCGGTGTGTGTGTGTGCTTGTGCATGCGTGTGCGTGCATGCATGCATGCTTTTATGCGTGTGTGTGTGTGTGTGTGTTTGTGTGTGTGCGTGCATACGTGTATGTGTCTCACAGGCTAGCTCTGAATGGGAGGAGGGCTGCTTGGTGTGCCGCTGTGTGAACGGGCAGAAGTGGTGCCAATCAGGATGCCCACTGCTGCAGTGTGAAGAGGTGAGAGATAAGAAACAGCACTTTCACAGACATCTCAGTTATTCTTACAGCTGGAGAAATTCACAGAAAATGCCAGAAGGTTTGGGGGGGTTGTGTGAGTTACAGCCCAGAGCTAAATCGATATGAAAGTACTTAAACAAAGTAGTCAATATTTTTCCCTTTCTCAGTTGACTGTTCTCATGCCCTTTAAATAACTGGGTTCACCCTCCAGATTAAGAGGCTATCGCTAGTTGGCTATCAATAGATACCTCTCCTTGAAATAACTGGGTTCACCCTCACCTCCAGATTAAGAGGCTATCGCTAGTTGGCTATCAATAGATACCTCTCCTTGAAATAACTGGGTTCACCCTCACCTCCAGATTAAGAGGCTATCGCTAGTTGGCTATCAATAGATACCTCTCCTTGAAATAACTGGGTTCACCCTCACCTCCAGATTAAGAGGCTATCGCTAGTTGGCTATCAATAGATACCTCTCCTTGAAATAACTGGGTTCACCCTCACCTCCAGATTAAGAGGCTATCGCTAGTTGGCTATCAATAGATCGTGTGGTCCTTCTGTAGCACAGTTGGTAGAGCATGGCGCTTGTAATGCCAGGTGGGTTCGATTCCCGGGACCACCCATATGTAGAATGTATGCACACATGACTGTAAGTCGCTTTGGATAAAAGCGTCTGCTAAATGGCATATATTGTATATTATAATAAGTCGCTCTGGATAAGAGCGTCTGCTAAATGACTTAAATGTAAATGTAATAATAGATACCTCTCCTTGAAATAACTGGGTTCACCCTCACCTCCAGATTAAGAGGCTATCGCTAGTTGGCTATCAATAGATACCTCTCCTTGAAATAACTGGTTTTGCCCCTCCCTTTTTTAAGTAGCTACAAAAATAACACTTGTTTCAATATTTTTGTTGGAATTTTTCTTATTTTTTTGTGCAAGACAAAACATAACATGCCACCTGGTGGCAGACAAGGCACATAACATCTATGAACAACAAATAATTCAAACAATAAAAGATGAAACAATACTAACAAACATTTCACAAAAGCACAAAGGGCAATAATAGTGATATTGTCAGTTTGCCCCTTTACGACACCGGCAAAGTTGTGATGTGAGCTTGGGCAAGAAAAATTAAACAAAATGGGTGCATCTATCGGACCTGCATCTGCCCTTTACAAGAAAACTCCACCCAAAAGCTATCTTTTGGTATTGGTTTCATTAGTCCATTGTTGATATACTGTAGTCCCTAAATGTTTCTCATGTCAGCGATCAAGTTTTCAAGATACTGTATATAACTGCAAAACGCAGCATCATATGATGCAAAATGCATCATACCAGCTGTATTCCTGTATTTTGAAAGTTATATATCTTCGATACTCACTGACATGTAAAACATTTTGGGACTATATCAATGGACTAATGAAACAAGTACCAAAAGATTTTGGGTGGAGTTTTCCTTTAAATAACTGGGGATCACATTTACCTCCACTTTAAATAACCAAGGCTCCCACTTACCTCCCCTTTAAGTTGCTGAGCTCAAGTTCAGCCTCCCTGGGGCTGGGGCAGGCCTGGAGCAGTGCATTGTGGGGGGCGTGGTGATGCACTTGCTCCTGTCAGCAGACCCCTCCTGGAAGATGATGATTTATTCCTGGAACAGCTTTATTCTATTCTCAGAGCGAGACATGATGGGGACTCAATTAGTAAGCTAAAATAGTGTCTTTTCTCCTTTTCCTACCCTCTTGTCTGCCCTTGGCCCTCTCCTCTCCTCCCATCCCCTTTCGTCCTCTCCTTTCCTCCCATCCCCTTTCGTCCTCTCCTCTCCTCTCCTCCCATCCCCTTTCGTCCTCTCCTTTCCTCCCATCCATTCTCCCCTCTCCTCTCCTCCTCTCCTATCCTCTTATATCAGGGGGAAGTGAAAGTGGAGGAACCAGGCAGCTGCTGCCCAGTTTGCAGGAAGGAGTTCCCTGGTAAGAGTTCAACATAAACAATGCTTAGTCCTTCTCTTCCTGTATTTATACAAATATTTAGTGTGACACATAGTGCTTTAGGTCCTAAATTGTCCACAAGGCATGTACAATAAGACAGCATTTATCTCTTTCAGTTGGTGAGGGGGCATTGAAAGTCAATGTGCCCTTGGAGCTCTCTCTCTCTCTCTCTCTCTCTCTCTCTCTCTCTCTCTCTCTCTCTAGTGCTCGCTCTCTCATTCATTAACTCAAAACAAAACCCTCTTTTATTTTCTCAACTCCCCATGCTGCCCCCATCATTATCCTCTTCCTCCACCGCTCCTCTTAATCTCCCTCTCTCCTTTTATCTCCCTGCCCTGTCCTATTTCCTCCTCTCTTCTTACCAGGGGAGCCCGTAGCGGAGTGTCGCCGTTACACGGAGGTCAGGAACATCACTAAGGGAGACTGTCGTCTTGACAACGTGGATGTCAGCTACTGTAGAGGACGCTGTTTGTCCAAAATTGACGTCATTTTGGAGGTTTGCTGATGTCGCCGGCTTTCACCCACTCTTATGCACTGGGCTGGGATGCAGTGTTGCAGACAGAAATGTAATATGTAGAGTGGACCTGATTCCCTATCCTGTAAGATAGAGAATAACCATGTCTATTCTACAATACATTTCCATGGGAATTTTCTGTAATGTTGCAATAGTCCCCATTTGTGTGCTTTTTTCACCAGTTGAATGTAGAGGTATTGGCACTTCATCCGGAACAGAGAGATCCGAGACCAATCATCCCAGTGATTTTTTGTTTTACTCTTAAACTCCCGTGGTAGAAAAATAATGTAATGGCATCACTGTGAAAATGTGAGCAAGTAAAAACAAACATGATCTCAGCTAAATGTTTCACTACCTTCCGTTACCATGGTAGCAAAAATAGCTGGTGATTGGTGTCAGTTTCAGACTCGAACTCTCACCTCTCTCACGCGTGTGCACCCTTCCTTTCTCTACCTCTCTGTCCCTCTCTTTCTCCTCCTTTTTCCTTCCTTCCCTCTCTCAGGAGCCTTACCTCCTGTCGCTGTGTGACTGCTGCAGCTACCGGTTGGACCCTGAGAGCCCCGTGCGCTTCCTTAGCCTCCTGTGTGACAGTGGGGATAGTGAGCCCGTCGTCCTGCCTGTCATACACAGCTGTGAGTGCACCAGCTGCCAAGGTGGGTAGAGTACACTCTGACGCAAACATCGACCCCTGCTTATCACCTCATCAGTAGCCTCTTTAAACCTCCCCCTCACGCACAGACACACAAGCTGATGTGCACACACAAACGAACATACATGTGCAAACAAACACACGCTCACTCACACACACACACACACACACACACACACACACACACACACACACACACACACACACACACACACACACACACACACACACACACACACACACACACACACACACACACACACACACACACACACACACACACACACACACACACACACACACACACACACACACACACACACACAAACACAAACACAAACACAAACAGCCCTCCACACACACACTCTCTCCCACCCACCCACTTCCTGCCAGCGCCCATGCTGTTAGTCATGCTGTCTATCAGTCCATCACACCCAACCGTCATGGCCACTCTCTCTGTCACTCACACCCAGTTGCAGTCCCACTGTCCCTCGCTGTCTCTTCCGCTCTTTGTCATTCTCCGTTAAATGCACTTTAAACGCCATGATGACTGCATCCCCACGTATGTTTACGTTTCCCAACATGCATAATTCAATCAGGACCCCAGTTACAACAACCAAATATTGTAGTAATCCATAATCAACCTGGCTGATTGCATTAGCTAATTTGATATTTATATCACAAGGCAATTTACAGCGCTCAGATTCTTCAATAATATAGTTGGGATGGCATTGCCTGCTGACAGATTTTTTTATTGGGCAATTCCATGTTTAACATGTGTAATAAAAGAATGTATATAATACATTCTCAGTGAAGACTACATTTCAACCTACCCCTTTTTCTCCCCAATTTCATGGTATCCAATTGGTAGTTACAGTCTTGTTCCATCGCTGCAACTCCCGTACCGACTCGGGAGAGGCGAAGGTCGAGAGCCATGCGTCCTCCAAAACCCGACCCTGCCAAGCCACACAGCTTCTTGACACACTGCTGTCTGAACCCGGAAGCCAGCCGCACTAATGTGTCGGAGGAAACACTGTGTCAGCGAGCATGCGCCAGGCCTGCCATAGTAGTCGCTAGAGCTAGATGGGACAAGGATATCCCGGCCAGCCAAACCCTCCCCTAACCTGGACGATGCTGGGCAAAATTGTCTGTCGCCTCATGGGTCTCCCTGTTGCGGCCGGCTGCGACACAACCCGGGATCGAACCCGGATCTGTAGTGAAGTCTCAGTCACTGCGATGCAGTGCCTTACATGCTGACCACACTGCATCGCGCGCATGTTTATTTTGTCGACCCACACCAGACACGATCAGGACATGTAGGTTGAAATATCAAAACGAACTCTGAACCAACTATAACGATTTGGGGACAGATCGAAAAGCATTAAACATTTATGGAAATGTAGCCAGCTAGCTTGCTGTTGCTAGGTAATTTGTTCTGGGATATTAACATTGGGTTGTTATTTTACCTGAAATACACAAGGTCCTCTACTCCGAAAATTAATCTACAGATAAAAAGGTAAACCGAGTTTGTTTCCGGTAATCTCTCCTCCCTCAGGCTTCTTCTTCTTCTTTCGACTTTATATGGCGATTGACAACACACTTTAAGGTGCATTATCACCACCAACTGGACTGGAGTGTGGACCTCAGTCCATCTTTCAATCACCCACGTGGGTATATGCTCCTAAAAACCAATGAGGAGATGGGAGAGGCGGGACTTTTTTATGCGAGAGGCGGGACCTTTTTACATCTGCCGGTGTCACAAAATGCTTTACAGAAACCCAGCCTAAAACACCAAACAGCAAGCAATGCAGATGTAGAAGCACGATATATGATAATTTGGCATTGTTATTACAAAGCAATTATCTTCAATACCTCTTATTTCATGGGTGTGTTTGCATTCTTTTCATACACAGGGGGAGATCTGTCCAGACGCTGAATGTGTGTTGTATAGGCCTAGTGTGTGTGTATACAGAGGGACAGACAGACAGACAGACAGACGGGTGGACAGACCAGGTGTCCTGATTTCCTGTGGTCCATAGTCATCATATGACTGGATCAACTATCATAGAGTGCCTTCTGAAACTCTCAAATCCTTTACACTGTATCAACAATCATAGAGTGCCTTCTGAAACTCTCAGATCCTTTACACTGTACAGTGTTTTGCTACTTTTCTAATAAATCACTAGTGGTTTTTATTAAAACGTTTCAATGTATTATTCTGTAAAATATATATATATATATTTAAAGATGATGTAATATTATGTTTGCTGCTGAATGTGACATCTGTACCAGTAGATTTGGTAAATATATGCACATATCCTATGCATGTCTCTGTAAAGATTGGCGTGTAATATTTAAACAAGAGGTCTCAGAGAGAAAGAGAGAGAGAGAGAAAGCGTTTCACAACGGAAGGCAGGCTGGAAGAGCTCACTGGGGGACGCTTACACGAGACTACCGCGTGACTGTGTCCTCTCTCCTGACTAAATAAGGGAGTTGGAACGAGAGGGAGGAAGCTCGCAGCCCCGCGGAGCGCTATTGATCACCCTCTACTTCACATTACCGCCTTAATAATAAAAAAACATTAAAGTCTATCAGGACAGCATGTGTTATTGTGTGTTTATTGTTGTATTTAGTTAAGAGGATACTGTGTATCGGTTGGGAGAGTTGAGCTTCATGCTGTAAAATAACATCAAAGTGGATCAGACAGTACCAGCAACATGCATGCTGCACGCGGAGCGCGCCCTTTGTCTATCTCGCACTTGTGACGAAGGGGGGAACCCCACATCCAGTGCTCTTGCATAGGCAGTGACGTGTCTGCTGGTCTGAAGCCTCCTCATTATGAGACAATTGAGGGTGAAGCCCCAGCATCCTTCCAAGAAATGAACAAAGCGCACAGTCTCAAAAAAGCGCATTTTGTCAAAGAGGTGAGTCAACGCATTGGATTTTCGATTGCAATTTCACCTTTAATGTGAATTAGACTCACAGCCTCACAATGAATAACGACTGTGGTGTGTGTGCCAGTTCGGTTAAAACCTTAGCCCACGCATTGATGTCATGTGGGTTAGCCTACACCTGTGAATGTAAATGCAGCTGCACCTGTGCGGACTGTCACAGACACCTAACCATTTGACAACAGAGGCAGCTGTTTGTATTAGCCTATTTTAAACCAGATGTTGTTCGCTCTCTGTAGTTACAGCAGGCAGTTCTTCAGAATAGTCGCATCTCTTTCCCTTTGTTAATTCGCCTGCGCTGCTTCTATGCTAGATGGGCTGAATTAATGTAGGATATTTATATTATTGACCACATAATTATCAAAATTATGATTATATGTAATGGCTGACGAGGTTGTGCTTTGTATTGTCCGCCAATATTTCAACAGTTCTATTTGCCGACGACGAAGGGTTAAAGAGGCGCAGTCGCCACCACTGGTAAGCAGAAGTCATCAATGTTGAGCGCACAGACCACTCTCCTCTAGAGCGATCACATCTCAACGAACTATTACGGACGTTACCCTACGTTTTCTTCAACTAGACTACTGGTTTCTCTCTGTTGCTTCCATCCGGTGCACGGAAACAGGGAAGAATAAGGCCAGGAGGAGAGAAAAAAGGACGCAACTATGGCAAAACCAATGTTCCTTGGCAGGCTGACCGACTCCCCCTCCCCAGAGTCTGCAATGACAAATGACAAGAAGTAACCTCTCGTCTTGCAATTCACCTGAGAGGATATCATTTTTGACAGTTCAAGGGACGTAAACAAACACGGGCTCCTCTCCTTGGAAACTGGAAACTGTCTCGCGATCCCCCCCAAATAAAGTGGACGCTCATTTCCAGAACGCTACTTTTCACTTAAAGGACTGTCCACTTGGTCCATCTCATTAAGTTACAAAAACGTAGGTCGGGGATTACAGTATTTATTATTCTATGACGAGGACACAGTGAATGTCGTCCGTTTGTCGGGACTCATCGACGTAGAGGTCAGCATCGGCGACAGAAAGTCCAATAACTCCAGTGGGATAGCGTTCAGCAAAGATGCCAGTCCGAAGGGGTCACGTGGCACCACAGAATACTTTTCTCGATACCATCATTAGGAAATTCGATAGTCAAAGTAAGTGGTTTGATTATTGCATGCATTTTATTATTTGAGTCCAATAATCAGTTCGTGCCTATTAGCCTATGAATACATAGCCTAAACATATTGGATGACAACCTTCGGTAACATAAGCCTACCACATTCATTTTTCTTTGCATGGTAAGGAAAAGGTGTCATGCTCTTTTGCAAATATTGGACAAATATGATGCAAATAATATTGAGTCATTTATTCTCTTGAGAATAGTGATAGGCATACACTCTGGAGCTTTAGGATTTGCACATGTTATGAGGACTTTTTTATGAGAGCAGACTGAAAATGAAAACATAACAAATTATGCTGGTATGACATTATTGATTGAAGGTAATAAACACAATGTTGAAAAATACAGCTTGCCTGTACATGTTTCAAATGGAATGAAAAGAATCAACTCAGCACCATAGATTAAATTTACCATATTGTAAAACAAAGTCCAATCACTTCAAACGAAATTATTTTGACAACTTACATTTCTGTTTTGCATTTTTTATGCTGTGGGTAGGATATGTTATAAACATATATTTGTGGATGTTTTGTACATTCAACTATAATTCTGTGCATACTGTATGTACATATCGAGCAATGCCTAGAAGACGACTGACCAATCACATTGAACGCAGGAGATAGCCAAGTCCTAGAGTTTACACTTTCACACTGTGGGTACAGTTCAGTCACAGTCTCAAATCCTGCTGAGATGAAAGTATTTGGTCTCTCACGATTAAATAGAATCTGTTAATGATCAACAATTGTGCTCACAAAACACGGCCCATATTTATTGTTTTAAAGCTGCAATATGTAACTTTTTGTGTGACCTGACAAAATTCATGTAGAAATGTTAGTTATAGATCTGTCATTCTCACCAGCTAGGTTTCCATCCAATTGGAGACAGATGTTTATGGGAATATTCTAAAATATGCGTAAAGAAAATGTAGCATTTTCCCACCAGTGGTGTGTTTCCACCAAACAGACTTGTTGTGGATACAAATCAATGCATGATGAATAGTGCACACAAAATGTACTTTTTCGCTTAAGCTTTCATGTACTGAAGAACATTTTTACGTTCAATGTGTTTCCATTTGTCACAAAAAACTGTTGTGTTAAATAGCAAATGTGGGTAGGCTGTGCGGGTAGTGGGCTAGTCTACATGATGAGATTATTATGGATAAGAATATTTTTATTTGTCAAACGGCAGTCAAGCATTAATCATCATGTCAACAGAATCAGACCCTTGATATTTATTGGAAAGGAGTATCAATATCACTGTGCACTTTCATCAACCATCTGTCGTATCTTTGGCTATGCCGGATTAAGTGATATGACATGCTATTCTATAAAATAATTTATCCGTAATTAATATCACCTGATTGAGCTAGTCATGTAAATGTAATTAACTAGAGAGCCGGGAACCACAAAATAATATTTATAGAGCTGTTATCTTCCGAATAAACTCTTAAAGACCTAGTAATATTTTACATCCATAGCAGTCGATATCAATAGTCACCTCAATTCAGTCTCATCTGAAAGTTGTAAATTATTTTATCTGCAAGAACCCTGGCTAACAATTTGAATCAGCAATACAAAATTGGGTTGAATTATTTTACTAAATACCTAACTAATCAAACAGAATTCACATACACACAATTAATCATAACTTGATTACAAATGACGTCATAAAGGAAAACGTTCCTAGCGGGCGGAACAGATATGACAGCTTGTTACACAAAAGAAAAGGGGCTGGGTTTGAGTAAAAGAGCGGGAGACTGAGGAACAAAGGGAAAAGGCTGTGCTATCGTAAATACAGTATCTTATGCATTCTAAATTACCGCCCATTTGGAAAAGGAAAATGCAATAAATATTTACTCTGAGCTGTGCTTCAGTAGGTCGGTGGTAGATGGAAGGCCGTGTTGCCAAAACGAGTCCTTTGTCCTCTGAAGAATGTCTCTCCTGGTCAATTGGATATGTTGTAGTAACGTCGTTGTGTGACAGACGGGATACTCTGTCTGTTCCTTCCTAACCTTCGTTTGCAGCTGCTGTTGCTAAATCAACGGCTAGGAGGTATCACTTCTGTAGTGAATAAGAGTTCAAAAGTTCATACCATTCACAACCAAAGCTCACGCTGATGTTGGCTTCGTTCTGTAGTTATTATCTGAACCATTCTGACATAGGACCGTCGTCCTCTGACATAGGACATATCCTCGGAACAGGAAGTTATGTTGTCGTCAAGGCTTTATATAGGAAGGGAGAAGAGGGCGTGTTTGAAAAGTTTTATAGCCCATGTCCATTCACAAAGGCAGGCCACTGATTGAGCAAAGCCCTAACCTTATGAAAACCCAAATCTCTCATTTTAGAAGCTAAAATCACATTTCATCCCATCACAAATAATTTCATATTCAAACATTTAGTTTAAACAACAATTCTATGTGAATCCGATAACTCTAATGTGTAGACTTTCCACTGTAGAGTTTGTCATCTTATCATTGATGAGAATGTCTCAGATGACAACAGAACTGACATCATATTCATTAAGTACCACTGCATATAGTCAATTGTTCGTATTACCAGAATATAGTTCATTTCCCCCACCTACTGATGTTCCCAGAATCTCTATGTTAACCAAAGGTTTTTTAAATGTAACCTCAGTAGGGTAGAGAGAGGAAAAAGGAGGGAAGACACATGACACATCATAAGTTATTTCATCTGTAGCCTCGTAAACCGCATGCCTTCCTGAGTCGTAGAGGGAGGACCACACACCATATTACATTTACATTTACATTTAAGTCATTTAGCAGACGCTCTTATCCAGAGCGACTTACAAATTGGTGCATTCACCTTATGACATCCAGTGGAACAGCCACTTTACAATAGTGCATCTAAATCTTTTAAGGGGGGGGGGTGAGAAGGATTACTTTATCCTATCCTAGGTATTCCTTAAAGAGGTGGGGTTTCAGGTGTCTCCGGAAGGTGGTGATTGACTCCGCTGTCCTGGCGTCGTGAGGGAGTTTGTTCCACCATTGGGGAGCCAGAGCAGCGAACAGTTTTGACTGGGCTGAGCGGGAACTGTACTTCCTCAGTGGTAGGGAGGCGAGCAGGCCAGAGGTGGATGAACGCAGTGCCCTTGTTTGGGTGTAGGGCCTGATCAGAGCCTGGAGGTACTGAGGTGCCGTTCCCCTCACAGCTCCGTAGGCAAGCACCATGGTCTTGTAGCGGATGCGAGCTTCAACTGGAAGCCAGTGGAGAGAGCGGAGGAGCGGGGTGACGTGAGAGAACTTGGGAAGGTTGAACACCAGACGGGCTGCGGCGTTCTGGATGAGTTGTAGGGGTTTAATGGCACAGGTAGGGAGCCCAGCCAACAGCGAGTTGCAGTAATCCAGACGGGAGATGACAAGTGCCTGGATTAGGACCTGCGCCGCTTCCTGTGTGAGGCAGGGTCATACTCTGCGGATGTTGTAGAGCATGAACCTACAGGAACGGGCCACCGCCTTGATGTTAGTTGAGAACGACAGGGTGTTGTCCAGGATCACGCCAAGGTTCTTAGCGCTCTGGGAGGAGGACACAATGGAGTTGTCAACCGTGATGGCGAGATCATGGAACGGGCAGTCCTTCCCTGGGAGGAAGAGCAGCTCCGTCTTGCCGAGGTTCAGCTTGAGGTGGTGATCCGTCATCCACACTGATATGTCTGCCAGACATGCAGAGATGCGATTCGCCACCTGGTCATCAGAAGGGGGAAAGGAGAAGATTAATTGTGTGTCGTCTGCATAGCAATGATAGGAGAGACCATGTGAGGTTATGACAGAGCCAAGTGACTTGGTGTATAGCGAGAATAGGAGAGGGCCTAGAACAGAGCCCTGGGGGACACCAGTGGTGAGAGCGCGTGGTGAGGAGACAGATTCTCGCCACGCCACCTGGTAGGAGCGACCTGTCAGGTAGGACGCAATCCAAGCGTGGGCCGCGCCGGAGATGCCCAACTCGGAGAGGGTGGAGAGGAGGATCTGATGGTTCACAGTATCGAAGGCAGCCGATAGGTCTAGAAGGATGAGAGCAGAGGAGAGAGAGTTAGCTTTAGCAGTGCGGAGCGCCTCCGTGATACAGAGAAGAGCAGACTCAGTTGAATGACTAGTCTTGAAACCTGACTGATTTGGATCAAGAAGGTCATTCTGAGAGAGATAGCGGGAGAGCTGGCCAAGGACGGCACGTTCAAGAGTTTTGGAGAGAAAAGAAAGAAGGGATACTGGTCTGTAGTTGTTGACATCGGAGGGATCGAGTGTAGGTTTTTTCAGAAGGGGTGCAACTCTCGCTCTCTTGAAGACGGAAGGGACGTAGCCAGTGGTCAGGGATGAGTTGATGAGCGAGGTGAGGTAAGGGAGAAGGTCTCCGGAAATGGTCTGGAGAAGAGAGGAGGGGATAGGGTCGAGCGGGCAGGTTGTTGGGCGGCCGGCCGTCACAAGACGCGAGATTTCATCTGGAGAGAGAGGGGAGAAAGAGGTCAGAGCACAGGGTAGGGCAGTGTGAGCAGAACCAGCGGTGTCGTTTGACTTAGCAAACGAGGATCGGATGTCGTCGACCTTCTTTTCAAAATGGTTGACGAAGTCATCTGCAGAGAGGGAGGAGGGGGGGGAGGAGGATTCAGGAGGGAGGAGAAGGTGGCAAAGAGCTTCCTAGGGTTAGAGGCAGATGCTTGGAATTTAGAGTGGTAGAAAGTGGCTTTAGCAGCTGAGACAGAGGAGGAAAATGTAGAGAGGAGGGAGTGAAAGGATGCCAGGTCCGCAGGGAGGCGAGTTTTCCCTCCATTTCCGCTCGGCTGCCCGGAGCCCTGTTCTGTGAGCTCGCAATGAGTCGTCGAGCCACGGAGCGGGAGGGGAGGACCGAGCCGGCCTGGAAGATAGGGGACATAGAGAGTCAAAGGATGCAGAAAGGGAGGAGAGGAGGGTTGAGGAGGCAGAATCAGGAGATAGGTTGGAGAAGGTTTGAGCAGAGGGAAGAGATGAGAGGATGGAAGAGGAGAGAGTAGCGGGGGAGAGAGAGCGAAGGTTGGGACGGCGCGATACCATCCGAGTAGGGGCAGTGTGGGAAGTGTTGGATGAGAGCGAGAGGGAAAAGGATACAAGGTAGTGGTCGGAGACTTGGAGGGGAGTTGCAATGAGGTTAGTGGAAGAACAGCATCTAGTAAAGATGAGGTCGAGCGTATTGCCTGCCTTGTGAGTAGGGGGGGAAGGTGAGAGGGGGAGGTCAAAAGAGGAGAGGAGTGGAAAGAAGGAGGCAGAGAGGAATGAGTCAAAGGTAGACGTGGGGAGGTTAAAGTCGCCCAGAACTGTGAGAGGTGAGCCGTCCTCAGGAAAGGAGCTTATCAAGGCATCAAGCTCATTGATGAACTCTCTGAGGGGACCTGGAGGGCTGGTAACTGTGACAGCATGAAATTCAAAGGAGGCGATAGACAGATGGGTAAGGGAAGAAAGAGAGAATGACCACTTGGGAGAGATGAGGATCCCGGTGCCACCACCCCGCTGACCAGAAGCTCTCGGGGTGTGCGAGAACACGTGGGCGGACGAAGAGAGAGCAGTAGGAGTAGCAGTGTTATCTGTGGTGATCCATGTTTCCGTCAGTGCCAAGAAGTCGAGGGACTGGAGGGAGGCATAGGCTGAGATGAACTCTGCCTTGTTGGCCGCAGATCGGCAGTTCCAGAGGCTACCGGATACCTGGAACTCCACGTGGGTCGTGCGCGCTGGGACCACCAGATTAGGGTGGCCGCGGCCACGCGGTGTGGAGCGTTTGTATGGTCTGTGCAGAGAGGAGAGAACAGGGATAGACAGACACATAGTTGACAGGCTACAGAAGAGGCTACGCTAATGCAAGGAGATTGGAATGACAAGTGGACTACACGTCTCGAATGTTCAGAAAGTTAAGCTTACGTAGCAAGAATCTTATTGACTAAAATGATTAAAATGATACAGTACTGCTGAAGTAGGCTAGCTGGCAGTGGCTGCGTTGTTGACTTTGTAGGCTAGCTGGCAGTGGCTGCGTTGTTGACACTACACTAATCAAGTCGTTCCGTTGAGTGTAATAGTTTCTACAGTGCTGCTATTCGGGGCTAGCTGGCTAGCTAGCAGTGTTGATTACGTTACGTTGCGTTAAAAGAACGACAATAGCTGGCTAGCTAACCTAGAAAATCGCCTAGACTACACAATTATCTTTGATACACAGACGGCTATGTAGCTAGCTATGTAGCTAGCTACGATCAAACAAATCAAACCGTTGTGCTGTAATGAAATGAAATGAAAATGTGATACTACCTGTGGAGCGAAGCGGAATGCGACCGGGTTGTTGAGTGCGGAAGTTCTATTCAGTAGACGTTGGCTAGCTGTTGGCTAGCTAGCAGTGTCTCCTACGTTAAGGACGACAAATAGCTGGCGAGCTAACCTCGGTAAATTAAGATAATCACTCTAAGACTACACGCTCTAAACTACACAATTATCTTGGATACGAAGACAGCAAAGACAACTATGTAGCTAGCTAACACTACACTAATCAAGTCGTTCAGTTGAGTGTAATAGTTTCTACAGTGCTGCTATTCGGTAGACGGTGGACGTTTGCTAGCTGGCTAGCTGCTGGGCAGATAGCAGTGTAGACTACGTTAGGACGACGAAATACTAAGTTGCAATAGAAGTGCTGACTGTTTCACTTTGTTGTCCTCTTTCTTTTCCTTTTTCTTCTGTCCTTCTTTTGTCCTTATTTTGTCTTCCTTTCTTCTGTTAACTAGATATTTTTTGTTGTTATTCTTTGTAAGCTAGCTAGCTTCTTCCAGGAGAGTCCCTAGCAACTGCTTAGCAACAAGTAAACAATTCTGCTAGCAATTCAGCTAGCTAAGATAACTGTACAATTTTCATTCGAAGTTTACTTTGATGTGATGGTTATTATATAAATGTTTATACATAAAGATGTTTCCACCACCATTTCTTGCATAATTAATTTTACAGATACAAACAAATGATCTGTCTGCATTTATAAAATTGTAACGAAACTTCCTGTTTCCATTACAGATGATTTTTTTTACGGTATGACTTTTTTATACGTATGATAGCAAGTGTAAGAAATGGTAGATCTGTTCTATGTGCGCTATTTCTATGCTTACTGTTCTTAAGTGTTGATTTTGTGTCTCGTACTTCCGGTTTTGTACACCAGGTTCAAACAGATGAAAATACAATATTTTTGGTTATTGAAAATATATTTCATGACAGTTTAGATGGTACAATGATTCCAAATACTAACTTGCTTGTTTTGTCACATAAACTGAAATTTAGACGAACTATTACAATTTTAGCAACCAGGAAATGGCAGAGTAATTTCTGCATTTTGCTAATTTAATAGTTGACTGTTTAATTTAAAAAGTAAAAAGTAAACATGTAACCTGTTTGGAGCCATGAGCTTTCTGACCCTTGATGTCTTTATTTCAGTTTTGCAAAGTTTTGGCAAGCTTCAATGGACCTCAATGGCCTGCTGTGCTATCTTTGATGCAAATGGCCAAGTTTATCCATTTCTAAATTGACTTGCTTCCCAAGCATGTCTGATGGAGAGGTGGTAAACACTGGTGTCACGAACAGTCACCACAGCACTGCCTTAGGGAAATTCACTTTAATCAGGGCAGAGAGAGAGAGAGAGAATTTGAATACAAATCGGATGTGAGTCAGAGGAGTAAAAAGTGAACAGGAATCAGCAATCAGCATCTAGCACCTCTGGCCTCAGCAAGAGCAGCCTGATGGTGTTGTCCACTCAGCCACAAACCACCTAGCCTTGTATGCCTCTTTTCTTGGTGCTCCTACATAGTGTCCTCCTCCTCACACTTGACTGAAAAGGACAAATCGGGTGCAGAGAATAGACCAATAAGCAGGATTTTATCATAGGGAACACTTTCTACATTTACAGTTGCCCTTGAACCTTACAAAAGGATGAATATATGCATTTTGTATTACAGTAGCCTATGACTAATTCCAGTTAAGCGCATAGTAATATTCTCAGTCTGCATGCACCCAGAGCCCAGGTTGCACACGACTGGTGCCTGCTAAAGGGGATTCATTAACGTTTTCTTCCTATGGTGCATTGACAGTGTTCCATGCCAATAGTTGCTAGGCATGGATAACTCACTAGATTACTGAAAAACGAATGATCCCTGGGCACCTCAAGGAGCTGCTGCATGTTGCTAAAGCTTAACATTATCTTGGTCAACGTTGACTTTTGTTATTGTTAGTACTTCTCTCCTTAAGTGTGTCTGTGCTATTATGAATTGGTTTCACACAGTTTTCTCAGGCAAAGCAAAGCATGAGGTTTTGATTTCAGTTTGTTTTATTATGTTATGGGTTACCACCGCTATGCGTTCTTTTACGCTGAGTGTACAAAACATTAGGAACACCTGCTCTTTCCATGACATGCAGTGAGTACCAAAAGTATTGGGACAGTAATGTTGTTGTTTTGGCTCTGTATTCCAGCACTTTGGATTTGAAATTATACAATGACTATTAGGTAAAGTGCAGACTGTCAGCTTTAATTTGAGGGTATTTTCATCCATATTTGTTTGATTTTGTAAAATTGAACCTTTATTTAACTAGGCAAGTCAGTTAAGAACAAAATCTTAGTTACAATGACGGCCTACCCCGGCCCAACCTGGATGGTGCAGGGAAAATTGTGCACCGCCCTATAGGACTCCCTATCACAGCCGGATGTGATACAGCCTGTACTCAAACCAGGAACTGTAGTGACCCTTCTTGCACTGAGATGCAGTGCCTTAGACCGCTGAGCCACTCGGGATCCCATATCAAATGAACCGTTTAGAAATTACAGCACTTTTTTTATATTGTCCCCCCATTTTAGGGGACCAACAGTATTGCGGCAAATTCACTTACACTACCGGTCAAACTTACACCTACACTTACACCTACTCATTCAAGGGTTATTCTTTATTTGTAATATTTTATACATTGTAGAATAATAGTGAAGACATCAAAACTATTAAATAACACATATGGAATCATGTAGTAACCCAAAAAGTGTTAAACAAATCAAGATATATTTTAGATTTTAGATTCTTCTCCAAAGTAGCCACCCTTTACCTTGATGACAGATTTGCGCACTCTTGGCATTCTCTCAACCAGCTTCATGAGGTAGTGACCTGGAATGCATTTCAATTAACAAGTGTGCCTTCTTAAAAGTACATAGTGGAATTTATTTCCTTCTTAATGCGTTTGAGCAAATCAGTTGTGTTGTGGCAAGGTAGGTGTGGTATACAGAAGATACCCTATTTGGTAAAATACCAAGTTCATATTATGGCAAGAACAGCTCAAATAAGCAAAGAGAAATGACAGTCCATCGTTACTTTAAGACATGAAGGTCAGTCAATACATGAAGGTCAGTCAAAGCGGTCCCCCGCTTTAATGCACCTGTACTGACCTCGCCTTCTGGATGGTGGCGGGGTCAACAGGCAGTGGCTTGGGTGGTTGTTGTCCTTGATGATCTTTTTGGCCTTCCTGTGACTGTAGGTGTCCTGGAGTGCAGGTAGTTTGCCGCCGGTGATGCGATGTGCAGACCGCACTACCCTCTGGAGAGCCTTGCTGTTGAGGGTGGTGCAATTACCTTACCAGGTGGTGCAATTACCTTACCACCTTGCCAGGTGGTGATACAGCCCGATAGGATACTCTCGATTGTGCATCTGTAAAAGTTTGTGAGTGTTTTAGATGACAAGCCAAATTTCTTCAGCCTCCTGAGGTTGAAGAGGCGCTGTTGCGCCTTCTCCACCACGCTGTCTGTGTGGGTGTACCATTTCAGTTTGTCCGTGATGTGTACGCCGAGGAACTTAAATCTTCCCACCTTCCCCACTACTGTCCGGTCGATGTGGATGGAGGGATGCTCCCTCTGCTGTTTCCTGAAGTCCACGATAATCTCCTTTATTTTGTTGACGTTGAGTGAGAGGTTATTTTCCTGACACCACACTCCGAGGGCCCTCACCTCCTCCCTGTAGGCTGTGTCGTCGTTGTTGTTAATCAGGCCTACCACTGTAGTGTCGTCTGCAAACTTGATGATTGAGTTGGAAACGTGCATGGCCACGCAGTCATGGGTGAACAGGGAGTACAGGAGGGGGCTGAGCACGCACCCTTGTGGGGCCCCAGTGTTGAGGATCAGGGTGGATATGTTGTTTCCTACCTTCACCACCTGGGGGCGGCCTGTCAGAAAGTCCAGGACCCAGTTGCACAGGGCGGGGTTGAGACCCAGGGTCTTGAGCTTAATGACAAGTTTGGAGGGTACTATGGTGTTAAATGCTGAGCTGTAGTCAATGAACAGTATTCTTACATAGGTATTCCTCATGTCCAGATGGGATAGGGCAGTGTGATGGCGATTGCATCGTCAGTGGACCTATTAGGGTAATAAGCAAATTGGAGCTGGTTGAGTGAATTCCAAGAGTGTGCAAAGCTGTCATCAAGGCAAAGGGTGGGTATTTTAAGAATCTCAAATATTTGGATTTGTTTAACACTTTTATGGTTATTACATGATTCCCTTTGGGTTATTTCAAAATAAAGGGCAATATGTGTATTAAGGTAGTAAAAAGTTAGCTATTTGGTAACATATTCATAGCACGCAATGACTACATCAAGCATGTGACTAGACTACACATTTTATGGAATGCATGTAATTTTTTTCTTCTTTTTTTCAGATTATACGAATGGTAAATAATGTTTTGTGTCATTTTGGAGTCACTTTGTATTGTAAATAAACATTCATGTGGATGCTACCATGATTACGGATAATCCTGAATGAATAGTGATTCTTTTAATAGCAAACTAAAATGTAAAACTTTATTTAACTAGGCAAGTCAGTTAAGAACAAATTATTATTTACAATTACGGCCTACCAAATGGCAAAAGGCCTCATGCGGGGACAGGGGGTGGGATTTAAAATATTTGAAAATAATAAAGTGGTCTAAAGCACTGCACCTCAGTGCTACAGGTATCACTACAGACACCCTGGTTCTAATCCAGGCTGTATCACAACTGTCTGTGATTGTGAGTTCCATAGGGCGCACAATTGGCCCAGTGTCGAACGGGTTTGGCCGGTGTAGGCCGTCATTGTAAATAAGAATTTGTTCTTAACTGACTTGCCTAGTTAAACAAAGGTTAAATAAATAAATAAAATAAAGCATAATAGGACAAAACACATATCCTTACAAGAGAGACACCACAACACTACATAAAGAGAGACCTAAGACAACAACACAGCATGGCAGCAACACAACATGACAACAACATGGTAGCAACACAACATGGAAGCAGCACAGCATGGTAGTAGCACAAAACATGGTACAAACATTATTGCACACAGACAACAGCACAAAGAGCATAAAGGTAGAGACAACAATACATCACGCGAAGCAGCCACAACTGTCAGTAAGAGTGTCCATGATTGAGTCTTTGAAGGAAGAGATGGAGATAAAACTGTCCAGTTTGAGTGTTTGTTGCAGCTCATTCCAGTCGCTAGCTGCAGCGAACTGAAAAGAGGAGTGTCCCAGGGATGTGTGTACTTTGGGGACCTTTAACAGAATGTGACTGGCAGAATGGGTGTTGTATGTGGAGGATGAGGGCTGCAGTAGGTATCTCAGATAGGGGGGAGTGAGGCCTAAGAGGGTTTTATAAATAAACGTCAACCAGTGGGTCTTGCGACGGGTATACAGAGATTACCATTTTACAGAAGAGTATAGAGTGCAGTGATGAGTCCTATGAGGAGGATTGGTGGCAAATCTGATGGCCGAATGGTAAAGAACATCTAGCCGCTCGATAGCACCCTAACCTGCCGATCTATAAATTATGTCTCCATAATCTAGCATGGGTAGTATAGTCGTCTAATTCAGGGTTAGTTTGGCAGCTGGGGTGAAATAGGAGCAATTACGATAGAGGAAACCAAGTCTAGATTTAACCTTACCCAGCTTTGATATGTGCTGAGAGGACAGTGTACCATCTAGCCCTACTCCCAGGTACTTGTATGAGGTTGTACTCACACCGGTGGGGAGAGCCAAACCACATGACCACATTAACTTTGTTTTGGAGGTGTTCAGAACAAGGTTAATGGCTTGTTGGACACAAAAGAAGCTTTGTTGTAGAGAGTTTAACACAAAATCCGTGGAGGAGCCAGCTGAGTATAAGCCTGTATCACCTGCAAATAAATGGAGGAGAGAGCTTCCTACTGCCTGAGCTACGTTGCTGATGTAAATTGAGAAGAGCATGGGGCCTAGGATCAAGCCTTGGGGTACTCCCTTGCTTACAGGCAGTGGATGAGACAGCAGATGTTCTAATTTTGTACACTGCACTCTTTGAGAGAGGTAGTTAGAAATCCAGACCAAAGACCCTTCAGAGACACCTATACTCCTTAGCCGGTCCACAAGAATGGAATGGACTACCGCAGTGGTTCCCAAACTTTAGTCCTGTACCCCTTCAAACATTCAACCTCCAGCTGCATACCCCCTCTAGCACCAGGGTCAGCGCACTCTCAAATGTTGTTTTTGCCATCACACTATATGATACATTTATTAAACATAAGAATGAATGTGAGTTTTTGTCACAACCCGGCTCTTATAGGTCCAGGGCACAAATAATAATATAATAATAACAGCTCGATTTGCCACGGCAAGAAACTCCGAGCGCAGCTCTATCCAGAAATCTGGCAGTGGCTTCTGATTAAATTACATTTTCACAGAACCGCTTGTTGCAATTTAGATGAGGCTCTCTTGTTCAGATATCGGTAAGAGGACTGGAGGCAGGGCAGGAAAGGTATAACAAATCCAGTTGTTTGTGTCGTCCGTTTCTGGAAAGTACCTGCGTAATTGCGCACCCAGCTCACTCAAGTGCTTCGCTATATAACATTTGACATTGTCCGTAAGCTTGAGTTAATTTGCACACAAAAAGTCATACAATGATGGAAAGACCTGTGTGTTGTTAATGCAGACTTAATCCAACTTCTTAATCATAGCCTCAGTTTTGTCCCACACATTGAATATAGTTGGGGAGAGTCCCTGTAATCCTAGATTCAGATCATTCAGGCAAGAAAAAATCGTCATAATGTAAGCGGCCAGACAAGTGAAAATTATGGTCAATAAAGAAAACTTTAAGCTAGTCTCTCAATTCCAAAAAACTTGCCCCTTGATAACCAGCGTTCTGTATGAAAATTATGGTCAATAAAAATCAAATCAAATTTATTTATATAGAAAACTTTAAGCTAGTCTCTCAATTCCAAAAAGGGCTTGCCCCATTGATAACCAGCGCACTTCTGTATGTTGTAAAAGCGTTACATGGTTCACACAGCTGCCCGTATCATTGCATAATGCAAAAATACTGGACGAGAGTTCAGGGGCCTTGCTGTAATAACAAAGTTAACCATTTTCACTGTAGTTTCCAAAACATCTTTCAAGCTGTCAGGCTTTCCCTTGGCAGCAAGAGCCTCTCGGTAGATGCTGCAGTGTACCCAAGTGGCGTCGGGAGCAACTGCTTGCACACGTGTTACCACTCAACTATGTCTCCCTGTCATGGCTTTTGTGCCATCAGTACAGATACCAACGCATCTTGACCACCAAATTCCATTTGATGTCACAAAGCTGTTCAGTACTTAAAAAATATCCTCTCATGTTGTCCTGGTTTCCAGTGGTTTGCAGAAGAGGATGTCTTCCTTAATTGACCCCCATAAACGTAACAGACATACAGTATACCATGTTCGCCACATCTGCTGACTCATCCAGCTGTTACGCATATAATTCATTGGCTTGTATGCAAAGCAGTAATTGTTTCAAAACGTCTCCTGTCATGTCGCTTATGCGTCATGAAACAGTGTTGTTTGATGAAGGCATTGTCTGTATAGTTTTTTTGGCCTTTTCCCCCAGCATTGTCCCAGCCATATCCGCAGCAGCAGGAAGAATGAAGTAATCCACAATATTATGGGGCCACTCGGTAGCTCACCATGTAAGACGCTTCTAGCCCCTTCTTGTTAATGGTATCTGTTGCTTTTATACATGTCGTACTACTCGAAAGTCGTCTTTATTTTCGCTCCAAAAACTCCCGTGGCTTATTTTTCAAATTGTCATGTTTCGTTGCTACCTGTATTTGACGTTGTGTTGTTATTTCACTGAACACTAGGTGGTTGAAACATTTTTGGGGCAGTGAAATGAGGCTACTCAGGCGAGAAAAAAACCTCACCCAAATGTTTAGCCCGGTTGGAAAATATAAATATACTGTTTGAAAAACACTTTTGATTAACAAGGCAAAATCGAAATTGGTCTTTAAAAGTTAGTATCAGCTTGATCTCCCCCTTTAAATAAAGGGCGTACTGTGGCTGCCTTCTAAGCAATGGGAACCTCGCCAGAGAGGAAAGAAAGTTACAGATGCACAAATATCAAACTCCCAAGACCTGTTAACCTCTCACCATTACAGCAACAGGGGAGATTAGCATTTTTTGGGGGGTATGTTATTTGTGCATCTGTAACTTTCTCACAAAAACAATTTGTCGCTGTCCCAATAATTTTGTAGTCCACTGTAGACTGATCAGGTGAATACAGGTGAAAGCTATGATCCCTTATTGATGTCACTTGTTAAATCCACTTCAATCAGTGTAGATGAAGGGGAGGAGACAGGTTAAAGAAGGATTTTTAACCTCGAGACTATTGAGACATGGATTGTGTATGTGTGCCATTCAGAGGGTGAATGGGCAAGACTAAACATTTAAGAGCCTTTGAATGGGGTATGGTAGAAGATGCCAGGCTCACCGGTTTGTGTGTAAGAACTGCAATGCTGCTGGGTTTTTCACACTCAATGTCAAGGACTGACCTTAATTATCTATGTTTTATGTATTATTTTGGTCAGGTCAGGGTGTGACGAGAGTGGGTATTTGTGTTTTAATCCTGTCTAAGGTTTTGTATATCTATGTTTTTTTTGTATGTCTAGGTAATGGTGGCCTGAATCGGTTCTCAATCAGAGGCAGCTGTTTATTGTTGTCTCTGATTGGGGATCCTATTTAGGTTGCCATTTTCCACTTTGGTTTTGTGGGTTATTGTCTATGTGTAGTTGCATGTCAGCACTCGTTGTATTAGCGTTACGGTCATTTTGTTAGTTTGTGTAGTGTTCTTCGTTAATTACAGAAGGTGTATTTATATCACGCTGCGCCTTGGTCTCATCAATACCATGAACGTGAAACTCAACAGTTTCCTGTATGTATAAAGAATGGTCCACCAACCAAAGAACATCCAGACAACTTGACACAACTGTGGGAAGCATTGGAGTCAACATGGGCCAGCATCCATGTGGAACGCTTTCGTCACCTTGTAGAGTCAGTCCATGCTCCAACAAATTGAGGCTGTCCTGAGGGCAAAAGGGGATGCAACTCTATTAGGAAGGCGTTTCTAATGTTTTGTACACTCAGTGTACGCTTGTCTTGTAAAATTCTCCTGTGAATTATATTATTCAACCTGAGTGAGTTGGTGTTGTAAATTTATCCAGGTGGGATTGGAAATGAAAAATGCGAGGGTGGATCAAATAGCCCTAGTGGTTACATTGCTGTCTAATCATTTGGTGATGAATGCTTGGCTTTTCTCTCTGCCTATGTGGGGAGCCTGACTGTCATCCATTGCCGAGACTTTGATGTACTGTATCTATTCTTAAAGGGATAGTTCACTCCAAATATTGTCAGATGTTTATAGATCTCAAAAGTCTTATTTTGAGAGGAGTTCTTATCCCTGCCATCAGTTGTGTAGTTCTGGTATATGCTTAGACCCCAAATTAATGAGAAATATGCACCGTCTAATTTCCTTATTTTATTGGGTACCTGGTTTTTCCATTCATATGGGTTTGAGGCATTTATCTGCATCTACACAATCAATAGCATAGGATATGAACTCATCTCAACAGAAGACTACTTTGGATGTATGAAAACATAGGACAAAGTTGGATAGATACAGGAATTTACAGCACAATCCTGTTTGATTAGCACCCCATTAACATTACAATAGGACATCCTGAGACTTCCAACAAAATATCAATATACAGTCATGATCTAAACAATACATATGGTAATAACCATCTATAACCAATCTCTGTATTCTTGTCCAGTTGCACCCCACCTGGACAAAGCCGAGTAAAGACACTAACACCAAAACGATTCCTATTCTAACCATGGCAACTCAAGCTGAATTACCTCTTTCGTTGGGACAACGGGACTTTATCTTAAAGCTCGCTTTATTGGTCAGTTGTATACAAGGGGGGCAGGTTCACTAGGTGCCCGAGTAGCTGTTGTTGTGTGGGGTTAAGAGCCTCGCTCAAGGGCACAACGGCAGTCAATGGCTTTTAGGATTTGGTACCAGTAACTCTCCGGTTGCCAGCTCACTTCCTGACATATTTAGAGGGGGTAGATCAGGTTTAATATTGCAGATAGATTGTTATTTTTTAAATTGTATACATACTGAACATAAGTATAAACACAACATGCAACAATTTCAACCATTTCTCTGAATTACAGTTCATATGAGGAAATCAGTCAATTGAAATAAATGTGTTAGGCCCTAGTCTATGGTTTTCATGACTGAGATTACAGATATGCATCTGTTGGTCATAGCTACCAAAAAACATGGGCCTCACAATGGGGTTCACAATGGGACTCACAATGGGCCGCAGGATCTTATTCAAATTTCAAATTGACAATCGATAAAATTCAATTGTGTTCATTGTCCGTAATTTATGCCTGCATGCGCATACCATAACCCCACCGCCACCATGGGGTACTATGTTTACAATGTTGACATCAGCAAACTGCTCGCCCACATGATGCCATACACATGGTCTGTGGTTGTGAGGCAGATTGGACGTATTACCAAATTCTCTAAAACAACATTGGAGGCGGCTTATGGTAGAGATATGAATGATGAATACTCTGCCAACAGCTCTGGTGGACATTCCTGCAGTCAGCATGCCAATTCCATGCTCCCTCAAAACTTGAGACATCTGTGGCATTGTGTTGTGTGACAAAACTGCACATTTTAGAGTGGCCTTTAATTGGAGTAAACTAATGGACAACAACACTTAGGCTTTTACTTCCAGCTTATACATACAATATGCATTTTATGGAAACAGTATATTTTATATTTTTTTGTTTTTAGTCTCCTCCTTCAGCTACCCTCAAATCCTCTCATCTATCTTTGAAGACCATCCAGTTTTGATTTCTATTTGCCATATATTTTTCAAATGTGCTGTGATGTTTCACAGAAGTTTTGAACCTTTCTACTCACATAGTTTCAACAGATTGTAAATTAAAGATAAACATTTTTGCTAAGAGTACTCTTATATTATTGATCGATTGACTTTGGCTTTACACTCAGCAGTGCTATTTGCAGAGTTAGCTCCAGGTAAATGTTGCAATGCGAACTAAAACAAGCTACATATGTACAGTCCCAAAACAAATGATCTAATGATTCATCCCTTCAGTTGCTGGCTCGCCTCTCTAACCACTAGGCTCTGCCACCTTGTTTTCTCTGTCTGTGAAGTCATTGCTCCCTGGCCCCATGAGATAGAAGCCTCCAATTTGCACTGTATGAGATGGGAGCTGGGGAGGACATTAAGCTTTACAGCCCAGGCACAAACACCATCACCAGGGAAACTAGCCAGGCCCACACATAGTTCCCCAGAGGACAATGTCCTTCCTTCCAGTCTTCCAAGGTAGCTGACTCAATCCAGGCTCTGTCTGTAGACCGAGAACCAGGATTGTGTGAATGATCTGAAGACATATGCTACTGTACATTCGACACCTGAACACCACTGCTCCAGGAGAGGGCCACTCCAGGAGAGGGCCTTGATGTTCCTTCACATAGCATCTTAGAGAGAGAGAGAGAGAGAGAGAGAGAGAGAGAGAGAGAGAGAGAGAGAGAGGAGAGAGAGAGAGAGGGCCTTGATGTTCCTTCACACAGCATCTTAGAGAGAGAGAGAGAGAGAGAGAGAGAGAGAGAGAGAGAGAGAGAGAGAGAGAGAGAGATGCTACCTGCTGCCCCCAGTATATCGATACACTGGGGGCAACAGGTAGCCTAGTGGTAAAGAGCGTTGGGCCAGTAACCAAAAGGTTGCTGGTTTGAATCCCCCAGCCGACTAGGTGAAAAAATAATTCTGCCCTTGAGCTAGGCACTTAACCCTAATTGCCCTGGATAAGAGCATCTGCTAAATGACTAAAATGGATCACGACTAACATTGGCTGTGCATGGATTAGCGATAGGTGTTGTGTATTTATAGGTGTCTATAATAAGTAGTGTTCCCTCAACCTGATCCCTAGTCACTTAGCGGTAGTGGGGCTGATTATCCATGCATGCAGGTTCACTGATGTTATTTTTTCCATCTCCTCCACCCTCAATTGTGGAACTTGGTACGATCCCAGCCATATTGACACACTGACACCGTTTGTTTAGGCTAGACCCCGTCCAATCATCTCCTTTAGCCAAGACAGTCATTAACACAATCTTTCCATCTCTGCATCTATAAAACTGTTATTTACGATACCTCTCTTCCTCCCTCACTCCGTTTGACTCTCTCTCAGCAGAGTCTCTCTCTCAGCATCTTCCCTTCTGTACTCTGTTGTCACTGTTGCTAGCTGTCATTCCCAGTCTCTACGAGCAACCCGCTGGGTTGTCATGGTCTAACAGTTTCATCCCCCCGCTGCTGCCAGGCACACGTCCAACTGGGGAACATGGCACCTGCTGGGGAAATGAGTTCCATACTTCCGCTTCCAGCCTATCCTGTCCATCACCTAGTGTCCTTTGTTTGTGCGTTCCAGCTTTAAACGACGCAATTCTAGCTTGGGTACCTAGGCTAGTGTGTCAGTTTTATTTTATTTTATTTGACAATTTAAACACGCAAAATGTTGGACAAACAAGGCAACAGATAAATATACCAAAAAAGTCAAGAGACTTGTTTCCAATGTGGTCTTCTCAATGAGAAGATGAGGTTTCATTGTTGACTTGAACTTGCGTCGTTTTAGTAAACAGACTAGCTATGCTAGCTGCTCTGATAATGATGTGCTTTTTGTGTGAGGCAGATTTAATTAGCATCTTCTATTGTATTATCACATTTGAGGTCAAATGTTAAAGTGAGATATCTGAAACCTCTCAGGTGAGATGTCGGATGAGCAGTTGTGAGGCAGATTTAATTAGCATATTCTATTGTATTATCACATTTGAGGTCAAATGGTAAAGTGAGATATCTGAAACCTCTCAGGTGAGATGTCGGATGAGGAGTTGTCGTTGTAACAAGAAGTATCTCCTCCTCAGTTTTTTCACTGGGATTGCCTTTAGGTAACTGAATGACGATGAGACTCAGATCTTTCACTTTAAAAGTATGCCAAACAAAATCCATTGATTGCAAAGTTAAACAAACCATGCAGGACTACGTCTAACAATTTCCACTGAACATTTTACAAAAACACATTTACTCGAAGAACAGTGCAGATGTTTGGTAACGGAATGACGGTAAAATCTCCCTCAGTTTTTTTGTGTGACCACATTTTCAAAACGCTGTTAAATATCTATTCTGAATGAGGATTTAAAGATGTCTGCCGAAAGAATGGGGTGTCAGCTATGACATGGCACCTTGAGTTTGAAAAAAATCCAACTACAGTAAGTGAAGTGGATTAACACTCGGTAACAGAATGACATCATGGGTCCCTGATCTGTACTATACAGGAATACATAATTATGGATGTCATTATTTTCATGGTGATGTATACTGAATAGGTACACAAAGCTGGAATTATTTACTATTGTCCTTTGCGTGTTTGGGTATTTTTCTACACACTGGTTATTATTGTAATGCTCTTCGCCCGCATTACAGACCAAATCTGTACCAATCATAGAAGTCTATGTTTCACAAGTTTGGACATCACAGTAGAGCACAGTAGAGCACAGTAGAGTGCATTGCAGTAGAGCACATCAAATCAAATCAAATGTATTGACATAGCCCTTCGTACATCAGCTGATATCTCAAAGTGCTGTACAGAAACCCAGCCTAAAACCCCAAACAGCAAGCAATGCAGGTGTAGAAGCACGGTGGCTAGGATCACAGTAGAGTAGAGTTCAATACAGTATAGTTCAGTAGAGCACAGTGCCATACAGTAAATTATACTGTACTCTAATCTAGTGTGCTCTACTGTACTGTACTAAACTGTATTGCAGTACTGTATTGTTCTGACCTATACTCTAGTATACTCTAGTTTTCTTAAATGTCTGTGCTGTGCTGTACTGTGCTCTACTGTATTCTGCTGTTCACACTTGTGAAACAGATGTCTATGATTGGTTCAGATTTGGACTGACCACATTTCAATGTCCATGGACGTCTGGGGTCAGTCCCTTCTCAGTAGGTGAGAGGGCTGGTTACAGTAAATGGAGAGAGAGGGGGCTCATGGGTAGGTTTCAGTAAGAGCCTGGAGAGGTGACATTAACTGGAGAGAATAGAGACGGGGAGAGAGAGAGCGAATGGTTGTTCAGACTGTTTTAACACTCTTGGTTTGACCGCATGACGACAGAAAGATAACAAAATCAATTATGAGCTGAACATAACAGTATGTCAGTGGAAGGGAGGACAGTAGCAGGTGACCCAACTGTGGTTTGTGACTCCAATGAATTCCCATTGTAGCCAATTCAGTTGCAGTCATTTTGTTACTGTTTTTGTTTTTTTACAGATTTGTTAATTAACATCTGACGTGATGTGTTTTAATCACTTTATAAATCATAAACCAAATTGTTATTAGTAAAAAACACTAACCAATTGGTAGGTCTACATTTACTTGCTACTTCTGTGAACTTTCACAATCCTCCGTCCTCACGAGGGAGAGAAATTAGAAATACAGAATGACAAAACTAAGCAACCTTTCTTAAACTTACAGAAGGCAAATAATTCCAATGTTGATATTAGCCGACAGGGGTCTTTATGTCAACATTGTGTTTTGATGTTATTTTTATTATTGTTGTTATTGTTATCCGGTATTCACTGTGTATTCAGTCCTCGTGTCACCATTTCTATCTATCTTTAACTCTGCATTGTTGGAAAAGGACCCGTAAGTAAGCATTTCATTGCTAGTCTACAAAGCATGTGACAAATACCATTTGATTTGATTTATTTCTAATACCTTTTAAGACTTTTTCTGCTATATGTTTTCTATGACACCTTTTACTTCTGTTTGGCCAGAAATCAAAGCCTTTGCTTATTCCTAATATTTAGGATGGAAAATGGTCGAAAAATGTATATATGGTATGACTTAATTTCTCAAGAATATAGACTCGTAACTTTCATTTGACACCAAGTTTGATGTGCTCCTATAAACTTCACATGTTATTGCCCACAGGGATTTTTATGTGGAAATGATCCTTTTCGGAATTTCGAGAAAGACTTGTGTGTGGATGTGTGAACGGTGAGACAAGCTGTGTTTTAACAAATGTCTTGTCAGTTTGTTGCTCAAACTTGATTTCTTAGGTAACTCTGCCTTTGCTAAACATTGAGTGGAATACAAGGTGCTGCTGTGCATGTAATTCCCCATGTAATAGCAAACAATTATTTATTTATTTATGTTATAATTTAGAGAGTAGTGTATGTATACTACAAATAGGGCTGGGCGGTATACCGTATTTTACTAAATACTGGTGTTACGACTTCTACAAATGGTGCGGTGGAGGAGTCAAACGCAGAGAGCAGGTAATATCGTACGTGTATCTATTCATTCCAACAACAGTGGAGACATGGACATGCCAACACTAGGGCGTAAGAAACCACCAGTCCAAAATACACAGGACTAAAACTGTCCGGAAAATAATGCGCATACACTTATACACCAACACCAAAATAACAGAACAAGCCCACACAAATACCCAGCCTACAAACAAACACTAACTCAAAACAGGTGTACCCAATTAAACCCAATAAACAGAAACAAACGGAAAGGGAATCGATGGCAGCTAATAGGCCGGCGACGACGACCGCCGAGCGATGCCCGAACAGGAAGAGGCACCATCTTCGGCGAGATTCGTGACAACCGGTATTGATGCAGGGACCGGTTTGGGTTTTTACTTTATCTTCTATAATGGTATTTGAATGTTTGGAGCCTCGCTGTGCCCACAGACCTAGTCCCACCCCCTGTCACTCAAGGAGCTCATTTGTTGTTGCTTGACCACGAGACACTTTTGTTCAGTCTGCATGGTCAATGCAGCACATGCAACAATGTTGTTTCCACTTTGATCTTAATATAAATCCACAAGCGTTCTATAATTACAATATTCGTTTGTGTTTCTTACATCTGCAAACAGCTAGTTTGTATTTTCTTAGCTGGCTAGCTAAATCTAAGTCGCAATTGCAACATTTGGTTAAAAATAGAGCCTAGTATTTTTGCCCATATCGTGGCAGCGTGGAAATTATTTCAAATGAGTGCAGGAAATGCAGAAATTGATGGAAATGCAGGAAATTATTTTAGGCTGAAGTTGAATTGAACATTATAAAACAGATAAATCAGACTTTAGGGAGCCATCCTAGGGTCACACACTATTCATAAAGCAAATGTAGAACTTTAATTAATTAAAAACATAAAATACCGTCAAATTCCATCATAGCATCAAAAATGTGAAAAATACCATGATATGATATTTTGGCCATATCGCCCAGCCCTAACTACAAAGAGTAGCAACCAAATCTGTGGCAACAAAATATGTTTGAATTGAGTTTTGAGTTTATAAACTAGTTTATAAGCTACTCAAGCAGCTCAGTTGGAAGCGAAGGTATATTTCAGTCCTCGGTGTCGCTTCTCTATCAGTGGTCCACTCTGAGCTCCAACAGGCAGCACTTTGTCACTTTGTCCACCACCCGCTGCCTCCCTCCTCATACTCCTCTTTCTCCTCCTCCTTTTCGCTGACCTTCACTCTCCTCCTCCGCTCTCACTTCTGTGACCACTCTGCCATTCCAACACTCCATCCTGTGTCATCCCCCCCCCCCTCTCCTCTGCCCCTCTCTGCCTCTCCCCTGAAGCTCTTCGGCTAAATGTGTGTCTGCTCTACCAACTCTCTTAGCACTCGTCTAGGAAATACTAACCATCTAGTTATACTTGGATCCAAAAAGGGTTCTTCAAAGGGTTCTCCTATGGGGATATTTATGTTCTAGATAGTACCTTAGTATTCAAGCTTATTGTTATGGTTCGGATTGGGGGAGGGAAAGCCCCATCCTAGATCTCTCCCCAGAATGGATGTCATAAAATGTTATGATGACCTCAACATCCCTTTACACACTGCAGTACTGTCTGAAGTAATGAGGTCAATATCTATACTGTACGCCAGGCATAGATCTCCAATATTTTTGCTTTTCTGGATGGGCAAGTTACATGATGTTAATGGGGTTATACATTGAGTATACAAAACATTAAGAACTCTTTCCATGACATAGACTGACCAGGTGAAAGCTATGATACCTTATTTATGTCACTTGTTAATCAACTTCAATCAGTGTATATGAAGGGGAGGAGACAGGTTAAAGAAGGTTTTTTAAGCCTTGAGACCATTGAGACATTGTGTATGTGTGCCATCCAGAGGGTGAATGGGAAATACAAAAATATTTAAGTGCCTGTGTACAGGGTATGGTAGTAAGTGCCAGGCACACCGGTTTGTTTCGAGAGCTGCAACGCTGCTGGGTTTTTTATGCTCAACAGTTTCCCGTGTGTATCAAGAATGGTCCACCACCCAAAGGACATCCAGCCAACTTGACACAACTGTGGAAAGCATTGGAGTCGACATGGGACAGCATCCCTGTGGAACACTGTCAACACCTTGTAGAGTCCATGCCTGACAAATTGAGGCTTTACTGAGTGCAAAAGAGGGATGCGTGCAAGTCAATATTAGGAAGGTGTTCCTAATGTCTTGTACAGTCAGTGTAAGTGCAGGCTTTGTGGGTTCAGGTGATACTCCAGAGCAAGGCAAGGGGTTATTGATGATAGGTCACTCATTCTGTTTATGTCTGTGTCTTTATGGTTTTGTCTGCTAGTGTCTTACACAGCATCAGCTGAGTGGGATGCAACAGGCATACACAGATAGAAAACAGCTCCATGTCACACACACAATATCACTGCACTGTTGAAGCTAGAAACAAGTATTTCGCTGCACCTGCGATAACATCTGCAAATCTGTGTAAGCGACCAGTAAACTTTGATTTGATACACACACAGTCTTTTATATGCTAGTCATGGGAGTCCCTACGCCCCCTAACCATACGGTGCAGGTCCCCAAGCTATCCACTCACAGATGGACTAAGCGTCGTGAACAGACAACGCTGAGGCCTGGTGAAATATTCAGGCTGCATTGTGTTTCAAGTTTCAAAGTTTATTTGCAACATGTGCAGGATACAACAGGTGTAAAACATTCTTATCTTGAGAGCTCTTTCCCAACAATGCAGTGATAATGATAATAATAATATTAATAATAATGATGAAAGATAATAACATAAAATAGAATAAAAAGAAAAGTAAGACGGGCATATGTGGATGGGCATATGGTCAGTGTGGATAGTCTGTGGGAGAGGGAGAGCAGTAGTCATTAGCCATTTAAAGGATCCAACCCTTTTTTTTTACATTTTCGCCTAAAATGACATGGCCAAATCTAACTGTCTGTAGCTGAGGACCTGAAGCAAGGATATGCATATTCTTGATACCATTTGAAAGGAAACACTTTGAAGTTTGTGGAAATGTGAAATTAATGTAGGAGAATATAACACATTAGATGTAGTAAAAGATAATACAAATTAAAAAATCATTATTTGAAATGCAAGAGAAAGGCCATAATGTATTATTCCAGCCCAGGCACAATTTCGATTTTGGCCACTAGATGGCAGCAGTGTATGTGTGACGTATAGATTGATCCAATGAACCATTGCATATCTGGGGGGGCGTTCCCCTAGAGGTGAACAGTCTTTTGGCCAGGGGATAGAAGTTGTTTAGGAGTCTGTTTGTCTGAGCCTTGATGCACCGGTACTGCCTGACGGACGGGAGCATGGAGAACAGCGCATGTCTCCGGTGGCTGGTGTGTGTGTATTGGTCTGTGTAAGTCATACTGTCTCTTTCCTTCCCTATGAGTTTCACTGGTTTGTCTTTAATCGGCCTCTCTTCTCTTCCTCTGCCTCTCTCAGCCAGAGCCTCATTAGGAGGTGTTTGATAAGCACTACCCCCGGTGACACCCCAGCCTCGCTGCGCCCAAATGGAGCCAGCACACTTAACTGAACAAAGCATACCAGAGTAAAGTTTTCAAACTCTTCATTTTTTTGGTTTCAGGAAGCTTCCCAGGACAGGAAAAAGCTTTTCCTCTCCCCAAACATCTTTTATGATTCTCACATTGTTACAGTTCTGAAGGGGAAGAATTAACACTGGTCTTTGTCAGCAGTTCCCTAGCAGTCATCCTGTGTGTGTGCCTCTATGGTAGGATATCTTCTCCTGGCATACATCTTAATATTTATTTTATTCGACTTAACCATTGTACATACATATCAACTTACATATCAACATTTCCTCACATCTCCTCCCGTAGGTCACCACCAAGCCTTACATTTCATTTCAAGAATGTTTTGTCCAGCGATATCATTTGTAGTGAACCATTAGTACTCGCCAAATTCTTTACATATTTTTTCTTGTTTCACCTTTATTTAACCAGGTAAGCTAGTTGAGAACAAGTCATTTACAACTGCGACTTGGCCAAGATAAAGCAAAGCAGTACGACACAAACAACAACACAGAGTTACACATGGAATAATCAAGCGTACAGTCAATAACACAATAGAAAAAAAGAATGTCGGGTATGCAAATGGTCGGGTGTGCAAATGGCGTGAGGAGGTAAGGCAATAATTAGGCCACAGTAGCGAAGTAATTACAATTTAGCAAATTAACACTGGAGTGATAGAAGAGCAGATGGTGATGTGCAAGTAGAAATACTGGTGTGCAAAAGAGCAGAAAAATCAATAAAAACAATATGGGGATGGGGTAGGTAGATTGGGTGGGCTATTTACTGATGGGCTATGTACAGCTGCAGCGATCGGTTAGCGGCTCAGATAGCTGATGTTTAAAGTTAGGGAGGGAAATATGAGTCTCCTGCTTCAGCGATTTTTGCAATGCGTTCCAGTCATTGGCAGCAGAGAACTGGAAGGAAAGGTGGCCAAAGAGGTGTTGGCTTTGGTGAGATATACCTGATGGAGCGCGTGCTACGGGTGGGTGTTGTTATCATGACCAGTGAGCTGAGATAAGGCGGAGCTTTACCTAGCATAGACTTATAGATGACCTGGAGCCAGTGGGTCTGGTGACAAATATGTAGCGAGGGCCAGCCGACTAGAGCATAGAGGTTGCAGTGGTGGGTGGTATAAGGGGCTTTGGTGACAAAACGGATGGCACTGTGATGGACTGCATCCAGTTTGCTGAGTAGACTAATGGAAGCGATTTTGTAAATGACATCGCCGAAGTCAAGGATCGGTAGGATAGTCAGTTTTACCAGGGTATGTTTGGCGACGTAAGTGAAGGAGGCTTTGTTACGAAATAGGAAGCCAATTCTAGATTTAATTTTGGATTGGAGATGTTTAATATGAGTCTGGAAGGAGAGTTTACAGTCTAGGTATTTGTAGTTATCCACATATTCTAAGTAAGAACAGTCCAGAGTAGTGATGCTAGTCTGTCGGGTGGGTGCGGGCAGCGAACAGTTGAAAAGCATGCATTAGGTTTTAAGAGCAGTTGGAGGCCACGTAAGGAGTGTTGTATAGCATTGAAGCTTGTTTGGAGGTTAGTTAACACAGTGTCCAAAGAAGGGCCAAATGTATACAGAATGGTGTCGTCTGTGTAGAGGTGGATCAGGGAATCACCCGCAGAAAGAGCGACATCGTTGATATATACAGAGAAAAGAGTCGGCCCGAGATATGAACCCTGTGGTACCCCCATAGAGACTGCCCGAGGTCCGGACAACAGGCCCTCCGATTTGACACACTGAACTCTGTCTGAGAAGTAGTTTTGTGAACCAGGCGAGGCAGCCATTTGAGAAACCAAGGCTGTTGAGTCTGCTGATAAGAATACAGTGATTGACAGAGTTGAAAGCCTTGGCCAGGTCGATGAAGACGGCTGCACAGTACTGTCTTTTATCGATGGCGGTTATGATATCATTTTGTACCTTGAGCGTGGCTGAGGTGCAACCGTGACCAGCTCGAAAACCGGATTGCACAGTGGAGAAGGTATGGTGGGGCATGCGCAGATCATAGTTCAATTGGCCAAGGAAATGAACAGTCTTGCAGTCTTTGGGAAAATAGCTGGAAACAGTACCAGTGAAATTGAATTGGTTTTCATCCCACGTTCACTCCAATAGCTATTATTAAAAAGCTCAAAGTGTAAGCTAAGATTTTAATTTTCAACTATTTTACAAGTCAAATGCCACCCTATGTGCGTAGCATAGGGTACAAGCTGTGCCATATGGGAGATTGGATTTGGTCAGGGCCTTGCAGTGTTTTGTCTTTGCCCTCTCTTCCCTTTCCATACCTGGGTGGGAGTTGTTGTTTGTGATCTATCTGTGTTAGTGTGAATGTGTGAGAAAGAGAGGGAGCTATGAGGGAGCGGTAGTGACTGAGAGGAAGCGTGAGAGAGAAAGCTGGCGTGTTGTTACTGTATGTATGTGGCTTTTTCTTCTTCAGACAGTAAGAGCTGGTGGTGCGGGGCCAGCTGGTGGTGCGGGGCCAGCTGGTGGTGCGGGGCCAGCTGGTGGTGTGAGGCCCGCGAAGGGTGTTATGCATGTGTGTCTTTGTGTGTGAGAGAAAGTGAGAGAGAATAAGAGAAGACAGGTTTTTATTGTTGCTTCCCTGGGTTCTCTGGAACAGGTGAATGAATACACATTGCCCCATCGCTAAACACACATAACACACACACACACACACAACACACACACAGTGTGTGATCACAAAATAAACTGGGAGTGAGACACTAAGGAAGTCGATATTGTAATAACAGATAGTGAGCCAAGTTATGGCTTGGCAATTGATACAATAAACCTGTCCCACACGCATACATCTTTGGGCCATTAACGGTTAGAATCGAACTACAGTTCAATACAGAACCTAATTACAATACCATAGTGTAATTTGGACAAGCGGATGTTATTCTTTAAACACTGTTTGTTAGTTCAGTCAAAAACTTAACGCAAAGCAGTGCTTATCTGCCTTAATACCAGTTAGAATTGTCCATTTTGAACCCCACTTGGAATAAGTCAGCTTCTTATTTAAGAGTCACGATACATTGTGCTCAAGGTCTAGATTGACTTGCTGAACGACAGGCAATTATGTGAGCAAAGTCCCGAAGCATTCTCAATGCTGAGACACTTTGTGCTCCGTGTGGATTAGTCCTTGAAGAAGATTTACCGATGACAGCTTCTGTAAAGACCTCCAATAAATGGAATGGAAATGGCAAATGTGTCTAAAATATGTCAAGGCGGAGATACATCAAAGTTATATAAAAACAACACATTTTCAGTGGAAACTTGAATACAACCAGATATAAAGCATGGAGAAATGATAATGGACGTATTATATATTTCTAAGATCATCTTTGAGAACTAACAATCACCAAAATAAAAACAAGACAGTCGGAGAATGTAAAATTCCCAAAATGGCATGAAATGTGGGCCAATATTGATTTTGTTATGTTCGAGTCACTCAGATAGCATAAAAACAAGTCATAAGCCATGGCAAAATGTGTAGAATTGCAGGAAATTTGCTGTAAAACTGCAAAAAAAAATGCTCAGCCCAATAGCAAAATGTGTAGAGTTTGGGGAAATGAGCATTATAACTACACATTTCTCTCCGCCCCATGACAAAATGTGTAGAACTGCAGGAAATTCGCTTAAAAAAAAAAACATTTTGTCTCTGCGACCAAGAAGGCCTAAAAAAAATCTGATCGGAGACCATGCCATTGGCCATGCACACTAACACGTCCCACCAATGCCAGAATCCTAGGGGACCACTGCATCTGAATAGAAAAGAAATACTGCCCTGCTAATTTGAGAATAGCAAACATTCTTCCTCCCAATGTTCTTGTTAGCGGCCTTCAGATGTGTTTTGAGTCAGCCTGAGCAGTCATTAGTCCATGGTTCCCATATAACAAGACAGCTCATCAGAGATGCAGAGAAAAGCGAGGATCAGTGCCAACTTAATTCCACCTTCATACACACACACACACAAATGGCTAGCTAGTTTAGCGGTGCGCGCTAGCAGCATTTGAGCATTTCGATGACTTCACGCACTCTGAGACTTTGAAGTAGTTGTTTCCCTTGCAAAAGGCCGCAGTTTTTGTGGAGCAATAGGTAACGAGGCTGCGTGGGGGACTGTAGTCGATGTTTGCAGCGGGTCCCTGGTTCAAGCCCAGGTTGGTGCCAGGAGCGGGACGGAAGCGATACTGTAACACTTAAATTCAGTGAATGTTACAATGCTAATGTTAAAAGCTACTGTAGCAATATCATAATCACCAAGGCTATGGTGAACTGCTAGTTTTAAAATGATAGCCAAAGCTATGGTGGGCTACTATCTATAGCACAGGGCTCTTCAACCCTGTTCTACCACACCTGATTCTAGTAATTAGCTGGTTGATAATCTGAACAAGGTTAGTTACAACTGGGGTTGGAGCAAAAACCTACATGTCGGTAGTCCTACAGGAATAGGGTTGAAACCCCGTGATTGCCAAGGCTATGTTCAGCTGCTAGCTATAGCGTAATAGCCAACACTATGGTGGGCTGCTAGCTCAAGTTATAGCATACATGGCCCTCCATCCATCTCTCCATGCTACACTATATATACAAAAGTATGTGGACACCTCTTCAAATGAGTGGATTCAGAAATTTCAGCCATACCCGTTGCAGACAGGTGTATGAAATCAAGCACACCGCCATGCCATCGCCATAGACTAACATTGGCAATATAATGGCCATACTGAAGAGCTTTCAATGTGGCACTGTCATGGGATACCACTTTTCCAACAAGTCAGTTCGTCAAATGTCTGCCCTGCTAGAGCTTCCCCGGTCAACTGTAAGTGCTGTTAAATCAAATCAAATCAAATTGTATTTGTCCCATACGCCAAATGAAACAGGTGTATAACTTACCATAAAATGCTTACTTACAAGCCCTTAACTGACAATGCAGATTTCTTTTAAAGTAAGTAAGAAAATATATGAAAAATACAAGTAAAAAGTAACATTATAATATAACAATAACGAGGCTATATACAGGGGGTTCCGGTACCGAGTCAATGTACTCAAGATAATTGAGGTAATGTGTATATGTAGGTAGGGCTATTGTGAAGTGGAAAAGTCTAGGAGCAACAACGGCTCAGCCGCGAAGTGGTAAGCCACACAAGCTCACAGAACAAGATCGCTGAATGCTGAAGTGCGTAGTACATAAAAATCGTTTGTCCTCTGTTGCAACACTCACCACCAAGTTTCAAACTGCCTCTGGAAGAAACGTCAGCACGATAACTGTTTGTCAGGAGCTTCATGAAATGGGTTTCCATTGCCGAGCAGCCGCACACAAGCCTAAGATCACCTTGCGCAATGCCAAGCATCAGCTGGAGTGGTGTAAAGCTCCCCGCCATTGGACTCTGGAACAGTGGAAACGTGTACTCTGGAGTGATGAATCACACTCCATCATCAGGCAGTCCGAAGGACGAGTCTGAGTTTGGCGGATGCCAGGAGAACGCTACCTGCCCCAATTCATAGTGTCAACTGTAAAGTTTGGTGGAGGAGGAATAAGGTTCCGGGGCTGTTTTTCATGGTTCGGGCTAAATCTTAACGCTATGACATTCTCAACAATTCTTTGCTTCCAACTTTGTGGAAACAGTTTGGGGAAGGCCCTATCCTGTTTCAGCATGACAATGCCCCCATGCACAAAGCAAGGTCCATACAGAAATTATTTGTCGAGATCTGTGTAGAAGAACTTGACTGGCCTGAACAGAGCCCTGACCTCAACCCCATCGAACATCTTTGGGATTAATTGGAAGGCCGACTGTGAGCCAGGCCTAATCGCCCAACATCAGTGCCCAACCTCACTAATGCTCTTGTGGCTGAATTGAAGCAAGTCCCTGCAGCAATGTTCCAAAGCTAAGTATTTTATATACATATGTGGTAGAGGAAAGGTGTATGTGTCAGAGAGAGGGGGGAGTTGACAGCTGCTTTGAGCCTGTGAACATCTTCCTTTGAAACAATGCAGAGCCTCATGGGTTGTAATAGGTTTAAATGGCTCCTCCACTGTGAATGCACAAGTTTGCACTAGTCACACACACCACACCACACCAAACCACACACACACACACACACACACACACACACACACACACACACACACACACACACACACACACACACACACACACACACACACACACACACACACACACACACACACACACACACACACACACACGCAAGCACGCGTTCACTCATATCACACACATGCACATACACACTTTGTATCTTCTCTATCATCTTCCTCATCTCCCTCTTCCTCTCATCCTCAGGTCGTAAGTTCATCATTGCCAATGCCCGGGTGGAGAACTGCGCCATCATATTCTGCAACGATGGCTTCTGTGCCATGTGCGGCTACTCGCGGGCTGAGATCATGCAGAAGCCCTGCACCTGCAACTTCCTGTACGGCCCTCACACCAAGCGGCTGGCCATTGCCCAGTTGGCTCAAGCACTGCTGGGCTCGGAGGAGAGGAAAGTGGAGATCAACCTCTACAGGAAGGACGGTAGGATGATACGCTGTGTGTGTGTGTGTCTGTGTGTTTGTGTGTGTGTGTGCTTGCTTTTTCATTGTAAGCTCATTTACTTGTGTGGCTGCCAGCCAAATAGCATTGCACTTCTGTTGTCATTGGAAGAAAAAACTATTTTCTGCCGAATGTGTTCTGTGGAGAAAACTATAGTTGCACGTCTCTGATCACTCTATTGAAGAAAAATATATATATATAAAACGTGACCCCTGTCAATACACAGCTGGTCTCACCTGCTCCCTCTTTCTCCCGTTGTGCTATTTATAAACAAACAAAAGCTTCATAATGTAAGATAATGTGACAAGTGACCTCACTGAGACTCCTAGTAAGGATTTACACTCAGTGTCAGAATAGGTCATTAACAATAAACTGAAACCAAAAGCCTTGTATTTGGTTCAAAGCATTCACTTAGACCTTAACCTCAACAGGAGTTGTGCATCAAGCTTGTGACCATTGAACAAGTTGAAGAAGATGATATCCTAGGAGTAACATGGTCAAGTCATATGGGGTGGCAGGGTAGCCTAGTGGTTAGACTGTTGGACTAGTAACCGGAAGGTTGCAAGTTTAAATCCCTGAGCTGACAAGGTACAAATCTGTCATTCTGCCCCTGAACAGGCAGTTAACCCACTGTTCCTAGGCCGTCATTGAAAATAAGAATTTGTTCTTAACTGACTTGCCTAGTTAAATAAAGGTGGTCTAAGGCACTGCTTCTCAGTGCTAGAGGCGGTCACTACAGACCTTTGGTTGTATCACAACTGTCTGTGATTGGGAGTCTCATAGGGATGTCTGAATTTGTAAATAAGAATTTGTTCTTAACTGACTTGGCTAGTTAAAAGAACATTGACAAAGTTGTCGTGAAGTGTCTGTTATAAAAAGATGTTCTGTGTTTTTCAACATGAAGATCACCTGTACTGGTTGTTTGATCTTGTTCAATCCTGATTACTTCCTGGTAATATGGTCAGGTGCAGCGAAGAAAGACCTTGCAAAGCTGCAGCTGGCTCAAAAAAAGCAGCAATCCTTGACCTTAATGTAATGTGTACGCTAGGATTCGGGAAGCAAGTACAGGGAGTGAATTGAATGAATAACGAAACAAGACAAGAAACACGAGTTGCGTACAGACATGAAACGCCTGGGGAAAGAACCAAAGGGAGTGACAGATATGGCGGAGGTAATCAGGAAGGTGATGGAGTCCAGGTGAGTCTCATGAAGCGCAGGTGCGCGTAACGATGGTGGTAGGTGTGCGTAATAATGAATAAACTGGTGAAGTTGATTGCCGGAGAGGGGGAGCGGGACCGAGACTTAACTGCAAACACAAAACTAGTCGTTCATGATTGAGGGTTGATGATAAATGTACTACTTCTTTTCTAGTCTTTTTAAGGATCATTTGGGTGTTGAAAATGCCTGACTTGTATAATCTATTTGCATACCCTTCAAAACAGTATACATACCCCACCAGACTCGCCTTGTGGGTTTCTTCACAGTACCCAAACCAAAAACAGATTTAATGCCTCGCTCAGTTATGTATAGAGCCATGCGGTCGTGGAATGCGCTGCCTGCCACCAGATGTTACTTTAGCTTTAAAAAACGAATTAAATAACATTATTTCACAGCACCTCTCCTCTTTCTAAAAATCAAATAAGAATATGTATATATGAATAGTAGTATTTTTGTTGTCTCTTTCCTATATATAACTCTTATTTAAAACATTTTATTTAATCTAATATCTTATGTTGATCTTGTCTATTACTGTGCTGTATTTTGTCATGTATTTGTACATTTTATGTGGACCCCAGGATGAGTAGCTGCTGCATGTGTAGTAGATTATTGGGATTATAATAAACTAAACTCCAAGTATCGGAATGCTGTTACGGTAGTAGAGCTAACTCCCTGGGTGAGATCCAGGGATACTGTATGTCGAACATTTTCCACCTGTGGAAAGAGCTGCCGTTGGAAAGAGGAGCAAAAGAGAAAGCAAGACTGACGAACAGAGAGGAGAGAGATACGGTATAGGTGATGAAAGAGAGAAGAACAGAAAGGAGTGGTATTTCTCAGTTCCTCTCCTAGCATTATGTGTGAGGATTAAGAGGAGAGCCAGCTGTATCTGTAGCAGCAGAGAGTTACATGACACCAGATGTTTGCTCTCAGCTGATAACTCACATTCTCTTGAGTGCTGCACCGGGCCACCCCTAGTCCACCAATCAGACTTTCCACTGTTTATACTCAAGAGTTATCGGTTTCGCTTGTATACACAACTCCCCCCTTAGCCTGCAATGGATGGAGAAAGAACCTCGTAATTCGTGTTTGTATTACTGTGTGTATGTGTGTGTATTGTGCTGACCCTCTAGTGCCCTACTCTGTTTCCAGTAGTTGCTACAATGCTAATGATAACAGTCAGCTACAATAGTATGACTCATTCCTACACTCAAACTGTATAGGCTCTAGAAAGTGATAAGAGTTCTAAGAGAGTGTTGACAGCTGCTATCAACTGCTCCGATGAGGCTGGTCCTGTCCATCTAAATGTGGAGAGTATCAAAGTACATTTCCAATCTGGAACATTGTCAAGTGGGAGGTGTGTTTGTACTGTCACCAGGGAGACCGTCAAGAGGCTCTCTGCGTCGCCAGGGTTACCCAGGTCCCATGTGATTGGGGGAACACAAGAGGGAGTCCCAGCCCTCCCCTTGGGCCCACTCTCCCTCCCTCCCTTCTCTCTTCAGTGTCTGATAGTCTTAGGACTGAGTCAATATGCGTTTTCAGGGGCAGGCCAGATACTCAATCTCTCACCTCTGATAGGTCAACGGGTCTCCCTCGGCTCATCAGAAAGTCACGATCGAAACCCAACACACCCTGGGACCTCATACATAAGGCATGGTGTGGAAATGCAACGCCTCCTCCCTCCTTGTTCAAAGGAAAGAGTGAGGTGACAGAAAGGGGGAAGGAGGAGGGGATGGGACGGGTAGTGCAGCGATACCCTGCTCCATTCATCTAATGCTGCTCTCTGGCATTAGCCTTCACAATGATGGATTAGCCTTTCTCTCAGGCTCAATTGCCCAACGCCGGTCTGACCGCCACTTAATCATTTTTTCCAGGTAAACTCCGCCACCACTGGTACAGAAGTGGGGAGTTGGGGGACAGTGCAGAGTTGTACATCAGCGCTTGTTTCCCGTCAGCACACGGTCCTCTAACAGTCTCTCAATTTCAAAGAATCTGGACCTCTCGACTCAAGGCCACTGTGATCTGTTTTTTTACAGACTGTTGCCTTTTCTGTCCCAGCTCTGTTCCAGTTCTAGAAGTGTAAACCGAAGCAGGTTGAAATAGACACAGACTCCCTGCTCTTGCTCTCAGTAAGCTACACTCAGACTGCCAGTCTCTTTGTGTGTGCCTGTTATCTCAGAGATCTGAGGCCTCCAGGGAGCAGGTACATGTTGCAGTCTGTGTCTCTGCATGGTAGCCCCCAGCAGCCCCCTGCTCATTGCCCACATCCGGACTCTGATTGGCCAGGAATGAGTGCCAAGGGGGCCCATAAATAGCCCACATTTCTTTTAGTAACTCTGCATGCAGGCCTTCTGCAGCACCTGCCCTTTTTATGCTCCACTGGCTGGGCCAATCAGAGGCATCCCCCCTGGTTTCGGTAATGGTACCCACTCATCTTTGGTACCCCTCATATTATTCAGAATTGAGTTTTTTTCTCTCCATTTAGCTGACAAAGACACACAAATCATGTGTGGCTATAGATGTCCGTTCCACCTCCTCTTTGGAGTGGCTATCTGGAGTCATCTGAGATGACAGCTACAGTAAGCAGGCTTGTATGGGAGTCTTGGAGACACCAGGTGTCTATTTGAGCCTAGAGCTCAGTCTCAGATGGCTGACAATAGCTTAAAGCCCCGGGCCTCTTCATGTGATTGCTTAGCAGCCGCAGGTAAGGAGTGTGCTCAAAACTGGCCCTGAAGTACTTGCTTTTTTATGGAGATGACCTCCACGGCTGAATCAAACCACTAAAAGGCCCACTGAAAATCAACGCCGTTATAAATGGCCCACACCATAAATTATCCTCATAATTAGAGATGTACACTGCAAAGCTTCTCAAGGCTCCTGCATCAATTTCTTATCATGTTTATTTTTCATGTTTAAAAGGCAAGTAGTTATTGCATTGGTTTCTTTCATCACACACCAGGTCTTGAAAAAGAGATTACATGCAGGTGCTTGTAGAACAGAATGCAGCATTAATGACAGTGGAATGCAACTTGTTGCAGGTTTATATGGTGCTGGTAATGTGTGATTCTAAATTTAGTTCAGAATATAAAATAGCACCTAGTTTTTTTTACCTGGTGTTTTATCTTTATTGCCTGTCAATTCAAATGTGTGGCTTGATTCTCTCTCTCTGTTTTGGCTTCAACAATAAGTACCTCTGTTTTCTCTTGGTTTAGCTAGAGGAAGTTGTGAACCATCAAAGTATTTCAATCACGAAACATTTAAATCACTAATACAAAATATATAGCATTAGCCCATTGCTGTCATTTGTTTCTTTAGCCAAATTAAGTTCATTTTGTGTTTGCTGCCATATAATAGAATTACCGTTAGGCCTATAGGGCTACTCACACTCAAACCATGAAAAGGAAAACACAAAAAGAGCTGCAAAACTTCATTTAATGGCCCAATATAATAATCTGGACATATTGTCCCTATAAACAATGAGTTGAATTAGGCCTACTTTTGATAGTACCGTAATAAAGTTAGTAACTTTTGTAAAGGTTTGGAGTCAGATAGCTTTTTGGCTTAGCTATGCAGGCCTATAGATCAAATGAAATCAAATTTTATTTGTCACGTGCCAAATACAAAAGTTGTAGACCTTAATGTGAAATGCTTAGTTATACAAGCCCTTAACCAACAATGCAGTTCAAGAAATAGAATTAAGAAAATATTTACTAAATAAACTAAAGTATCATTTTTTTTAAAGAACACAATAAATAACAATAACGAGGCTATATATAGGGAGTACCAGACCCGAGTCAATGTGCATTGGTGCGGGTTACTCGAGGTAATTTGTACATGTAGGTAGGGGTAAAGTGACTATGCATAGATAATAAACAGCGAGTAGCAGTGTAAAAACAAAGGGGGGTCAATATAAATAGTCCAGTTGCCATTTGATGAATTGTTCACCAGTCTTATGGCTTGGGGTTGAAGCTGTTAATGAGCCTTTTGGTCCTAGACTTGACGCTCCGGTACTGCTTGCCATGTGGTAGCAGAGAGAATAGTCTATGACCTGGGTGACTGGAGTCTTTGACAGTTTTTGGGGCCTTCCTCTGACACCGCCTAGTATATACAGTAGGTCCTGGATGGCAGGAAGCTTGGCCCCAGTGATGTACTGGGCCGTACGCACTACCCTCTGTAGCACCTTACAATCAGATGCCGAGAAGTTGCCATACCAGGCAATGATGCAACCGGTCAGGATGATCTCGATGGTGCAGCTGTATAACTATTTCAGGATCTGGGGACCCATGCCAAATCTTTTCAGTCTCTTGAGGGGGAAAAGGTGTTGTCCTGCTCTCTTCTCGAGTGTCTTGGTGTGTTTTGACCATGATAGTTTGTTGGGGATGTGGACACAAGGAACTTGAAACTCTCAACCCGCTCCACTACAGCCCCATCAATGTTAATGGGGGCCTATTCGGCCCGCCTTTTCCTACAGTCCACGATCAGCTCCTTTGTCTTGATCACATTGAGGGAGAGGTTGTTGTCCTGGCACCACACTGCCAGGTCTCTGACCTCCTCCTTATAGGCTGTCTCATTGTTGTCGGGGATCAGGCCTACCACTGTTGTGTCATCAGCAAACTTAATGATGGTGTTGGAGTCGTGGGTGAACTGGGAGTACAGGAGAGGACTAAGCACACATCCCTGAGAGGCCCCATTGTTGAGGATCAGCGTGGCAGATGTATTGTTGCCTACCCTTACCACCTGGGGACGGCCCGTCAGGAAGTCCAGGATCCAGTTGCAGAAGGAGGTGTTTAGTCCCAGGGTCCTTAGCTTAGCGATGAGCTTTGTGGGCACTATGATGTTGAACAGCATTCAATGAACAGCATTCTCACATTGGTGTTCCTTTGTCCAGGTGGGAAAAGGCAGTGTTGAGTGCAATAGAGATTGCATCATCTGTGGATCTGTTAGGGCGGTATGCAAATTCTTTGTTTTTTTGTTGTTGGTGACGTCGGTGTGGATTCCGGCGCCGATGGAACCGGAGGTGCCTAAGCCAGCCCATTGGGCTTCTACGCCCTGGCTGGCTCGAGAGGTTTCCTTGCCTCGGCTGGCTCGGCGGCTTCCCATCCCACGTCACTCTCCATCGGATGATCGGGCTCCCTCTCTGCAGCGGGATCGCCTAGCGTTTTGCCTCAGCCGGATCGCCAGGCTCCCATGCCTCAGCCGGCTTGCCAGGTTTACACACTCCTGCCGGTTCGTCGGGCTTCCTCGCCCCAACCGGCTTGCCCAGCGCCCATGTCACGGCCGGGTGGCGTCCCAAGAAAGGGAGGGGCACTGTCACGTCTGCTCCCGCTCTTCCCTCCCCCTGGCGCTTGAGGACGCCAGGTTGCCCTGCATCACTCACTCCTGCAATCCATCACGCACACCTGCTTTCCCTCGTCACACTCATCAGCGATATTGAACTCACCTGGACTCATTCATCACCTGTTTATTTCCTCCCCTATATTTGTCAGTTCCCCACGGCTGTATTGTAATGTTTTTGTCTTTAGTATTAGTTTGCTGACGCTGTTCCTGTCTCATACCATGTCCGTTATTTATTAAATATTTTACTACCCGTACCTGCTTCGTCTCTCCAGCATCATTCCATGTGACATATTTATATTTTAAATATTAATATCATACAGTAGACGCCTAAGCCAATAGGCGAATGCATGCAATGCCCTGATGCATTTAGTGCTCCAATCTCTGACAACTGAAACATGAGGGGGACAATTATTGTTTTAGGAAAGTAAAATCCAATAAAACATTTTTAATATGCAACACATCAAAACAACAAATATATATATATAACATGTTTTATAGGCAGTTAAGAACACGTAACTGTGGATCATTAGGCAGATCTGAACGGGTTTCTCGGATCCGAAACAGCACAGGTCTTTTTGGGTCTGTTTTTCCACGGGCCTTTTCAGAATGGGTCTGACAGTCCTCAGATCAATCCAACTTTTTGGACCCGTGAAGACTTCTACTGTAGTGTGCATGTGTCCTAACATCCACGGTTAGACATCAACAGCACTATTTGTAAGAGTATGTACACATGGGAGCAAACACAGAAGCACACTGAGTGCCTTTCTGAACTACCAAAGTCAAGCTGAACGCGCCAAAGAAGAAATAACTACAGGTAGGCATATATGCAGGTGATTGTAAGCCTATATACATATAATTATCCACTATTTTTACGCCAACACAATTGGGCCTTTAAATAAATAAAATCTCATTGAATTGAATTTAGCATAACCCAATAAACCACAGTGCTACAATCACGATGAGTTCCCACTGTGCTAGCAGACTAGACCCAGGCGGTGTTATTGTGGTGTATGGTTTTCTCCTCTTTTGTTGACACCCGAATAATGAATCATGACAAGGCGCTGTGTGATAGCCGCGCTGCCGTGTGTCTGCCTCATTACACACTCAATGTACTGTGGTTGTGCGTGTGTGTGTGTTGGTGTGTGTGTGTGTGTGCCCACTCCACCAGCCTCTCTCTCTCCGCAGGCCCAGGGAACCAGCTACACAAACAATCCCAACGGTTCACTTAACAACCTCTACACACATACAGCACATTAGATTATACATGCATGCACACACTGCAAGTACACACTTGTGTATGCATGCACGTGTGTTCTAATGACACGCACGGCACATGCACCTGTGATTAACTTTGCTTTCACTGCACACACACACACACACACACACACACACACACACACACACACACACACACACACACACACACACACACACACACACACACACACACACACACACACACACACACACACACACACACCTCTTGTTTCAGCAAACAACATGGTGCCAAAGTAAAGCTGAAAGAGCTAGTTTATGAGTCTGACAGGCGGTTGGATCATTTAACCCAATTATTATTATTACTACAATAATTATTCAAAAGTAAGGGGTTCTTCTACATATAAGATCATAGGAAATCCCAGGACATACAGTCCATTCCAAAGTATTCAGAACTCTTCCCCTTTTCCACATTTTGTTACGTTACAGCCTTATTCAAAAATGGATTGAATTCATTTTTCCCTCATCAGTCTACACACATTACCCCATAAAATGTAACATATGTATAATTTTTTAATTAAAAAAAACAAACATATTTACATAAGTATTCAGACCCTTTGCTATGAGACTCCATATGTAGTTCAGGTGCATCCTGTTTCCATTGATCATCCTTGAGATGTTTCTACAACTTTATTGGACATGATTTGGAAAGGCACACACCTGTCTATATAAGGTTCCACAGTTGACAGTGCATGTTAGAGCAAAAACCAAGCCAGGATTGGGCACAGATCTGTTGAAAGGTACCAACACATTTCTGCAGCGTTGAAGGTCCCCATCATTCTTCAATGCAAGAAGTTTGAGACCACCAAGACTCTTCCTAGAGCTGCCCGCCCAGCCAAACTGACAATCGGGGGAGAGGGGCCATGGTCAGGGAGGTGACCAAGAACCTGATGGTCACTCTGACAGACCTCCAGAGTTCCTCTATGGAGATGGGAGAACCTTCCAGAAGGACAACCATCTCTGCAGCACTTCACCAATCAGGACTTTATGGTAGAGTGGTCAGACGGAAGCCACTCCTCAGTAAAAGACACATGACAGCCAGCTTGGAGTTTGCCAAAAGGCACCTAAAGGACTCTCAGACAATGAGAAAGAAACAAGAGTCTCTGAATGTCCTTGAGTGGCCCAGCCAGAGCCCGAACTTGAACCCGATCGACCATCTCTTAAGAAACCTGGAAATAGCTGTGCAGCGACGCTCCCCATCCAACCTGACAGAGCTAGAGAGGATCTGCATAGAAGAATGTTAGAAACTCCCCAAATACAGGTGTGCCAAGCCTGTAGCGTGTCTGAATACTTATGTAAATGTGATATTTATTGAATTTTTTATTTTAATACATTAACAAAAAATATATAAATCAACTATTTTTGCTTTGCCATTGTGTATTGTGTGTAGACAAATGAGGGAAAAAACAATTTAATCTATTTTAGAATAAGGCTGTAACGTAACAAAATGTTGTTGGTTTTTTTGCATTGACATTTGTCAAGGAAACTCATGAAGGCAACTGTTTATGTCAGATTGTTGTGTGTTTTACCTTTAGCCCTGGTTGTCCTGAAAAGAAAATGGTAAAACTAAATATAAGGGCTGGGTATGCAGATAAATTAAAGTCCGATAAATGAACAGCTGATTTTTGCTGGGTTCTCGGGACTGATAGGGTTAACATTCGACGGGTGAGGACAGGGGTTGTGTCCCAGGTGTGGCGGGAAGCCATGCTTCATCTCGTATCTGTCTGTCTTCATCGAAGTGAGCATGTGTGTATCTCTCTCTCTCTCTCTCTCTCTCTCTCACAAGCCTCTGGGTTTTCACCTAATGACAGCTGCAGACTCTTCCTGTATATGCAAATACCCCACACTCTAACTCTCGTTTTGAATATGCAAATAATCAGAACCATCTCACAAACTGAAAGATTTGAGTGGTAGTATTACTATAATGATGGCTGAGGACTTGATACCAGCATATCCACTCCCCCGATACTAATGTTTAAACAACATTGTAATAATGTTCAAATATCATAATGTTAGGAGATGTCAATCCCCTTGAAATTGTTGTTAACCTAGCTACCTGAACAATGTCAACTGACACTGCAACCACAGTTGTAGTGTAATGAATACTCAGGGAGAAAAAGGTGTAGATTCAGACTGTAATGAGTTTCCTCCTCTTCTTCCGAAGAGGAGAGGCGAAACGGATCAGAGGACCAATACGCGGCGTGGTAATTGTCCATGGTACTTTTTAATGCTTTAAGGTACACATGAACAAACTAACAAAAACAAGAAATGTGAAAACTCAAAAACAGTCCTATCTGGTGCACACACAGAGACAGGAACAATCACCCACAAACACACAGTGAAACCCAGGCCACCTAAGTATGATTCTCAATCAGAGACAACTAATGACACCTGCCTCTGATTGAGAACCATACTAGGCCGAAACATAGAAATAACCACAACATAGAAAAACAAACAGACTGCCCACCCAACTCACGCCCTGACCATACTAACTAAATACAAAAACACAGGAAATAAAGGTCAGAACGTGACAGTACCCCCCAAGGTGCGGACTCCGGCCGCAAAACCTTGACCTATAGGGGAGGGTCTGGGTGGGCGTCTGTCCGCGGTGGCGGTTCTGGCGCGGGACGCGGACCCCACTTCACCATTGTCTTAGTCCGCTTTATTGTCCGCCTCCGTGGCTTTCTCACCATGGCAACCCCTCTCAATGACCCCACTGGACAGAGGGGCAGCTCGGGACAGAGGGGCAGAAGCTCTGGACAGAGGGGCAGGGGCTCTGGCGCCTCTGGGCTGAGGGGCTCTGGCGCCTCTGGGCTGAGGGGCTCTGGCGCCTCTGGGCTGAGGGGCTCTGGCGCCTCTGGGCTGAGGGGGCTCCGGCAGCGGCGCCGGACAGGCGGGAGGCTCCGGCAGCGGCGCTGGACAGGCGGGAGGCTCCGGCAGCGGTGCCGGACAGGCGGGAGGCTCCGGCAGTGGCGCCGGACAGGCGGGACGCTCCGGCAGCGGCGCCGGACAGGCGGGAGGCTCCGGCAGCGGCGCCGGACAGGCGGGACGCTCCGGCAGTGGCGCCGGACAGGCGGGACGCTCCGGCAGTGGCGTCGGACAGGCGGGACGCTCCGGCAACGGCGCCGGACAGGCGGGAGGCTCCGGCAGCGGCGCCGGACAGGCGGGAGGCTCCGGACAGGCGGGAGGCTCCGGCAGCGACGCCGGACAGGTGGGAGGCTCCGGCAGCGGCGCCGGACAGGCGGGACGCTCCGGCAGCGGTGCCGGACAGGTGGGAGCACCTGCAGGGAGGAGACTGAGAGACAGCCTGGTGCGTGGGGCTGCCACAGGAACTACCAGGCTGGGGAGACTTTCAGGAGGCTTGGTGTTAGGAGGAGCCTGAAAGACCGGGCTGTGGGGGAGCACTGGAGCTCTGGTGCGCAACCTTGGCACCACTTCCCCAGGCTGGACAACTACTCGAGCCCGGACCCTCCAGAGTGCAGGCACAGGTTGAACCGGGCTGTGGGTAAGCACGGGAGATCTAGTGCTTACTACACGCACCTCTCCCCTAGGCTCCACTCCCACAGTTGCCCGGTACGAGCGGAGCGCAGGCAGAGGACGCACTGCACCCTCCCAGCGCCCGGAGACACAGCACGCAGAGCCGGCGCAGGATAACCTGGACCAAGACTGCGTACCGGCGACCAGACCCGCTGAGCAGGCACCATACGCCCTGGCTCAATGCCCACACTCGCATGGCACTTTCGGGGCTGCCCTATAGCGCACCGGGCTATGGACACGCACTGGCGACACCGTGCGCTCAACCGCATAACACGGTGCCTGACCAGTAATGCGCTGCTTATCATAAGCACGAGGAGTGAGCTCAGGTCTGCTACCTGGCTTAGTACCACACCTCGTGTGCCCCCAAAAAAAAAATTTGGGGCTGCCTCTCGTACTGCCGTGCTGGCTCCTCATATTGCCGCCGCTCAGCTTTCGCTGCCTCAAGCTCTGCTTTGGGGCTGCGATTTTCCCCAGCCCGTGCCCAGGGTCCCTCTCCGTTCAGTATCTGCTCCCATGTCCAGGAGTCCTGTGATGGTGGCCTCTGTTGTTGATGCTGCTGCTGCTGTCGTCGCTGTCCTTTACCACGCCGCTTGGTCCGATTTTGGTGGGTGATTCTGTAATGAGTTTCCTCCTCTTCTTCCGAAGAGGAGAGGCGAAACGGATCAGAGGACCAATACGCGGCGTGGTAATTGTCCATGGTACTTTTTAATGCTTTAAGGTACACATGAACAAACTAACAAAAACAAGAAATGTGAAAACTCAAAAACAGTCCTATCTGGTGCACACACAGAGACAGGAACAATCACCCACAAACACACAGTGAAACCCAGGCCACCTAAGTATGATTCTCAATCAGAGACAACTAATGACACCTGCCTCTGATTGAGAACCATACTAGGCCGAAACATAGAAATAACCACAACATAGAAAAACAAACATAGACTGCCCACCCAACTCACGCCCTGACCATACTAACTAAATACAAAAACACAGGAAATAAAGGTCAGAACGTGACACAGACGCAGATGTTTAGTAAACCTTCACAGAAGGCAGAAACCATGGTCGCAGGCAGGCAATGGTCAAACACAGGTAGGCAGTCAAAAACAAACACTACCTCACAACCATATGAACAGAATGAACTGAACTAAATAGGGAGCTGATGAGAAACGAACACAGGTGAAATCAATGAACAAAAATGACAGACAGAGCTTCGTTCCAGAAAACAAAGAAACAGGGCTTTATTCCAGAAAACAAAGAAACAGGGCTTCGTTCAAGAACACAAAGAAACAGGGCTACGTTCAAGAACACAAAGAAACAGGGCTACGTTCAAGAACACAAAGAAACAGGGCTACGTTCAAGAACACAAAGAAACAGGGCTACGTTCAAGAACACAAAGAAACAGGGCTACGTTCAAGAACACAAAGAAACAGGGCTACGTTCAAGAACACAAAGAAACAGGGCTACGTTCAAGAACACAAAGAAACAGGGCTACGTTCAAGAACACAAAGAAACAGGGCTACGTTCAAGAACACAAAGAAACAGGGCTACGTTCAAGAACACAAAGAAACAAAGGGCTAAAGAAACAGGGCTTCAAGAACACAAAGAAACAGGGCTACGTTCAAGAACACAAAGAAACAGGGCTACGTTCAAGAACACAAAGAAACAGGGCTACGTTCAAGAACACAAAGAAACAGGGCTACGTTCAAGAACACAAAGAAACAGGGCTACGTTCAAGAATACAAAGAAAAAGAACACATGGTTGACTAAGAAAAGAAAAGCAGACCCTTACATGTAGTTGTTCAACATTCCCTGCACCACTCAATCCAAGTTGAATATTTTACTTTATTGCAAAGCAGCATGCCCCCTCAGTCTCTAACCCCTCCCCTCTCAAAAACAACATTATCATGCAGATCAACTGGTCTTCATGCATATCCTGCATCTCATGAATGTCTCTCCAACTCGCTCCTGTTTGGAGTAGTGTGTGCGCGTGTGCGTGCTTGCTAATTTGCAGTTTGCACAGTGTACCTAAATGTGTGTACCCACATTAAAAAAATACTATATTGTATATATGTCTAAATATAATATAGTATATTATGGTCTAAATACTGTACTCTATTTCTATTTAGCAGACTTTCCTGTAGTATACTATAATATTCACTGTACTGCGTTTGCAGACATGATTGTAGTATACTGTAGTAATCACTGTAGTGTTTTCACCGACATGACTAGTATATTGTAGTAACCCCTGCCAACTCGGATTAGCTGAAATGGCACAACTACCAGACTACGCCAGTTACTGTTTAATGAGGAGAACAACTCCACCAAAACACAAGACACACAGGTTCGTGACAAGCCACCTATTGAGTTGGTCAACAGACCAGACAACACCTTTGAAAAATATTTTGTTTTTATTACTGTAACAACTGTAACATCTGAACGTTAGACAGGTTCTAGGCCCATTATCAGAGCGATGGTAACTCACCAGCATTATGACGAGGAATACGACTTTCCCAAATTGGATCCTTTGTTTGTACACCCCAGGGCAATTGAACTTATCCCAGAGGCTGCTCCAAGATGCCTCCGGCGGAGAAGAAGTGTTTGGACTTCTAGTCCGACTCAGGAGGCGTACACACCATCCACCGCTTCCGGGTATATTACTCGCTAATGTTCAGTCTCTGGACAATAAAGTAGACAAGCTCAGGGCGAGGATCTCCTTCCAGAGAGACATCAGGGATTGTAACATACTCTGTTTCACGGAATCATGGCTCTCTCCGGATATACTGTCCCCATCCATACAGGCAGCTGAGTTCTCAGTACATCTTGCAGACAGGAATAAAGAACTCTCCGGGAAGAAGAATGGCAGTGGTGTATGTTTCATGATTAACTACTCATGTTGTGATTGTGATAACGTACAGAATCTCAAGTCCTTTCATTTACCCAACCTAGAATACCTCACAGTCAAATGCCGACCTTATTATCTCCCAAGAGAATTCTCTTCGGTTATAGTCAAAGCCATGTATATTCCAATGCAAGCCGATACCACGACAGCCCTCAAGGAACTACACTGGACTTTGTGCAAACTGGAAACCACATATCCTGAGGCCGCATTTATTGTACCTGGGGATTTTAACAAAGTAAATTTGAGGAAAATGCATTGACTGTAGTACTCGTGCTGCTAAAATGCTTGAACAATGTTACTCCCCCTTCCGGGATGCCTACAAAGCCCTCCCCCACCCGCCGTTCGGCAAATCCTCCCTTCCTATAGGTAGAAACTCAAACAGGAAGTACCCTTGCTAAGGTCTGACCAATCGGAATCCATTCTTCAAGATTGTTTTGATCCCGCAGACTGGGATATGTTCCCTGTAGCCTCTGACACGGACACGGTGACTGAGTTCATGCTTCAAGATGTCCACCATTGTTCCTGTACCCAAGAAAGCAAAGGTAATTGAACTAGAAGACTATTGCCCCATAGCACTCACTTCTGTCATCAGAAAGTGCTTTAAGAGGCTAGTTTTTGGCTTGGCGGGCTGTATCACCGCCTGGTACGGCAACTGCATCGCTTTGTATGGCAACTGCACCACCCGCAACTGCAGGGCTCTCCAGAGGGTGGTGCGGTCTACCCAACGCATCACCGGTGGTACACTGCCTGCCCTCTAGGACACCTACAGCACCCGAAGTCACAGGAAGGCCAAAAAGATCATCAAGGACCTGAGCCACGGCCTGTTCACACTGCTACCATCCAGAAGGCGAGGTCAATACAGGTGCATCAAAGCTGGGACAGAGAGACTGAAAAACAAGTTCTATCTCAAGGCCATCAGAATGTTAAATAGCCATCACTGGCCGGCTACCACCCGGTTACTCAACTCTGCACCTTAGAGGCTGCTACCTGGAATCACTGGTCACTTTAATAATGGAACACTAGTCACTTTAATCATGTTTACATACTGCTTTACTCATTTCATATGTAAATACTATACTATAAATACTATATTCTATTAATTCCATTATTTTACCTTTAGATTTGTGTGTTTGTTGTGAATTGGTATATACTACTGCACTGTTGGAGCTAGGAACACAAGCATACACCGCAATAACATCTGCTAAATATGTGTATGTGACCAATATAATTTTATTATTATTATCAGATCAATAGACTCAAAATGGCTGTTTGACTGAGCCGTTAGCATTTCGCAGCCGATATCACCACAAACAATGGTGAGGGAGCCATCTTCTTATCCTATTTTACAAGATATATATATATTTTTTTACTCACATTTCAATGACGCATATTGGTTGTTGTTTGTGAGAGTTGTATGTCGTGCTCAACTACTCAGCTCTGTCTGGGTAAAGGACCTGATTGAAAGAAGGCACCTTCGAACCTGCCCGTATAAATAACCTGCTATATAATGATATAGAGAGCACACCTCACGAGTGTCCTCCGTCGTCACGTGACAAAGGAGATGGGTAGAGGGCACACCTGCCACGAATGCCCTTCCCCACATCCACTTCACTGACCACAGAATTCTCTAATAAGATTACAAACCAGATAGTGGCTAGCTCTACACAGACAATTATAAATATGCTAGGTATTTGAAATGATCCTCTTTGATGATATGATAAAGTATGTGACTTGAAGTCCTAAGTGTGTATGATTGTCTGGGTAGAGCAAGCCACTTTCTGGGTATGTATTATTGGTTTTCTGATTATTGTTGATGATTTATACTGGTAAAACCAGAAGGAACTGCTAGTTGCACAGATTCAACCACAAAGACCAGGAAGGTTTTCCCATGGTTCGCAATGAAGGGCACCTATTAGTAGATGGGTAAAAACAAATGCAGACATTGAATATGCCTTTGAGCATGTTGTGGTTATAAATGTTACACGTTGGATGGTGTATCAATACACCCAGTCACTACAAAGATACAGGCACCCTTCCTAAACTATTTGCCCGGAAGGGAAGGAAACCACAGAGGGATTTCATCATGAGGCCAATGGTGATTTTAAAACATTTACAGAGTTTAAGTGTTGTGATAGGAGATCACTGAGGATGGATCAACAACATTGTAGTTACTCAACAATACTAAAATAAATGACAGAGTGAAAACAAGGAAGCTTGTAAAGAATATCTAAAGTAATACTGCAAAAAATGTGGCAAAGAATTTAGCTTTTTGTCCTGAATACAAAATCAAATTTAAAATCAAAATCAAATCAAATGTATTTATATAGCCCTTCTTACATCAGCTGATATATCAAAGTGCTGTACAGAAATCCAGCCTAAAACCCCAAACATCAAGCAATGCAGGTGTAGAAGCACGGTGGCTAGGAAAAACTCCCTAGAAAGGCCAAAACCTAGGAAGAAACCTAGAGAGGAACCAGGCTTTGAGGGGTGTCCTCTTCTGGCTGTGCCGGCTGGAGATTATAACAGAACATGGCCAATATGTTCAAATGTTCATAAATGACCTGCATGGTCAAATAATAGTCATCACAGTGAACAGATCAGGGTTCCATAGTTGCAGGCAGAACAGTTGAAACTGGAGCAGAAGCACGGCCAGGTGGACTGGGGACAACAAAGTGTCATCATGCCAGGTAGTCCTGAGAAAGAAAGAGAGAAAGAGAGAATTAGAGAGAGCATACTTAAATTCACACAGGACACTGGATTAGACAGGAGAAATACTCCAGATATAACAGACTGACCCTAGCCCCCCTACACATAAACTACTGCAGCATAAATACTGGAGACTGACACAGGAGAGGTCAGGAGACACAGTTGCCCCATCCGATTAAATTAAAGTGTAATGTTTGGCGCATATCCAGCACAACACATCGCTGAGTACCACTCTTCATATTTTGAAGAATGGTGGTGGGTGCATCGTGTTATTAGTATGCTTGTCATCGGCAAGAACTAGGGAGTTTTTTTTAAAGAAAAGTAAATGGAATAGAGCTAAGCACAGGCATAATCCTAGAGGTTCGGTCTGCTTTCCAACACACATTGGGCGACAAATTCACCTTTCAGCAGGACAAAGACCTATAACATAAGACCAACTATACACTGGAGTTGCTTACCAGGAAGACATTCATGTTCCTGAGTGGCCTAGTTAAAAATGTTTACTTACAAATCTATGGCAAGACTTGAAAATCTGTCTAGCAATGATCAACAGAGCTTGACAAATGTTTTAAAGAATAATGGGCAAATATTTTACAATCCATGTGTGCAAAGCTCTTAGAGATTTACCCAGAAAGACTCACAGCTGTAATCGCTGCCAAAGGTGATTCTAACATGTATTGTCTAAGGGGGTTGAATACTTATCTAATCAGGATATATTAGTGTTTTATTTTCCCTTAATTAAAAATAAGTATTCCACTTTGACATTTCAGTATTTTCTGTAGATCGTTGACAAAAAATGACATTAAATCCATTTTAATCCCACTTTGTAAGAACAATATGTGGAAAAAGTCAAGGGGTGTGAATACTTTCTGAAGGCACTGTATCTAGCTTTCTAGCTAGTACAACCTGATACTAGTGCTGGTGTAGGCCTAGATCAACGTGTTGTTTGTGCAACAGTACATTCTAAATCAGAGAGGAATAGGCTAAGCATGAATATTATAGTTACATCAAAGCTGCAGTAAGATAAAACATTTAATGTAACATGAATTAGGGTTCACTGGGAAACACTGACAAAAACTGGTTCCTACCTTGTCATAATAAACCCTCCCTGGCTGTTTCATTCCTTGTCATGTCAAACAACAACAACACTGTATTTCAAATGCCCACTATACCGTCATACTGTAAAACATTCAGAAAATATTGTGATATGATATTTTGGCCATATCACCCAGCCCTACTTGTACAGCAGGGACTCCCTGGGGAGGTGTGTTCACTAGTGCTGCCTGCCAAGCTCCTGTTTACACTTTGGCTGCTCTTTAATATGTGCAGCAGCCATGTCCCCGGCGTATTGACCTGTTTTATTGGCCACTATGGTCGTAAATATTGCCCTATTATTAGATTGGGTTTATCTTGATGTCATATTGATTGGAGGCCGGGGGAAAACTGATAGACGCTGAATCCTCCCGATCCCTCGAAGGACAATTAGTCACCATGCAGGGCCAGGCAGGCATGGCATGGATGCCCCGGGCTAACAGCTAGCTAACAAACATACTGGCTGCCCTCCCTGACTGATTACATAACAATGAGGGGATAAGACTGTCTTATTCTGGGATTTGCAGTGTACTGTTGGGGAGTGTGTGTGCGTGTGTGTGGCATCAGTTGGCCTATTTTTGACCGCTATGGCCGGACAATGAAGTTAAATCTACGTCAGGGTTTCCGTTAGCTGATCACTTCGGGCTTTTGGCCAATAAAAGTAATTTAAAGCAGATAAATAAAATTGTAGCCTGCTAAATCGTCCGGGCTGCATATCATACATCCCGATTTCACGCTTCAGCACCATTTTCTCGCTCCTTGCAGACTGCCTTACGTGCATGCTGCTGAGAAGAGAGAGACGGGGAGAGCCTTGAGCTACTGTTGATTGCGAAGAGGGAGGACTTTTTCATTGAAGTAAAAGGAAAGTTTGAGAGTATGCCTATAGTGAAAAGCCTTTTTAATTGTGTGCTCCGTATTTAGTTATAAGTAGGCCTGTTGTAACAAAAATATATATCACTAGCCTATTGCTGGGATTTGTTGGGTATGGTAGGTACTAGCCTTTCTCGGTCATTACTGCAATACAGCCTGCAATACTTTTGTGAGGGTTTAAACCAGTCAAATTTTTTATTTAATTCTAAGCCATTTAATTTGGCCAAATTCATTTCCAATTGTTAGGCTGTGTTTGCTGCAATATAATTCATATCCTGCTCGTATTTTCCCTATAAAAATTGGCTTGACTGACTGTTGATATCACCCTAATAAAGTGAAAAAGTTTTTTTTAACTTTGAAGTTTTGGTGCGGTGTGGCTATTAGCCTATTATACTGCAGGCCTATGATATGAAGGCAGAGCACACCGGCGCTCCAACTGACTCCGACAGTTGAACTTGAGGTGAGGGAGAATGTTTTAGGCCTACCAGAGGTACTTCAATAATCTTACAATATAATATTCTGATAGAAAATGTACAAATTAGCCTCCTTTTGTATGTCTATGTCTGTAGAGCAGACGCAGCAGGCTAGCCTATCTGACAAGGATGATGAAATGCATGTCTGTGTCGAAGTGTGCTGCTGGCGTATCTCTATCTCTCTCTAGGGCTAAGCCTAAGCTTCTCTTCCTTTCTATTGATTATTTATGGATATTAATATACATATGCAGCAGGTTAGGAGAATTATGTAGCAGATAAGAAGACTTAGGTTAAGGTTAGGAAAGGGGTTAGGATTAGATCAAATAAAATTGTGACGTTAATTTTACAAAAGCTGGATCCCTTCTGGCAATCACCATCACTAGGAGACCAGAACTGTCAATCAAATAATTTAGAGCTGCCTGCGCGCATCCTGCCTTCCTGCTGCCTGCCTGCCTGCTGCCTGCCAGCCTGGTGTCTGCCTGCTGCCTGCCAGCCTGGTGTCTGCCTGCTGCCTGCCTGCCTGCTGCCACTCTCTCCTAAAAAGTACTTTGAAGTTAGTTAAATACCATGACTTACCAAGACATTTAGTAGAAAGAAAACACATCTTCCCCAAGGAATCGACTCATAATATTCTGTATTTTTGGAATGGAGGAGACTGTTGCCGTACTTCCAAAAACACAAACACTCACAAGCATTTGCATCTTTCATAGCGAGCAGGCGAGGGACAGAGAGAGAGGGGAGAAGCACAGTATAGGCAGGTCGGCCACCAGGCAGACGGAGCAAGAACTGTGCACTAGGCCTATCAAATCAAATCAAAATCAAATCAAATGTATTTATAAAGCCATTCTTACATCAGCTGATACCTCAAAGTGCTGTACAGCAACTCAGCCTAAAACCCCAAACAGCAAGCAATGCAGGTGTAGAAGCACGGTGGCTAAGAAAAACTCCCTAGAAAGGCCAGAACCTAGGAAGAAACCAGGCTATGAGGGGTGGCCAGTCCTCTTCTGGCTGTGCCGGAGGGAGATTATAACAGAACATGGCCAAGATGTTCAAAAGTTCATAGATGACCAGCAGGGTCAAATAATAATAATCACAGGGGTTGTCGAGGGTGCAACAGGCTAGCACCTCAGGAGTAAATGTCAGTTAGTTTTTCATAGCCGGTCATTCAGAGTATCTCTACCACTCCTGCTGTCTCCAGAGAGTTGAAAACACCAGGTCTGGGACAGGTCCAGTGAACAAGTCAGGGTTCCAGTTGACATTGGAGCAGCAGCACGGCCAGGTGGACTGGGGACAGCAAGGAGTCATCAGGCCAGGTAGTCCTGAGGCTTGGTCCTAGGGCTCAGGTCCTCTGCGAGAGAGAAAGAAAGAATTAGAGAGAGCATACTTAAATTCACACAGGACACTGGATAAGACAGGAGAAATACTCCAGATATAACAGACTGACCGTAGCCCCCCGACACATAAACTACTGCAGCATAAATACTGGAGGCTGAGACAGGAGTGGTCGGGAGACACTGTGGTCCCATCCGACGATACCCCCATTACAGGGCCAAACAGGCAGGATATAACCCCACCCACTTTGCCAAAGCACAGCCCCCACACCACTAGAGGGATATCTTCAACCACCAACCATCCTGAGATAAGGCCAAGTATAGCCCACAAAGATCACCGCCACGGCACAACCCAAGGGGGGGCGCCAACCCAGACTGGAAGATCACATCAGTGACTCAACCCACTCAAGTGACGCACCCCTCCTAGCGACGGCATGGCAGAGCACCAGTAAGCCAGTGACTCTGCCCCTGTAATAAGGTTAGAGGCAGAGAATCCCAGTGGAGAGAGGGGAACCGGCCAGGCAGAAACAGCAAGGGTGGTTCGTTGCTCCAGTGCCTTTCCTTTCACCTTCACACTCTTGGGCCAGACTACACTCAATCATAGGACCTGCTGACGAGATGAGTCTTCAATAATGACCTAAAGGTTGAGACCGAGTCTGCGTCTCTCACATGGGTAGGCAGACCATTCCATAAAAATGGAGCTCTATAGGAGAAAGCCCTGCCTCCAGCTGTTTGCTTAGAATTTCTAGGGACAATTAGGAGGCCTGCGTCTTTTGACCGTAGCGTACGTGTACGTATCTATGGCAGGACCAAATCGGAAAGATCGGTAGGAGCAAGCCCATGTAATGCTTTGTAGGTTAGCAGTAAAACCTTGAAATCAGCCTTTGCCTTAACAGGAAGCCTGTGTAGAGAGGCTAGCACTGGAGTAATATGATCAGATATTTTGGTTCTCGTCAAGATTCTAGCAGCCGTGTTTAGCACAAACTGAAGTTTATTTAGTGCTTTATCCGGATAGCTGGAAAGTCGAACATTGCAGTAGTCTAACCTAGAAGTGACAAAAGCATGGATACATTTTTCTTCATAATTTTTGGACAGAAAGTTTCTGATTTTTGCAATGTTACGTAGATGGAAAAAAGCTGTCCCTGAAACAGTCTTGATATGTTTGTCGAAAGAGAGATCAGGGTCCAGAGTAATGCTGAGGTCCTTCATAGTTTTATTTGAGACGACTATACAACCATCAAGATTAATTGTCAGATTCAACAGAAGATTTCTTTGTTTCTTGGGACCTAGAACAAGCATCTCTGTTTTATCCGAGTTTAAAAGTAGAAAATGCCTATCAAATGCTGTATCTGGCCACGGAATTCTGTATTTCTCAATTTCTTGACTGACAATGTCTTGCAACCTCAGTAAAGCAGAGCCTATCATCAATGAATAGCCTATTATTCTACACGCAATGTAATATATATATTCTACACGCAACAGACCGAAGACTCAACACACACTTGCATCATGCCATACAACTCTCCTTCCGTGGCCTCCAACTGCTCTTAAATGCAAGTAAATCTAAATGCATGCTCTTCAACCGATCGCTGCCCGCACCTGCCCGCCCGTGTAGCATCACTACTCTGGACGGTTCTGACTTAGAATATGTGGACAACTACAAATACTTAGGTGTCTCGTTAGACTGTAAACTCTCCTTCCAGACTCACATTAAACATCTCCAATCCAAAATTAAATCTAGAATCAGCTTCCTATTAACAAAGCATCCTTCACACATGCTGCCAAACATACCCTCGTAAAACTGACTATCCTACTAATCCTTTACTTCGGCGTTGTCATTTACAAAATAGCCTCCAACACTCTACTCAGCAAACTGGATGTAGTCGATCGCAGTGCCATCCGTTCTGTCCCCAAAGCCCCATATACTACCCACAACTGCAACCTGTATGCTCTCGACGGCTTGCCCTCGCTTCATATTCGTCGCCAAACCCACTGGCTCCAGGTCATCTATAAGTGTTCGCTAGGTACAGCTCCTCTTTATCTCAGCTCACTGGTCACCATAGCAGCACCCACCCGTAGCACGCACTCCAGCAGGTATATTTCACTGGTCACCACCCAAAACCAACTCCCCTTTGGCCGCCTTTCCTTCCAGTTCTCTGCTGCCAATGACTGGAACGAATTGCAAAAATCATTGAAGCTGGAGACTCCCTCACTCGCTTTAAGCATCAGCTGCCAGAGCAGCTTGTAGATCATTGCACCTGTACATTGCTCATCTGTAAATAGCCCACTACCTCATCCCCATATTGTTATTTTTGTTGTTGTTGCTCCTTTACACCCCAGTATCTCTACTTGTACGTTCACCTTCTGCACATCTATCTCTCCAGTGTTTAATTGCTAAATTGTAATTATTTCGCCACTATGGCCTGTTTATTGCCTTACCTCCCTAATCTTACTTCATTTGCACACACTGTATATATACTTTTCTATTGTGTTATTGATTGTACGTTTGTTTATTCCATGTGTAACTCTGTGTTGTTTGTGTCACACTGCTTTACTTTATCTTGACCAGGTCGCAGTTGTAAATGAGAACTTGTTCTCAACTGAGCTACCTGATTAAATAAAGGGGAAATAAATAAAAAATAAGCATTTCTGAAGAGAAAGAACAGGCGAGCCAGCGGGACTGTGATTTTAATTTTGACTTTTTTCAGTTAGTGATTTTTCCTTTAAACGTTCACACCCCTAGCATGAAGACATGGGCTCTGCACAGTGACTGTACAATGTCAGAGCTCTGAAAAAGAAAAAGAAGCCAAACAAAACCTCATTTTTCCCGTAACACACACACTCCATCCTCTCTCTCTCTCTTAAATAGTTGAGCCAGGTTGGGGAGCGACCCAGTGCTTGCGCATGTTTGCCATTTCTGGGCACACAGGCTGTATTTTTAGCTGGTGTGTACACACAGGCTGCTCCAGGTCAGCTGGCAGGCCCACTGATGCGTCCTGTTAAGCAAAGAGCAAACCCCCCTCCTCTCCTACCCACAGATCCTCTGTCAACTCCCAGACTGGGATAGAGTTGGGCACCACTGTTACTGAATACCAACAACCTGCTAATCACTATCTAAACAGTACTCTGAAAGACTAAAGGTCATTGTGTTTTGTACTTGTGCTTGCACTTATAATAAACTGTATCTCACTTTTGGAGTTGTGATGTGCTGTAACATATTAGATGGATGAAATATTAATTCTGCGTGTGTATGATTGGAAAGCTGCCTCGGCCATCCCCCTCTTCAAAGGGGGAGACACTCTAGACCCAAACTGCTACAGACCTATATCTATCCTACCCTACCTTTCTAAGGTCTTCGAAAGCCAAGTTAACAAACAGTTTACCGATCATTTCGAATCTCACCGTACCTTCTCCGCTATGCAATCTGGTTTCAGAACTGGTCATGGGTGCACCTCAGCTACGCTCAAGGCCCTGAACGATATCATAACCGCCATCAATAAGAGACATTGCTGTGCAACCGTATTCATCGACCTGGCCAAGGCTTTCGACTCTGTCAATCACCACATTCTTATCGGCAGACTCAACAGCCTTGGTTTCTCTAATGATTGCCTCGCCTTGTTCACCAACTACTTCTCTGAAAGAGTTCAGTGCGTCAAATCAGAGGGCCTGTTGTCCGGACATCTGGCAGTCTCTATGGGGGTGCCACAGGGTTCCATTCTCAGGTCGACTCTCTTCTCTGTATACATCAATGATGTCGCTCTTGCTGCTGGTAAGTCTCTGATCCACCTCTTTGCAGACGACACCATTCTGTATACCTCTGGCCCTTCTTTGGATATTGCGTTAACTAACCTCCAGACGAGCTTCAATGCCATACAACTCTCCTTCCGTGGCCTCCAACTGCTCTTAAATACAAGTAAAACTAAATGCATGCTCTTCAACCGATCGCTGACCACACCTGCCCGCACGTCCAGCATCACTACTCTGGACGGTTCTGACTTAGAATATGTGGACAACTACAAATACCTAGGTGTCTGGTTAGACTGTGAACTCTCCTTCCAGACTCACATTAAGCATCTCCAATCCAAAATTAAATCTAGAATCGGCTTCCTATTTCGCAACAAAGCACCCTTCACTCATGCTGCCAAACATACCCTCGTAAAACTGACCATCCTACCAATCCTCAACTTCGGCGATGTAATTTACAAAATAGCCTCCAACACTCTACTCAACAAAACCAACTCCCCTTTGGCCACCTTTCCTTCCAGTTCTCTGCTGCCAATGACTGGAAGGAACTGCAAAAATCACTGAAGCAGGAGACTCATATCTCCCTCACTAGCTTTAAGCACCAGCTGTCAAAGCAGCTCACAGATCACTGCACCTGTATATAGCCTATCTGTAAATCCCATCCAACAACCTCATCCCCATACTGTATTTATTTATTTATGTATCTTGCTCCTTTGCACCCCAGTATCTCTACTTGCACATTCATCTTCTGCACATTCCAGTGTTTAATTGCTATATTGTAATTACTTTGCCACCATGTCCTATTTATTTCCTGACCTCCTTTATCCTACCTCATTCGCACACACTGTATATAGACTTTTTCTACTGTATTATTGACTGTATGTTTGTTTATTCCATGTGTAACTGTGTTGTTGTATGTGTTGAACTGCTTTGCTTTATCTTGGCTTGATAGTTGGTATTCAGCAGTCATAAAAGTATGTATTATTTACGTTGAAGAACTACAAAACAGTGTGTTTGTCAGACAGCATAGGTAGCAGCTCTATAGAGATGAGATGATGACTTGGAATTAAATAATAAAACAAATGTAATATACACAACAACTGAAATATTTCATTTAAGTAATGTGAATACAGTTGAAGTCGGAAGTTTACGTACACCTTAGCCAAATACATTTAAACTCAGTTTTTCACAATTCCTGACATTTAATCCTAGTAAAGATTTCCTGTTTTAGGTAAGTTAGGATCAGCACTTTATTTTAAGAATGTGAAATGTTAGAATAATAGTAGAGAGAATTATTTCTTTCATATTTTATTTTTTTCCATCATTCCCAGTGGGTCACAAGTTTACATACACTCAATTAGTATTTGGTAGCATTGCCTTTAAATTCTTTAACTTGGGTCAAACGTTTCGGGTAGCCTTCCACAAGCTTCCCACAATAAGTTGGGGGAATTTTGGCCCATTCCTCCTGACAAAGCTGGTGTAACTGAGTCAGCTTTGTAGGCCTCCTTGCTCGCACATGCTTTTTCAGTTCTGCCCACAAATTCTCTATATGATTGAGGTCAGGGCTTTGTGATGGCCACTCCAATACCTTGACTTTGTTGTCCTTAAGCCATTTTGCCACAACTTTGGATGGATGCTTGGGGTCATTGTCCATTTGAAGGCCCATTTGCGACCAAGCTTTAACTTCCTGACTGATGTCTTGAGTTGTTGCTTCAATATAGCCACATCATTTTCCTCCTCATGATGCCATCTATTTTGTGAAGTGCACCAGTCCCTCCTGCAGCAAAGCACCCCCACAACATGATACTACCACCCCGGTGCTTCACGGTTGGGATGGTGTTCTTCGGCTTGAAAGCCTCCCCCTTTTTCCTCCAAACATAACGATGGTCAGTATGGCCGAACAGTTCTATTTTTGTTTCATCAGACCAGAGGACATTTCTCCAAAAAGTATGATATTTGTCCCCATGTGCAGATGCCAACTATAGTCTGGCTTTTTTATGTCGGTTTTGGAGCAGTGGCTTCTTCCTTCCTTGCCTTCAGGTTATGTAGATATAGGACTCGTTTTTATTGTGGATATAGTGTGTATTGTGGATATAGTGTATATTGTGTGCCTGTTTCCTCCAGCATATTCACAAGGTCCTTTGCTGTTGTTCTGGGATTGATTTGCATTTTTCACACCAAAATACATTCAACTCTAGGAGACAGAACGTGTCTCCTTCCTGAGCGATATGACTGTTGCGTGGTCCCATGGTGTTTATACTTGTGTACTATTGTTTGTACAGATGAACGTAGTACCTTCAGGCATTTGGAAATTGCTCCCAAGGATGAACCAGACTTGTGGAGGTCTACAATGTTTTTTATGAGGTCTTGGCTGATTTCGTTTGATTTTCACATGATGTCAAGCAAAGAGGCACTGAGTTTGAAGGTGGGCCTTGAAATACATCCACAGGTACACCTCCAATTGACTCAAATGATGTCAATTAGCCTATCAGAAGTTTCTATAACCATGACATCATTTTCTGGAATTTTCCAAGCTTTTTAAAGGCACTGTCAATTTAGTGTATATAAACTTCTGACCCACTGGACTTGTGATACAGTGATTTATAAGTGAAATAATCTGTCTGAAAACAATTGTTGGAAAAATAACTTGTGTCATGCACAAAGTAGATGTCCTAACCAACTTGCCAAAACTATAGTTTGTTAACAATAAATTTGTGGAGTGGTTGAAAAATGACTCCAACCTAAGTGTGTAAACTTCCAACTTCAACTGTAAAGGATGGTTAATAAGGGGTAAGCAGTAGCGGGCAGTCACTACCATCATGGGACTTTTATTAATCTTTTTATTCAGTGTTGTTACAGCGTTCAACTGTATTAATCAACACGAAATCAAAAACAGTGATTATTTTATTTATCTGTTATTTTACCAGGTAAGTTGACTGAGAACACATTCTCATTTGCAGCAACAACCTGGGGAATAGTTACAGGGGAGAGGAGGGGGATGAATGAGCCAATTGTAAACTGGGGATTATTAGGTGACCCTGATGGTTTGATTGGGAATTTAGCCAGGACACTGGGGTTAACATCCCTACTCTTACAGTAAGTGCCATGGGATCTTTAATGACCGCAGAGAGTCAGGACACCCATTTAACATCCCATCCGAAAGACGGCACCCTACACAGGGCAGTGTCCCCAATCACTGGCTTCAGGCATTGGGATATTTTTTAGACCAGAGGAAAGAGTGCCTCCTACTGGCCCTCCAACACCACCTGGTCTCCCATCCAGGAACTGACCAGGACCAACCCTGCTTAGCTTCAGAAGCAAGCTAGCAGTGGTATGCAGGGTGGTATGCTGCTGGCAAATTATCAAACCAAAACATAACTGAACCAAAACATAACGACCTCGATATAATATTGTCCAAATTTTATTCGCTCAACTCTATTATCACGATACTTAGGTGCCAATACAATATGTATTGTGATTCTTACGATTCTATATGTATTGTGATTCTCACGATTCTATATGTATTGTGATTCTCACGATTCTATATGTATTGTGATTCTCACGATTCTATATGTATTGTGATTCTCACGATTCTATATGTATTGTGATTCTCACGATTCTATATGTATTGTGATTCTCACGATTCTATATGTATTGTGATTCTCACGATTCTATATGTATTGTGATTCTCACGATTCTATATGTATTGTGATTCTCACGATTCTATATGTATTGTGATTCTCACGATTCTATATGTATTGTGATTCTCACGATTCTATATGTATTGCGATTTTGTTTTCAATTTGATGTTCCGATCAAATTTCTCACTATATGTCTGCTGCAGAGAGACAGGAGAGCATGATAAATCAAGGTTTGATCAGACAGGGAAATGAAAGTGCTGATGTTGGCTCAAAACTTTAAAAGAAGAACAAGCTATAAAATGAACAATTCTGGAGTTTGTCCCCACAGGTACAGTGGACTAGCACTAGTTAACGTTACCTACAGTAGATTCTTTTAAACAAATATTGATATAATATTGTCCAAAAGCCCAAGTCCGTGATAGCCCTTTGAGCTAAAGCGTCAGCATAATCTTAGTAAGGTCAAACAAGTCTACACTGAACCTCCTACAGGGCCTTCAGAAAGTAATCACACCCCTTGACCTTTTCCACATTTTGTTGTGTTACAAAGTGGGATTAAAAGGGATTTAATTGTGTATGTCAACAATCTACACAAAATACTCTGTAATGTCAAAGTGGGAGAAAAATTCTAACACCTGTAAAAAAAAAAAGAAACATAAAACGCAAAATATATCTTGATTTGATGAATATTTATCCCCCTGAGTCAATACATGTCAGAATGACCTTTGGCAACGATTACAGCTGTCAGTCATTCTCGGGAAGTCTCTAAGAGCTTTCCACATCTGGATTGTGCAACATTTGCCACTTCTGTTGTCATCTGATGAAAATGAAGCTATTTTCTGCCAAATGTGTTGCACTAATGTATTTTCTGTGAAGGAAAACTATAGTTGCACGTCCCTCTATTGAAGCAAAAAAACACTGTTGTCTTTCAACGCGACCCTTGTCAGTACACAGCCCACTTTCTCCCATTGTTCTACAGTATTTACAAACAAACTCGTGACTGGATCAACTGTTCTGGGGAACTACGACAAGCTTCATAGTGTAAAATAATGTGAGAGGTTAAATGAAAAATGCGAACTGCGTATTACGCAAGTTGACTGCAGGTATTTACTTAAAAAATTGCTACAAATATTAAAGTGTATTGAAAAACTTTAAATAAATAGTTTCAACGGTATTGACGGTATTGAAAACTCATCCCGTGACCTTTGGAATATTTGTATTCTGTACAGGCTTCCTTCTTTTCACTCTATCAATTAAGTTCGTATTGTGAAGAAACTACAATGCCATTAAACTCTGTAACTGTTTTAAAATCACCATTGGCCTCATGGTGAAATCCCAGAGCAGTTTCATTCCTCTCCGGCATCTGAGTTAGGAAGGACGCCTGTATCTTTGAAGTGACTGGTTGTATTGATGTACCATCCAAAGTGTAATTTACAACTTCACCGTGCTCAAAGGGATATTCAATGTGTCTTGTAGCTGCTCCTCTTTGCGAGGCATTGGAAAACCTCTCTGGTCTTTATGGCTGAATCTGTATTTGAAATTCACTGCTCAACTGAGGGACCTTACAGATCATTGTATCTGTGGGGTACAGAGATAAAGTAGTCATTCAAAAATCATGTTGAAAACTATTATTGCACACAGAGTGAGTCCATGCAACGTATTACTTATTACTCCTGAACTTATTTAGGCTTGCTATAACAAAAGGGTATTCATACTTGTTGACTCAAAACATTTCAGCTTTAAATGTTTTATACATTTGTAAAAATGTCTCAAAACATCAATCTACTTTGACATTATGGGGTATTGTGTGTAGGACAGTGACAAACAAAAACTCAATTTAATCCATTTTAAATTTAGGTTTTAAAAAGTCAAGGGGTATGATGTGTGAATACTTTCTGAAGGCACTGCATGTTTCATGTGCAATCAAATGTGTTAGTGAGGATGTTGGCTTGGCCAGACGTTACGAGCAGTGTGTTGATTGCCCTGGTCCCTTGGCTAGGGAGCTGAGATATGCATCAATGCAGGTGGAGAGGATCCACATGTTCAGGTTACAAAGGAGGTTCCACTGGGGTGTTTCCACCAATACTTTTCCACTGTGGAGAGAGACTGCGATACGGTGACCGCACACACACAAGTGCGGACACACGCAGACACAAACACGAACGCATACGCAGACACACACACACGCGCACCTCTTCCCACCACTCAAGGCCCAGTAGGAGAAGGATCATATTTAGGGTGAAGGGTCAAAGCCACTAATGGGACAATAGTCCACTCCACTATGGCCATTATGCACTGGCCTTTACATGATCTCACATACACACACACACACACACACACACACACACACACACACGCACACACACGCACGCACGCACACACACACACACACACACACACACACACACACACACACACACACACACACACACACACACACACACACACACACACAGACACAGACACAGACACAGACACAGACACAGACACAGACACAGACACAGACACAGACACAGACACAGACACAGACACAGACACAGACACAGACACACACAAGCTAATGGAGCCCTTATATCTAGCACAATAGAGAGAAATGGAGAGAGAGTGTGAAAAAGGAACGCGATAGAGACAGATCGATGTCATTGAGAGAGATGAAAAGTGGGAGAGAGGGAGAGGGATGTGAAAAAGAGGGCAATAGGGGTGGACTCATTTGCACACCTTTATTGTCTCATTTCCTTTCTCATCAGCCCATCATTCCCTGTCAATCACAAGTCTAGCTGTCTTTCACAAATAAAAGACCTCAAATATATAATTCCATCTTAAAGTCAGATTCTTCTTCCCTTTGTCAGTAGAGAAACACGAAGTGGAATGCTATCAGGGAAATGGCTTTGGAATTGAATGAGCTGGGAAATAGACAGAAGTATACAACAGATATAGAGCTAGTTAGTAACTAGCTAGTTAGCTAGTTATTATATGAGATCATCTTTTTTTAATGTAGATATTATGTGATGCTGATAGGCTACGTCTATGTGCAGATAGCTCTTCCATAGAAGTCATTGATGTACAGTAAGGCTATGATATTGTATTGTATTTTTCATATGACGTTGCTCGAGTCCCCCACTGTTCTTCTCAGAGCCGGCCTGCCTGGTGGCAGTGGAAATAGCTTCTCTCGGCAAGTTTGTGCTTGTTTGTGTACCTATCCATATGTGTTAGAAACTCTGTGGTGATGGAAGCAGCGATGTCACCAAACAAGCTCAGGCTGACACTGTGCAGAGACCTGGAAGTTAGTCTGGCTCAGTGTAAACTGTAGGGTTGGAAGGGTATGTGGGAGTCCCTCTGTCCACGCACGCACACGCACGCACACACGCACGCACACACGCACGCACGCACGCACACACACACAGAGATGAAGATCTAGGCAGAGATAAAGAGGATGAGGGAGAGAAAGATGAGTGAGGGAGATATAAACGGGAAAAGAGTAAGATAATTAAGGAGAGGGAGATAGTGAGGGAGGGAGAGAAGCGAGGTGGAAAGATAAGGGAGGTGAGATGAGAGATAAGGGAGGTGGAGGGGGCATTGAGATGTTAAGAGTGAGGGAGGAAATTAGAGGAGCAGTGGAAGAGAGAAAGAGGAGAGAGAGGGAGAGAGGGATAGGGAGAGAGAGAGAGGGATAGAGGGATAGAGGGATAGAGAGGGAGAGAGAGAGAGAGAGAGAGAGGGATAGAGAGAGAGAGAGAGAGGGAGAGGGATAGAGAGAGAGGGATAGAGGGATAGAGAGAGAGAGAGGAGAGAGAGAGGGATAGAGGGATAGAGAGAGAGGGATAGAGGGAGAGGGGGATAGAGGGAGAGAGGGATAGAGGGAGAGAGGGGGGTATAGAGAGAGAGAGAGAGAGGGAGAGAGGGAGAGAGAGGGATAGAGAGAGAGAGAGAGATAGAGAGAGAGGAGAGAGATAGAGAGAGAGAGAGAGAGAGAGAGAGAGAGAGAGAGAGAGAGGGAGAGAGGGAGAGGGATAGAGAGAGAGAGGGCGAGAGGGATAGAGAGAGAGAGAGAGAGAGAGAGTTGACAGAGGGAGAGAGATAGATTTGCACATCATTACAACACTGTATATAGACATAATATGACATTCAAAATGTCTTTATTCTTTTGGAACTTTTGTGAGTGTAATGTTTACTGTTAATTTTAGTTTATTATCTGCTGATAGGCTTAACCACTTAACCACTTGCTTTGGCAATGTAAACACGTTTCCCAAGCCAATAAAGCTCCTTTTGCATTGAAATTGAATTGAGAAAGAGATGGTACAGACAGTCCGAATGTACAAAAGAAATCTAATTGAATTTGTCACATGCGCCAAATACAACACCGTGAAATGCTTACTTACAAGCCCTTAACCAACAATGCAGTTTTAAGATAATAGAGTTAAATTAAGAAAATGTATACTAAATAAACTAAAGTTAAATTTAAAAAAATGAAAACAAGTAACACAATAAAATAATAATGAGGTACCGAGTCAATGTGCGGGGTTACAGGTTAGTCGAGGTAATTCCTACATGTAGGTAGGAGTAAAGTGACAATGCATAGATAATAAACAGTGAGTGGCAGCAGTGTAAAAACAAAGGGGGGTGTCAATGCAATAGTCTGGTGGCCATTTTATTAATTGTTCAGCAGTCTTATGGCTTGGGGGTGGAAGCAGGAAGCTTCGCCCCAGTGATCTACTGGGCTGTACGGTGATCAGGCTGTTGTGTCGTCAGCAAACATAATGATGGTGTTGGAGTCGTGCTTGGCCACACAGTCGTGGGTTAAAGGAGAGTACAGGAGGGGACTAAGCACTAAGTATGTGTGATAGAGAGATGATTTGTGGAGGGGGAAAAATCTATTTCACTTTATTCCTTCTGCAGTTGTCCACTCTGTTGTTTTCCTCTGTAATTCCTTCTCTCCAGCATCGTGCTGCTGTGTCTCCATTAGTGTAGATGGAGCCCTGGGCCAGGCCGACATATTTACTGCCATATTAGTTTCATCCTCATAATTACCAAGGGCCTTTCTCCCAGCAGCCCAGCCTGAGGAAATGGTGCATTAGCACTGTGTGAGTGTGCGTGGGCATGCTGTCTGTCAGGTGGGCGTGCTTGATGAGAGCCTCCCTCTTTCCTTCCCTCCCTGCAGCATGTCATGATTATCTGGAGATCAGTGAAGTGGAGGTGTTGGCGTCCCTTATCGATCCAGCATCACTGTAATAGGCTTCTGGATTACAGGCCTGAGTCTCTCTCTCCCTGACTGAGACACAGTATTTATTTATTTTTATTTTACCTTTATTTAACTAAGCAAGTCAGTTAAGAACAAATTCTTATTTTCAATGACGGCCTAGGAACAATGTGTTAACTGCCTGTTCAGGGGCAGAACGACAGCTTGGGGATTGGGGATTTGAACTTGCAACCTTTCGGTTACTTGTCCAACGCTCTAACCGGCTACCCTGCCATCCCAGTTTTCACATTCACAAAGCCTTCAGAAGTCAGTGCCAGTAAAGCCTGGAACCCTGAAATGTTTTTGTTTTTTTACCTAGAATGGTGCTATAGTAATACCTGTACTGCCAAGTGCCCAATGGATACTTCTAGGGCCTGGTTAAGTACCTTTGAAATGCATCCCTTCCTTGAGGAACGCAATCATCCCTTTCCTGAGCCACTCAACCTCAGTGATGACTTCAAGGAAGGATGGAAGGAAGGAAGGAAGATAGGAAGGAAGATAGGAAGGAAGGAAGATAAGAAGGAAGGAAGGAAGATAGGAAGGAAGGAATGAAGGATAGAAGGAAGGAAGATAGGAAGGAAGGACGGAAGGAAGGAAGGAAGGAAGGAAGGAAGGAAGGAAGGAAGGAAGGAAGGAAGGAAGGAAGGAAGGAAGGAAGGAAGGAAGGAAGGAAGGAAGGAAGGAAGGAAGGAAGGAAGGAAGGAAGAATTATTCAAGTATCGGAACATGGCTCCTGTAACTCCAGTATGGCATTCGACCTATTGGAGCAGTGTCTGTAGCATAAGGTATCAACACACAGGAAAACAGTTCTGGAGTTGCTTGAACCTACTTGTTTAACTAGTTAGCACTTTTTGGTTTGGCCTCGTCTTGTCGTGAATTTGGGGTTTAATGTCAAAACGCATCAACTTAGCAAAATGTGTTTTTATGACGTACTGTACTTGCGACCTGACAAATTGTCTAATTTGTTGTTTTATCTAACAAGGGAACCTTTGTGCAACGTTTTGGGAACATTTGGAATATGTTAATTAGCTATCTGGGTACAGGGCGCCCCTCTTGGTCCATGGAGACGTCTGTTAGGTGTGTGCTCTCTTCTCTAAGTTGTGTGTACGTCAAACGGATGACACACTTCAATGCTCCCCCTCTGACATTGCTCTCTGGCTGTCCCTTTTTCCTTGACATGCTGACTGGTCTGCTTTTTATCCCTCCAGCTCCTTTCGCCTGTCTGTCTGTCTGTCTGTCTGTCTGTCTGTCTGTCTGTCTGTCTGTCTGTCTGTCTGTCTGTCTGTCTGTCTGTCTGTCTCTCTGTCTGTCTGTCTGTCTGTGTCTGTCTGTCTGTCTGTCTGTCTGTCTGTCTGTCTGTCTGTCTGTCTGTCTGTCTGTCTGTCTGTCTGTCTGTCTGTCTGTCTGTCTGTCTGTCTGTCTGTCTGTCTGTGTCTCTCTCTGTCTCACTCTCTCTGTCTCTCTTTCTCTCTCTTTCTGTCTTTCTCTCTCTCTCTAACCCTCACGGCAGGCACATTGTGCAGAGAGAGAGAGGGAGTGAAAAAGAGAAAATAACGAAAAACATCAAGCCTGCAGCCTGTATTCCAGTATCAGCGTGGTTGGTGTCTGAAGGGAGGTCAGGTCACAGAGTCCTTGTAGGGACATAGAATAGAGGACAGGGATCCAGGGGGGAGGAGAGAACATCAGAGGAGAGGGGCCAATCTGGGGTGCATCTCAATAGTCTTCATCTCCTTGTCTCATGTACTCTCCTTCTGTACTGGAAGGTGCTTTCATGTGTCCAGCTCTCACATCAGTGCAGATGAAGGAGAGGAGATGAAGACCATAGCCTATTGAGATGGCTTAGTATCTAGAAATAGTGCTTGCTTGTAGCACTCAATGGGCCTATATTATGCACTTAGGGTCATATTTCCATTCTGGTTAGTGATTGCCTGTCTCTTTGTGAATCCTGTGCTGACTCAATGGTATAGGTTTCCACCTTTCCCTCTTGTTCTACTCTACAGGATAATACATCAGTACTATATTAACAATGTATATATAATATAGTATATATTAATAAAAGAATACTCTGGTGCTAGAAAAGGAGAGCCTGTAGCCGTGGGCTCTCTTTCCCACCGGGGCCGATCTCTTATGTTTTCTAGCTAGGTGACTGATGGACTTGCCGTATTGTTTTGGGACTTCCTGCCAGCGGGATGTTTAATAGCACTGCACGTTTCATGACGTTGAGCGCGTATAACAGGGGCTGTGCCATTGGATCCACCGCATCTAGCAGGCCTGTTCCATTCTTATCTGCGTAATGACTCTGTTTGCGTCGTGAGCTCTACTGGCGTGTGATGGCGATGGCTGCTATTACTCGCGCCGCGCGATCACTGTATGACCATGTCAAATATCAGCTAGCTGAGACGAACACGCAAAGCGCACGGAGCCATGACAAAAACAACTTGTATTGGTGATGATTGTGATGAATCAACGCCTTTTTCCCTCCCAACATGGATATTGTTATTACTGGGTATGTTGTGAATATCAAGCCCCTACGTTTAATGGTGATGGTGTGTATTTATGTGGTCACTGTGTGAGAGAGAGAGAGAGAGAGAGAGAGAGAGAGAGAGAGAGAGAGAGAGAGAGAGAGAGAGAGAGAGAGAGAGAGAGAGAGAGAGAGAGAGAGAGAGGATAAATGGCACTTCAAGAAACTATGTTATTGGGCTTTATATCTTTCCCAGGCTATTTAGACTTAATGTAGCGTAATTCAGAGTGACAGAGGGGGAAGGAGAAAACACATGATAGACGAGGTTGGGTATAGGAAAGAGAGAGAGAGGCAGGGGAGAAGGGATTGTAAGTACAGAGCAGTAGAACACAAGGAAGCAGTATTGTATGTTCTGCTTGCTTGGAGCATGCATGTCAAAGAATTGTAGGATATTTATGTCATGTATTGATCAAAAATCCTACCCCTCACAGGTTACATTTGTTACATGTACAGGTAACTGCCTAAATAAATGAAACACTTGAGTAAATGAGGAATACGAAGTATATTGAAAGCAGGTATTTCCACACAGGTGTGGTTCCTGAGTTAATTAAGCAATTATCAACCCATCATGCTTAGGGTCATGTATAAATATGCCTCGTTGCCCATTATTCTGGCTACCATGGCTAGAAGAAGAGATCTCAGTGACTTTGACAGAGGTGTCTGAAAGGAGACTAGGGGGTTTAAAGGGTGTATGTTTGTGTGTGTCTCAGTCACCAGATCTCAACCCAATTGAACACTGGGGAGGTGCCTGAGACAGCGTTTTCCACCACCATCAACAAAATACCAAGTGATGGAATTTCTCGTGGAAGAATGGTGTCACATCTCTCCAATAGAGTTCCATACACTTGTAGAATCTATGCCAAGGCCCAGTGAAGCTGTTCTGACACCAAATAAAGAGGGAGGTGTGTTTTTCCTTTATTTTGGCAGTTACTTTGTTATGTTACGAAAATGTTAATTAAACGTTTTAACCTTGCATCAGTTGTCATCCCCACCTCTATCCTCGCCATCCTCCCCTATTGTCCCCCTCACTCTGAAGTGGAGTCCCCTTGCCCTTTAGTCTACGTCATAAACAGTGGCACCCACACCGCTAAACTGCATTTGACCCAGCAGGCCAGGCTGATAACTGTGGAGGCTGGAAAGAGCCAGGCTGGTGGCTGAAACAGGATCTGTGTTCACTGAGGGGCCGCCAGCTGGGCCCCACAACCCACCGATCGCACAGGTGCCAATAAACCACCCAAGGCAAAGATCCGTGAATTATGCAAACAGTGGCCCCAGTGCCAAGTGATGTTTCTCATTACCGGCGTCCTGTACATGTCTCCCTCTCTCTCAGCCTTGTCAAAATGACCTGTTCCCCTCAGGTATCTCCATGCTGTCCATCAGTCAGGCTGGGGGGGCTGGGCCTGGGCCTTCTAACAGTGTGTACAGGTATGATGGAGTGCCCAATCCAATACCAATGAACTGAACTACACTCTGGATTTATGTGGACTCAATGGTCAGTTTGTGGATTGGGTGCTGTTTTAGTGAGGAAAAGGAACACAGTAGAATTCTAGCTTGTAATATTACTCATTACATGTCGATTATTGATCTTGTGTGCATCTGGGCCTCACAGGATGTACAGTATTGACTGGTTATGTAACTAATCTATTTCGTATCATTAGTACGCTACTGCTAACACTTTGATTGTGAGTCCGTTGTGGCTGGCAGCACAGCCTATCTAGAACACAGAGATCTATAACAGTCTATGTTTGTGAGTCCGTTGTGGCTGGCAGCACAGCCTATCTAGAACACAGAGATCTATAACAGTCTATGTTTGTGAGTCCGTTGTGGCTGGCAGCACAGCCTATCTAGAACACAGAGATCTATAACAGTCTATGTTTGTGAGTCCATTGTGATCGGTTGTACAGCGAGGCAGTGCACAGTATCTTAAACGCATCAGTGAGCTGCTGCTGTGTAGGTAATTGGTTGGAGAAGCTCTCCGGCATGACCAGCCCACATACGGTATGTTGTACCAACGACAAGTCTGGAATGAGCTGGAACCGTGCCAACGTGTGAGTTTGGACTTAAAAGAGGGCAAAGGAAGAGAGGGAATCTGCTCTAATTGTGTTTGAAACAAGATCTGTTACTGCAGTGTCACCTGCTGAGTTACTGTAATAGCTGGCTTCTGCTTTTCACAAGAAAACATGGTGAAAGGGAGCATAGTTCAACACGTTAGCATGTTAGAACGTCGGTTGTTCGTTGTTTTAAATGTGTATGCATGTTTACTGGTTGATTTGAAAGAAATATCCGATGCGGTGGTGGTGAACGCCATTGGTCATAAATGTAATGCAATTCTGGACGCCATATGAGTTGGTTTAACATGGTTAGTTTAGGACGGGCAATGTCATTAGTGTTTCAACACCCTTTCCTCATATACACACTGTTTCCACGCACTGTGAGTCTGCTCCGAATCTGTGAGACTTCTTAAGACGCTCTGCTGGCTTTACGTTTCACCTCGGTACCCTCCATGTTATTCTGTATGTGGAAGGTATGCCTACCTGCCGGCGCCTGCCTTTGTGTCCTTATATGTCGGCCCGTTTCAAATGACACCGGCCCATCTTGTTAATTGCCCGAGTGCCCCACCCCACTTGCTCTATGTTCCTCCGGCCCCCCAACTGACCCTCCGCATCTCAGCCCTCTGTCACGGACCACCAGGTCTGTCAAGGAACCCTCGGACGGAGGGTAAGGAGAGACAGAACAGACAGAAACATGTGGGGGGCAATGGGGGCCCTCCCAGTAGCACCTAGATATCAAATCACATGTCAGATCTGGTGGCCTGAGAAGAGAGGAAGGAAGGAGAGGAAAAAGACAAGTGTGTAACTGTTACTGTAACGTCACTCCGGCCCCTACCTGTGAAACCCACGACCAGACCTCTCCTCTACTTCTCCCCTCGGGCCATCATACCAGCAGCAGAGGCTATGGTTTCTCCTGATTGCTTTTCCCCTCCTTGCCTCCCTGTCTCACTGTTACAGTCGGCTGGATTTCCCCATTCATTTTTAATCCCCCAGTCCTAATCTAATTTTACCCTGGGTGGCTAAGGGTATAAGTAGTTTTGAAGAATACGAAAAGCCCACGGATGTACTTCATGCTCAACATTTTGTACGGCTGAAAAGGAATCGAGCCGCACTAACGCACTCGTACCATTGCAATTCGACGTTTCAGCCAATGACCTTCAACTGTAGGAACAACAAATCAAAACCAGCGCGAGACTATAAGGTTGTATCTGCATTTTTGTCAAAAAGTAGTTATTGACAGCCTTGTTCTGTTCGATGTTCTTTACCGATATAGTACTCTAAATACCCCAATTCATGTTGTTAAGTTCAAAAGAACCAATGAGGGTTCAGAACTTTAAAGGCAATTATCTCACAATCATATTTTTGCAGATATAACCTTATAGTCCCAAGCTCTCACAGTTGTTGTTTGGAAAGACACTCGGTGGAGGGAAAGACAGAGAGAAGGAACTGAAACATTCCCTTCTGTCTGGGTGACAATGCCGCTAGCTCTAATGCCCTGGCTGACGGATGGAGATAATAGTGGCAATAGAGCCAGCCCCGGGCCCGGCAGGAACTCTAAATCACAGTTCCCCATCGCAACACCCAATTGCATCTCTCATTAATCAGAGTCCCCTGTCTAACTGGGTGAGACAACAGAGCCGGTGGTGGATTTGCCAGATTGGGGACTATTGCTAGTCAAAGCCACTTTTGGCTGCTAGAGTTGACGTCTGAACCAGCCGACTGGTCCCAGTCAAAGTTGTTTAATCAGCAGGCGGGGTGATAAATGGTGTGTGGCTCGTGGCTTGGTGCTCAGGAGTGTCTTTATGCTCCTTGTTTTCTTGCAGCAGTAACTGCCGGTGTGTTTGTATTCTCAACGCTGGTCACCCCAGGAACAGGCCAGCAACCAGGGAGGCTCCGGGGATGGGAGGGTAACACCAGCAGTTATTTTTTTAAATGTTTTAAATGTAACCTTTTTTTAACTTAGCAGTCCTAGTGCTGAGAGTAACACCAGCAGTTATCAGTCCGAGAGCAGAGAGTAACACCAGCAGTTATCAGTCCTAGTGCTGAGAGTAACACCAGCAGTTATCAGTCCTATTGCTGAGAGTAACACCAGCAGTTATCAGTCCTATTGCTGAGAGTAACACCAGCAGTTATCAGTCCTTTTCCTGAGAGTAACACCAGCAGTTATTAGTCCTATTGCTGAGAGTAACACCAGCGGTTATCAGTCCTTTTCCTGAGAGTAACACCAGCAGTTATCAGTCCTATTGCTGAGAGTAACACCAGCAGTTATCAGTCCTTTTCCTGAGAGTAACACCAGCAGTTATCAGTCCTTTTCATGAGAGTAACACCAGCGGTTATCAGTACTTTTCCTGAGAGTAACACCAGCGGTTATTAGTCCTTTTGCTGAGAGTAACACCAGCAGTTATCAGTCCTTTTCCTGAGAGTAACACCAGCAGTTATCAGTCCTTTTCATGAGAGTAACACCAGCAGTTATCAGTCCTATTGCTGAGAGTAACACCAGCAGTTATCAGTCCTTTTCCTGAGAGTAACACCAGCAGTTATCAGTCCTTTTCATGAGAGTAACACCAGCGGTTATCAGTACTTTTCCTGAGAGTAACACCAGCGGTTATTAGTCCTTTTGCTGAGAGTAACACCAGCAGTTATCAGTCCTATTGCTGAGAGTAACACCAGCAGTTATCAGTCCTATTGCTGAGAGTAACACCAGCAGTTATCAGTCCTATTGCTGAGAGTAACACCAGCAGTTATCAGTCCTTTGCTGAGAGTAACACCAGCAGTTATCAGTCCTTTTGCTGAGAGTAACACCAGCAGTTATCAGTCCTATTGCTGACAGTAACACCAGCAGTTATCAGTACTTTTGCTGAGAGTAACACCAGCAGTTATCAGTCCTATTGCTGAGAGTAACACCAGCAGTTATCAGTCCTATTGCTGAGAGTAACACCAGCAGTTATCAGTCCTATTGCTGAGAGTAACACCAGCAGTTATCAGTCCTTTTGCTGAGAGTAAAACCAACAGTTATCAGTCCTATTGCTGAGAGTAACACCAGCAGTTATTAGTCCTCGTGCTGAGAGTAACACCAGCAGTTATTAGTCCTATTGCTGAGAGTAACACCAGCAGTTATTAGTCCTTTTGCTGATAGTAACACCAGCAGTTATTAGTCCTAGTGCTGAGAGTAACACCAGCAGTTATTAGTCCTAGTGCTGAGAGTAACACCAGCAGTTATCAGTCCTGCTGGTGTTACTCTAGTGCTGAGAGTAACACCAACAGTTATTAGTCCTAGTGCTGAGAGTAACACCAGCAGTTATTAGTCCTAGTGCTGAGAGTAACACCAGCAGTTATTAGTCCTAGTGCTGAGAGTAACACCAGCAGTTATTAGTCCTAGTGCTGAGAGTAACACCAGCAGTTATCAGTCCTGCTGGTGTTACTCTAGTGCTGAGAGTAACACCAGCAGTTATTAGTCCTAGTGCTGAGAGTAACACCAGCAGTTATCAGTCCTTGTGCTGAGAGTAACACCAGCAGTTATTAGTCCTAGTGCTGAAAGTAACACCAGCAGTTATTAGTCCTAGTGCTGAAAGTAACACCAGCAGTTATTAGTCCTAGTGCTGAGAGTAACACCAGCAGTTATTAGTCCTAGTGCTGAAAGTAACACCAGCAGTTATTAGTCCTCGTGCTGAGAGTAACACCAGCAGTTATTAGTCCTATTGCTGAGAGTAACACCAGCAGTTATTAGTCCTTTTGCTGATAGTAACACCAGCAGTTATTAGTCCTAGTGCTGAGAGTAACACCAGCAGTTATTAGTCCTAGTGCTGAGAGTAACACCAGCAGTTATTAGTCCTAGTGCTGAGAGTAACACCAGCAGTTATTAGTCCTAGTGCTGAGAGTAACACCAGCAGTTATTAGTCCTAGTGCTGAGAGTAACACCAGCAGTTATCAGTCCTAGTGCTGAGAGTAACACCAGCAGTTATTAGTCCTAGTGCTGAGAGTAACACCAGCAGTTATTAGTCCTAGTGCTGAGAGTAACACCAACAGTTATTAGTCCTAGTGCTGAGAGTAACACCAGCAGTTATTAGTCCTAGTGCTGAGAGTAACACCAGCATTTATTAGTCCTAGTGCTGATAGTAACACCAACAGTTATTAGTCCTAGTGCTGAGAGTAACACCAGCAGTTATTAGTCCTAGTGCTGAGAGTAACACCAGCAGTTATTAGTCCTAGTGCTGAGAGTAACACCAGCAGTTATTAGTCCTAGTGCTGAGAGTAACACCAGCAGTTATTAGTCCTAGTGCTGAGAGTAACACCAGCAGTTATTAGTCCTAGTGCTGAGAGTAACACCAACAGATGTCAGTCCCATTGCAAAACACCATGCTTTGTTACAACTTCACATTCAAGCTGGCTAATTAATTTGATCTTGCTTCGTGATACACCCGTTTTTTTTTATTAGTCCACACATGTCGCCCCGTCACCTACAGTAGAATCTGATGAACAACATGGTGGGACACAATGACATCCTACCAGACCTTTGATAAGAAAGTTCTAGCCAGTGTATCCCTCTGTCCTTCAGCTCTTGTTGGATGTAGTTGTCCAGTTTATCAGGTCCCAGGCTCCTATGACTGTCATGATCATTTATTTATAAGTTAATTACAATTAGCTTTTTGCTTTAGCGCCATCTGTACCTGAGCACATCTAGTCAGGTGCAGAAGTAATCCGTCTAGTGCCAGAGACTCATTGGGAGGAGGAGAGGCTTGGAAGTTCTGACTGAACGGACACACATTTGAGCTCCTCCGAATGGTCCATTTATTTTTTGCTGGTATATAAATTTATGCTATGAAATCCTGCGATTTCATTGGGGCAGTTCCCCCTCAAAGCAAATAGTTGGCAACACAATCCAAGCAACGTTTGCACTGCCTGTGCGCCCACGGAGGCTGAGCTGCTGCTGGCAGTCACTAAGGGGCAGTAAGTAGTAAGTAACTGAACAGCATGTTTTGAACAATATATTTTAGAAACAGGAAAAAAAACACATGTATAGCACTTTTACAAGCATTTAAAACATCATCCATAAATTATATATATATATATATATATATATATATATATAAATCCAGAAAATCACTTTGTAGGATTTTTAAGGAATTTATTTGCAAATTATGGTGGATGGAAAATAAGCATTTGGTCAATAACAAATGTTTATCTCAATACTATGTTATATACCCTTTGTTGGCAATGACAGAGGTCAAACGTTTTCTGTAAGTCTTCCCAAGTTTTTCACACACTGTTGCTGGTATTTTGGCCCATTCCTCAATGCAGATCTCCTCTAGAGCAGTGATGTTTTGGGGCTGTTGCTGGGCAACACGGACTTTCAACTCCCTCCAAAGATTTTCTATGGGGTTGAGATCTGGAGACTGCCTAGGCCACCTCAGGACCTTGAAATGCTTCTTACGAACCCACTCCTTCGTTGCCCGGGCGGTGTGTTTGGGATCATTGTCATGCTGAAAGACCCAGCCACGTTTCAATGCCCTTGCTGATGGTAGGCTTTGTTACTTTGGTCCCAGCTCTCTGCAGGTCATTCATTAGGTCCCCCCGTGTGGTTCTGGGATTTTTGCTCACCGTTCTTGTGATCATTTTGACCCCACGGGGTGAGATCTTGCGTGCAGCCCCAGATCGAGGGAGATGATCAGTGGTCTTGTATGTCCTCCATTTCCTAATAATTGCTCCCACAGTTGATTTCTTCAAACCAAGCTGCTTACCTATTGCAGATTCAGTCTTCCCAGCCTGGTGCAGGTCTACAATTTTGTTTCTGGTGTCCTTTGACAGCTCTTTGGTCTTGGCCATAGTGGAGTTTGGAGTGTGACTGTTTGAGGTTGTGGACAGGTGTCTTTTATACTGATAACAAGTTCAAACAGGTGCCATTAATACAGGTAACAAGTAGAGGACAGAGGAGCCTCTGTGAGAGCCAGAAATCTTGCTTGTTTGTTGGTGACCAAATACTTATTTCCCACCATAATTTGCAAATAAATTCATTAAAAATCCTTCAATGTGATTTTCTGGATTTTTTTTTCTAATTTTGTCTGTCATAGTTGAATTGCACCTATGATGAAAATTACAGGCCGCTCTCATCTTTTTAAGTGGGAGAACTTGCACAATTGGTGGCTGACTAAATACTTTCCCCCCCACTGTATATATATATATACACCACCGTTCAAAAGTTTGGAATCACATAGAAATGTCCTTGTTTTTTAAAGAAAAGCATAAACATTTGTTTGATTGGTAACAGCTCTTCCCTTCCTGTTTCAGTGAGTATGCCAAAGTAAGCTGAACGGTGCCTATAATTGTAAGCTTGTGGGTGTTCATTCCGAGCTTGTATGACGGTGTTAGCCAGTGAGTTATCATGTTTGCGAGTCGCAGAACCACTGAATTCTAATTTCAAAGCTGTGGCAAGTTCAGCGTTGTCGTTAAGCATGTGTTGCTGTTGTAAACGAAGGAACCTCGTCACGTGTCTATTCGATGTTCGCTTCAACATGTAAACCCTGTCAGAACCCGTAGTGTTCGGATAGCCATCCAATGCGTCCTCTATGTCAGCATGGAACATCTCAGTATCGTTTGGCTGATCTGGAACGGGGTCAAAGGTGGGGACATTTTTGACGAGATTGTCAAGGGTTGGCTTCATCCTGTGGGGAAATTGGGGCCGAAAGGCCAAGAGGAGAAGCCAAGCTTTGGCTTGTTTGGTGAAGACGCGCCATATTGACTTGAAGCCAGTCAAACATCTCTTGAGAGACCTGAAAATAGCTGTGCAGTGACGCTCCCCATCTAACCTGACAGAACTTGAGAGGATCTGCAGAGAAGAATGGGAGAAACTCCCCAAATGTGCCAACGTTGTAGCGTCATACCCAAGAAGACTCGAGTCTGTAATCACTGCCAAAGGTTCTTCAACAAAGTACAGAGTAAAGGGTATACTTATGTAAATGTGATATTTATTTTTATTTTATTTTGTAAATTTGCAACAATTTCTAAAAACGTGTTTTTGTTTTGTCATTATAGGGTATTGTGTATAGTTTGATGAGGGGGAAAAACTATTTAATCAATTTTATAATAAGGATGTAATGTAACAATACTTTCCGAATGCAATATATATAAATCAAATCAAATGAAATCTTATTTGACACATACACATGGTCAGCAGATGGTAATGCGAGGGTAGCGAAATGCTTGTGCTTCTAGTTCTGACAATGCAGTAATAACCAACGAGTAATCTAACCTAACAATTTCACAACAGCTACCTTATACACACAAGTGTAAAGGGATGAAGAATATGTACATAAAGATATATGAATGAGTGATGGTACAGAACGGCATAGGCAATATGCAGTAGTTGGTATCGAGTACAGTATATACATATGAGATGAGTAATGTAGGGTATGTAAACATTATATTAAGTGGCATTATTTAAAGTGGATAGTGATACATGTATTACATAAAGATGGCAAGATGCAGTAGGTGGTATAGAGTACAGTATATACATATGATATGAGTAATGTAGGGTATGTAAACATTATATTAAGTGGCATTGTTTAAAGTGGCTAGTGATACATTTTTTACATGTATGGCAGCAGCCACTCAATGTTAGTGGTGACTGTTTAAAAGTCTGATGGCCTTGAGATAAAAGCTGTTTTTCAGTCTCTCGGTCCCTGCTTTGATGCACCTGTACTGACCTCGCCTTCTGGATGATAGCGGGGTGAACAGGCAGTGGCTCGGGTGGTTGTTGTCCTTGTCCTTGTTGATCTTTATGGCCTTCCTGTGACATCAGGTGGTGTAGGTGTCCTGGAGGGCAGGTAGTTTGCCTCGGTGATGAGTTGTGCAGACCTCACTACCCTCTGGAGAGCCTTACGGTTGTGGGCGGAGCAGCTGCCGTACCAGGCAGTGATACAGCCTGACAGGATGCTCTTGATTGTGCATCTATAAAAGTTTGAGTGTTTTTGGTGACAAGCAGAAATTCTTCAGCCTCTTGAGGTTGAAGAAGGGCTGCTGCGCCTTCTTCACCACGCTGTCTGTGTGGGTGGACCAACTCAGTTTGTCTGTGATGTGTACGCCGAGGAACTTAAAACTTTCCCACACTACTGTCCCGTCGATGTGGATAGGGGATAGGGGGGTGCTCCCTCTGCTGTTTCCTGAAGTCCACGATCATCTCCTTTGTTTTGTTGACGTTGACGTCAGTTTGGGTCGTCAGTTTGGGTGGAGGTGATATGGTCCTTGACTAGTCTCTCAAAGCACTTCATGATGACGGAAGTGAGTGCTACGGGGCAGTAGTCGTTTAGCTTAGTTACCTTAGCTTTCTTGGGAACAGGAACAATTGTGGCTCTCTTGAAGCACACCAGCCAGCTGGTCTGCGCCTGCTCTGAGGATGCGGCTGGGGATGCCTTCTGGGCCTGCAGCCTTGCGAGGGTTAACACGTTTACATTTTTTACTCGCGTCTGATGCAGTGAAGGAGAGTCCGCAGGTTTTGGTAGCTGGCCGTTTCAGTGGCACTGTATTGTCCTCAAAGCGAGCAAAGAAGTTGTTTAGTCTGTCTGGGAGCAAGACATCCATCCTGGTCCGCGACGGGGCTGGTTTTCTTTTTGTAATCCGTGATTGACTGTAGACCCTGCCACATACCTCTTGTGTCTGAGCCGTTGAATTGCGTCTCTACTTTGTCTCTATACTGACGCTTAGCTTGTTTTACTGCCTTGCGGAGGGAATAGCTACACTATTTGTATTCGGTCATGTTTCCGGTCACCTTGCCCTGATTAAAAGCAGTGGTTCGCGCTTTCAGTTTCGCGCGAATGCTGCCATCAATCCACAGTTTCTGTTTTGGGAATGTTTTAATAGTTGCTGTAGGTACGACATCGCCAATTCACTTGCTAATGAACTCGCTCACCGAATCAGCATATTCGTCAATGTTGCTGTTTGACGCAATGCGGAACATATCCCAATCCACGTGATCGAAGCAATCTTGAAGTGTGGAATCAAATTGGGCGTTGAACAGACCTGAGAGCGGAAAGCATATATATATTAATTTTTAACCAATCACAATTGGGGCGCCGCCCCTAACACCCTTATGGGTGAGCCGCCCCTGGCTTTGGTGTGCTTATCAATGCACAAGCACCCTTTTTCCCACTCCTATCGATACAATAATTGTATTAAGTCATACAAAAGTGTTACTGTGTGTGAAGTTTAAAATGCATTCTGTCATTACTAAATGTGTAATGTGATATACACTGCTCAAAAAATAAAGGGAACACTAAAATAACACATCCTAGATCTGAATGAATGAAATATTCGTGTTAAATACTTTTTTCTTTACATACTTGAATGTGCTGACAACAAAATCACACAAAAATTATCAATGGAAATCAAATTTATCAACCCATGGAGGTCTGGATTTGGAGTCAAAATTAAAGTGGAAAACCACACTACACTCCAGCCACATGAGGTCTAGCATTGTCTTGCATTAGGAGGAACCCAGGGCCAACCGCACCAGCATATGGTCTCACAAGGGGTCTGAGGATCTCATCTCTGTACCTAATGGCAGTCAGGCTACCTCTGGCAAGCACATGGAGGGCTGTGCGGCCCCCCAAAGAAATGCCACCCCACACCATGACTGACCCACCGTGAAACCGGTCATGCTGGAGGATGTTTCAGGCAGCAGAACTTTCTCCACGGCGTCTCCAGACTCTGTCCCGTCTGTCACGTGCTCAGTGTGAACCTGCTTTCATCTGTGAAGAGCACAGGCTGCCAGTGGCTAATTTGCCAATCTTGGTGTTCTCTGGCAAATGCCAAACGTCCTGCACGGTGTTGGGCTGTAAGCACAACCCCCACCTGTGGACGTTGGGCCCTCATACCACCCTCATGGAGTCTGTTTCTGAACGTTTGAGCAGACACATGCACATTTGTGGCCTGCTGGGGGTCATTTTGCAGGGCTCTGGCAGTGCTCCTCCTGCTCCTCCTTGCACAAAGGCGGAGGTAGCGGTCCTGCTGCTGGGTTGTTCCCCTCCTACGGCCTCCTCCACGTCTCCTGATGTACTGGCCTGTCTCCTGGTAGCGCCTCCATGCTCTGGATACTACGCTGACAGACACAGCATTCCTTCTTGCCACAGCTCGCATTGATGTTCCATCCTGGATGAGCTGTACTACCTGAGCCACTTGTGTGGGTTGTAGACTCCGTCTCATGCTACCACTAGAGTGAAAGCACCGCCAGCATTCAAAATTCAAAAGCATAGGAACTCAGAAGGGGTCTGTGGTCACCACCTGCAGAACCACTCCTTTATTGGGGGTGTCTTGCTAATTGTCTATAATTTCCACCTGTTGTCTATTCCATTTGCACAACAGCATGTGAAAGTTATTGTCAATCGGTGTTGCTTCCTAAATGGACAGTTTGATTTCACAGAAGTGTGATTGACTTGGAGTTACATTGTGTTGTTTAAGTGTTCCCTTTATTTTTTTGAGCAGTGTATTTCACTATTTTTTGACACAAAAAAAACATTTGATTGATAAAATATTTAATCAGTCGTCTTAATCAAATAAAGGGAATGATGACGCCATCTTTGCAAGAAGACGGAAATCTGTTTTAATTTGTCCTCAACTCGTGGCTCAGTTATTTCATTTAGGCTAAGTGGAGTTAGCCTGCCACAGAGCAGGTTCGTTCTGAATTTTTTGTTTTTTACATTTTATTTAACCTTCATTTAATATAATAATAATATATGCCATTTAGCAGACGCTTTTATCCAAAGCGACTTACAGTCATGTGTGCATACATTCTACGTATGGGTGGTCCCGGGAATCGAACCCACTACCCTGGCGTTACAAGCGCCATGCTCTACCAACTGAGCTACAGAAGGACCACATTTAACTAGGCAAGTCAGTTAAGAACAAATTCTTATTTACAATGACAGCCTACCCCAGCCAAACCCTAACTCAGACGATGCTGGGCCAATTGTGCACCTCCCTATGGGACTGGTTAAAAGCCACTTTCGTATGACCGGTTATCCCGAGTTGAACTCAGAGTTGAACAAAGTTACCTCGCTAACTCCTCAAACTTGCTTTGTAGGATACCTCTCTGTTTTTCATTGCATGTACCTCTTCTGACTCCCCCTACCAAAACCACCCCTGACTCCTCCTATCCCTCTCTTTCTCCACTCTCTCATCTCTACGTCACCTTGATCTTTCACCCCTAGCTTCTCCTCTCCTCCATTACAAAACCCATTGTCCCCCCCCCGCGTTCTCCTGCCTCTCCCTATATCATCTCTACCTCACCTCACCAGTGGTTATCTTAACTTCCATGACGGTTATGGAAATGTTACAGGTGGGAATGCAAATGCAGACCAATCCAACACAGCAAAGAGAAACCAGGCAGAAACGTACTGTCAGTTAACTAGATGACACCTCTCTTCTCCCTCTCTCTCGGGCTGTGAAGTGTCTCTCCTCTCCTCGCTCCGCTCTGCCCCTATGTCCCAGTAATTAGGGCTTGCTTTCTTGCGGCCACGGTGAGTGTGTGTGAGAGTGCACACACACATTTACTCGCAGATACACACATTTGTTCTCAAACAACACACACTTGTTCTTCTCACTGTCTAATACACACCCCACTCAGTCTCTATTAGCACTCTCTCCCCACCACACTCAACCTCACATCTCTAGTCACACATTTATATGGCCCACAATATCGGCTCCAGCCAGTACCCGGCAGGCCGCTCATTCTGCCTACCCTGGCAGCACCCATCATTTTGGGAGAAAGGTTTCTCCATTAGTGATCAAATCACATTAAGCCCTTCCTCCCTTCACGAGACTGTTGCCTCCCTCCATCCGTTTGTCTGTGATTGAATTACAGTCATAGCGGCATGTGGTAAACTCTGAGCCTCTGACATTTTATTTCAACCAAGACATCCATTAACATAGCGCTCTCTCACTCTCCATCATTCTCTCTCTCTCTCTCTCTCTCTCTCTCTCTCTCTCTCTCTCTCTCTCTCTCTCTCTCTCTCTCTCTCTCTCTCTCTCTCTCTCTCTCTCTCTCTCTCTCTCTCTCTCTCGCTCTCTCACTCTCCATCATTTTCTCTCTGTCTCTCTGTCTCTCTCTCTCTCTCTCTCTCTCTCTCTCTCTCTCTCTCTCCCTCTCTCTCTCTCTCTCTCTCTCTCTTTCTCCCCCGCTCTCTCGCTCTCTGTCATTCTCCCCCCTCTTTCTCACTCTCTCTCTCCCCTCTCTCTTCACCCCTCTCTTTCCCACTCATGTGTTATACTGTGGTAATTGCTCTCTGCCTGTATTGCAGGGTGCATTATTAATGCATAGGCTATGTGGCCTAGGCATTAATATAAGCAGTCAAAGAGAAAAAAAAGACAAAGAGAAAGAGACAGAGGTTTCGCGGAAGGAGATTGAGGTGCCTTGTGAGGATCAGGCGAGGAGTGGCTAATCTGCTTTTGCCATCGGTACTATTGGCTAACGTACAGTCGCTGGATAATAAAATGGATGAACTAAAAGCACGTATATCCTACAAACGGGACATTAAAAACTGTATATCTTATGTTTCACCGAGTCGTGCCTGAACGATGACATGACTAACATACATCTGGCGGGTTATACACTGTACCGGCAGGATAGAACAGCAGCCTCTTGTAACGTTTGCTTTCAACTCACAAACACGTAGATACCCTGAACGCAGCTCACTTTCCAGCCCACTTTCCAGCTCACACTCTCAAACACATAGATCCGCTGAACGCAGCTCACTCTCCAGATCCCAGAGCATAAGCTGTTCCGGATGACTCTCTGATCACGCTCTCCGCAGCCGATGTGAGTAAGACCTTTAAACAGGTCAACATAAACAAGGCCGCAGGGCCAGAGGATTTACCAGGACATGTACTCCGAGCATGCGCTGACCAACTGGCAAGTGTCTTCACAGACATTTTCAACCTCTCCCTGTCTGAGTCTGTAATACCAACATGTTTCAAGCAGACCACCATAGCCCCTGTGTCCAAGAACACTAAGGTAACCTGCCAAAGTGACTACCGACCAGAAGCACTCACGTCTGTAGCCATGAAGTCCTTTGAAAGGCTGGTCATGGCTCACGTCAACACCATTATCCCAGAAACCCTAGACCCACTTCAATTTGCATATCACCCCAACAGATCCACAGATGATGCTATCTCTATTGCACTCCACACTGCCCTTTCCCACCTGGACAAAAGGAACACTTATGTGAGAATGCTATTCATTGACTACAGCTCAGTGTTCAACACCATAGTGCCCTCAAAGCTCATCACTAAGCTAAGGTCCCTGGGACTAAACAACTACCTCTGCAACTGGATCCTGGACTTCCTGACGGGCCACCCCCAGGTGGTAAGGGTAGGTAACAGCACATCTGTCACGCTGATCCTCAGCACGGGGGCCCCCCAGGGGTGCGTGCTCAGTCCCCTCCTGTACTCCCTGTTCACTCATGACTGCACAGCCAGGCACGACTCCAACACCATCATTAAGTTTGCAGATGACACAACAGTGGTAGGTCTGATCACCGACAACGATGAGACAGCCTATAGGGAGGAGGTCAAAGACCTGACCATGTGGTGCCAGGACAACAACCTGATCAAAACAAAGGAAATGACTGTGGACAACAGGAAAAGAGGACTGATCACACCTCCATTCTCATTGATGGGGCTGTAGAGTAGCAGGTTCAGAGCTTCAAGTTTTTTGGCGTCCACATCACCAACAAACTAACATACGGCAAGCGGTACCAAAGTCCAGGTCCAAGAGGCTTCTAAACAGTTTCTACCCCCAAGCCATAAGACTTGTGAACATCTAATCAAATGGCTACCCACACTATCTGCAATACCCCCCTCGCTCTTTTACTCTGCTGCTACTCTCTGTTATTATCTATGCATAGTCACTTTAATAACTCTACCTACATGTACATATTACCTCAATTATTTAGACTAACCGGTGCCCCCCTCTTGTTTTTGTACAGCTCTTGTAGCGTACGGAACGGTACGGTCGTTTTGGTTTCACATTGTTATTTTGTTGCTGGTTCTCATTGTAATAAATATGATGACCACAAACAAAGGACGTTACACTGTATACAGTGAGTGCAAATGAGGTAAGATAAGGGAGTTAAGGCAATAAATAGGCCATGGTGGCGAAGTAATTACAATATAGCAATTAAAACACTGGAATGGTAGATGTGCAGAAGATGAATGTGCAAGTAGAGATACTTGCGGACGACACAACAGTGGTAGGCTTGATTACCAACAACGACGAGACGGTCTACAGGGAGGAGGTGAGGGCCCTCGGAGTGTGGTGTCAGGAAAATAACCTCACACTCAACGTCAACAAAACTAAGGAGATGATTGTGGACTTCAGGAAACAGCAGAGGGAACACCCCCCTATCCACATCGATGGAACAGTAGTGGAGAGGGTAGCAAGTTTTAAGTTCCTCGGCATACACATCACAGACAAACTGAATTGGTCCACTCACACTGACAGCGTCGTGAAGAAGGCGCAGCAGCGCCTCTTCAACCTCAGGAGGCTGAAGAAATTCGGCTTGTCACCAAAAGCACTCACAAACCTCTACAGATGCACAATCAAGAGCATCCTGGCGGGCTGTATCACCGCCTGGTACGGCAACTGCTCCGCCCTCAACCGTAAGGCTCTCCAGAGGGTAGTGAGGTCAGCACAACGCATCACCGGGGGCAAACTACCTGCCCTCCAGGACACCTACACCACCCGATGTTACAGGAAGGCAATAAAGATCATCAAGGACATCAACCACCCGAGCCACTGCCTGTTCACCCCGCTATCATCCAGAAGGCGAGGTCAGTACAGGTGCATCAAAGCTGGGACCGAGAGACTGAAAAACAGCTTCTATCTCAAGGCCATCAGACTGTTAAACAGCCACCACTAACATTGAGTGGCTGCTGCCAACACACTGTCATTGACACTGACCCAACTCCAGCCACTTTAATAATGGGAATTGATGGGAAATGATGTAAATATATCACTAGCCACTTTAAACAATGCTACCTTATATAATGTTACTTACCCTACATTATTCATCTCATATGCATACGTATATACTGTACTCTATATCATCGACTGCATCCTTATATAATACATGTATCACTAGCCACTTTAACTATGCCACTTTGTTTACTTTGTCTACATACTCATCTCATATGTATATACTGTACTCGATACCATCTACTGTATGCTGCCCTGTACCATCACTCATTCATATATTCTTATGTACATATTCTTTATCCCCTTACACTGTGTATAAGACAGTAGTTTTGGAATTGTTAGTTAGATTACTTGTTGGTTATCACTGCATTGTCGGAACTAGAAGCACAAGCATTTCGCTACACTCGCATTAACATCTGCTAACCATGTGTCTGTGACAAATAAAAATTTGATTTGATTTGGGGTGCAATGGAGATAAATAAATAAATACAGTATGGGGATGAGGTAGGTTGATAGATGGGCTGTTTACAGGTGCAGTGATCTGTGAGCTGCTCTGACAGCTGGTGCTTAAAGCTAGTGAGGGAGATATGAGTCTCCAGCTTCAGAGATTTTTGCAGTTCGTTCCAGTCATTGGCAGCAGAGAACTGGAAGGAAAGATCGACCAAAGGAGGAATTGGCTTTGGGGGTGACCAGTGAGATATACCTGCTGGAGTGTGTGAGGTGTATACTTTTGTTTCAAAGTGGATTTCTTTAAGACTACCAAGAAACACTGACCCTGATTTAGCCCACTGCAGTAAAAGGTTAAACCCTATCCTTTAGTCTGGGTTTTCAAGCTTGTACTGTGAGTGCTTTGACATAGACAGGTGGTGTCTTTGATAGTGCCACATAGCACTGAACACAATCAAAAGAACAACCCTCACTCAACTTACAAATTACAGGAAACGGAGGGCCAAGGCCACCCCCATTCACATCAACGGGACTGTAGTGGAGCGGGTTGAGAGCTGTCCAAGGATCTATTATGATCCAAACACACCAACACAGTCATGAAGAGGGCCCAACACCTCTTTCCCCTCAGGAGGCTGAAAAGATTTGGATTGGGCCTTCAGATCCTCAAAGTTCTACAGCTGTACCATGGAGAGCTGCATCACTGATTGGTATGGCAACCACTTGGCATCCGACTGCAAGACGCTACTGAGGGTAGTGAGTATGGCCCAGTACATCACTGGGGCCAAGTTCACTGCCATCTCGGACCTATATACCAGGCGGTGTCAGAGGAAGGCCCAAAACATTTTCAAAGACTCTTTCCACCCAAGCCACAGACTTCTCTCTGCTACCACACAGCAAGCAGTACCAATGCACCAAATCTGGAACCAACAGGACCCTGAACATCTTCTACCCCCAAGCCATAAACAAGACAGCTAAATAGCTAATCAAATGGTTACCTGGGCTACCTACATTGACCCTATTTTGCACTAACTCTCTTGCACTGACTATGCACACACACTGGTCTCTTATCTTTAACTCTGCATTGTTTGAAAAGGACCTGTAAGTAAGCATTTCACTGATAGTCTACAGCTGTTGTCTATGAAGCATGTGACAAATCAAATTTGACAGAACCTCCTCCCTGTCTTGTCAGTGTATCTTTGATTCACCATATGAGGAACTGGTTACACTTTACTCGACGCTTTGTCAAAAGGCAACATGAAGATGTCATTATAATGAAATTATATAAAATATGGCATAAACTCATGTGCAAGCTGATGGCAGCTCATGACAGACTAGGGCCTATTAGACCAAGGATTATACAAGAGTGTCTATATCAGGGGTTTGCAACCATGATCAGTTCAGTGATTGCCTAATTTCAACTCACCTGGTCTTCCAGGTCAGTTAAATCAATAACATGGAGTGGTTGCGGCACTCCAGGACCAGGGTTGCCTACACCTGGTCTTTCTGTTCAGGTGTAGCAAGTGCAATCAATCATGAAAAAGGATATTGCTTGTAAGTTGTCAATGCCAAGGGGATTGGACTAGCAAGCTGGGAAAATATGTATCTGTTTCAATATGGGGAGGGGTGGTATTTCACATTAATGACCCATGATACAAATTTAACTGATCTCAGCCCCACGGTAGAGTTTTATTTGCAATCTGAATTACTACCCTACCCAGCCAATTCCAATATGCTTTAGCTACTGAAGCGAATCCTAATCAACCATCAAAAGCCTTTCACTGCACCGTAAAAGCAGTTTGGCAGCTCTATTATCTGGCGCTCCGCCTCCCCGTCCCAACATTGATCTGATTGAGTCTGGCAGGCAGCTGCAGTTTTCACTATGGAGAGATAATTCACCTGGTAGCTTTACTACAGCGGTTGCTCCACAAAAAAAGGATTATGCTGCGGGATTTAGAGGTAGTTTGTGGTTTAGAACGGTACCCTGTGTCTCTACTTCATTGCTCCAGACCAGTGCAAGGGTGAGTTAGAGCACTGATTATGCTTTTGGGTCCCAAGGCGCTGCTATGTCTCAGTAGTGCTGTAGCCTATTCCCGACCGGTTACGTTGTACAGCGCCATAGTGGTGCAGCGGTCTAAGACACTGCTTCGCAGTACAAGCTGTGTTGCTGTAGCTGCAGATTCAATATGTGTGCCGGCCTCGAATGGGAGAGCCATGAGATGACTGTAGGTTTTTGGTTTCTCTCCCTCTAAAAACAAAAATAAATAATTCTAAATCACAAACTGGCTTTATTTACAAATTAGTAACACTGTTTCACCCCATGTTCAAGAATGGCCTTTTTCTCACTCATTTTACGTTATTTGAAAATGAAATCATCTCCAAAATATTGTTATTTTTAAACAAAACCATAATTATGAGCAGCATAATCAAAGTGAGGACAATCGGCTATCTGCTGTATACTTATGGCCTATAAGCTGAAAGTCACACCTTTCCAGTACTCCTCACCCCGCCCCAAACTTCACCCTTAACACAGTTACCATTCAAAAACTAGCTGTTTTCTAAAAAAATAATGACATTGCGACCAAAACGAACAGACGAAATTGACATTGTTTTCATCAAGCCAGCTTCTTTCTATGGCGATACCCGTTAAAGGTAGATTCTGTGTGTTGGAGTCACTTTTAATTCTTAATTGATCTACCGTTTCTGTCATAGGCCACTGTAATCGATGGGGGCTCAAGGCGGTACCATTTTGCTCATGTGATGAAGGTGCACATGGATCAGATTCAAACTGACCGAGATTGAGTCATTGAAGGAACAGCGGTCTAAGACACTGCTTCGCAGTGCAAGCTGTGTTGCTATAGATGCAGGTTTTATTATTGTGCCGGCCGCCACCGGGAGACCCATGAGGTGGCTTTTGGTTTTAATTTAGAATCCCCCAATCCTCTGTATGTAATTATTGGCGGAAAGTCATGTCATATTTTTCAATATACTGTAGGCCTACCGTAGGCTACATGAGTCTCACTAGTGTCGTGTCTTTGGCATCATTAAAGTGAAGACTAGTTATTTTATCAAATCAATTCTCTGTAATTATTATTATGTGATAAAACAAATCATGTAAATGTAATTCATTAGGAAGTCGGGGCACCAAGGAAAATATTCAGATTAGAAAGTTATAATTTTCCTAATATAACTCTTCAGATATTTTAATATCTGATCAATTAGTCTTTTAATTCATTAATTATTCTTTACCTCACATTAGTCGCATTCCAAACGTCGTAAATTGTTGGTTATCTGCACGAACCCAGCCTTTACCATGACTCATCCATACACCAATTGCCTTAATAATTTATTTACTAACTAAATAATCACAGAAATGCATAAACAAACAACAGCTATAGTTACAAGGAAATGATAGGGGAGGTTCCATAGTGGGCTATGCTGATATGACGGCTTGGTGGACAAAGGGAAGTGGGTGTGGACTGAGAACAGTGGGAAAGACAAAAAGGAATCACTACACAGTTGATAATTATATTAATTGAAATGCTAATCCATTGCACATATGAACGCTTACTCATTCGGGAATAACTGCAATCAATATATATTTACGCGTCATCGTGATCTCTGTTGGAATCGTCCATCTGTCTGTTGGAGAGTTCATCCGAGCGTCTCTCTCTCTCTCTGCATCCCTGAAGATCAAAGTATTTCATGGTTAGAAAGAATAATTCAGAGTATCATTCAGAAATGTTCTCATGGAATAGATGTTTCGGCGGTTGTCGGTCCTCGCATCCCAGGTTGACATAATTTCTAGCTGCAGACTAGTAATTAGTATCTAAGATTTGCTCTTATTCCGTTGGGATCGATAGTCTCAGAGTTGAACCATTTCCCGCCGTGTAGCCAATGCTCCATGTGGTATGGTTAGGAATTCAACAACCATTGCACCCTTAGCTTACGCTGAGGTTTTTGTGGTCTAAAGAGGATTTCCTCAGGAGTTTTTTTTCTTTTCGTAACAGTAGAAAAAGGCTGGTCCATGACGCCAGATCATGTCTGTGCTCACAGGGGCGGGCCAATGGCTTGGTTGTACTTTAAAGGGAATACAATTCTCTTTCATTAAAGGGTTAAAATCACTTTACATAATTTCACAAATAATTTCATCTTTACTCATTACTTTTATACAAGAATTAGATGCAAGCCCCATAATTGAGAAATGTACATATTCAGAGATATAGTTATGTGTGAAATTTACGACCTGAGATAACAGAACCTGGGTGTTGGAGAGAGAGACAGAGAGAGAGAGAGAGAATATTTTAGCACCATTTCATTCTGCGCTGAGACAAGCATGGGGACTAGTCTTGATAAATCAATGAGATATGTATTTTCACTGAATCTCCATTTGGATATTGGTTTGACTACAGTTTTTCAATTAGGGCGTAGAAATGTTATGCTCTAAGTGTAACCTTTATTTAACTAGGCAAGTCAGTTAACTTCTTGCGTCGAGCCATCCCGGATCCGGTATCGTGACTACAGCCTCAAGCTCATTACCATAACGCAACGTTAACTATTCATGAAAATCGCAAATGAAATGAAATTAATCTATTTTCTCTCAAGATTAGCCTTTTGTTAACAACACTGTCATCTCAGATTTTCAAAATATGCTTCTCAACCATTGCAAAACAAGCATTTGTGTAACAGTATTGATAGCTAACATAGCATTTAGCGTAGCATTTAGCGTTAGCATTCAGCAGGCAACATTTTCACAAAAAACAGAAAAGGATTCAAATAAAATCATTTACCTTTGAAGAACTTCGGATGTTTTCAATGAGGAGACTCTCAGATAGCAAATGTTCAGTTTTTCCTGAAAGATTATTTGTTTAGGACAAATCGCTCCGTTTTCTGCGTCACGTTTAGCTACGAAAAAAAACCTGTATCCAGGATTGTGTAAATCTATCCGCAAGCTCATTAGCATAACACAACGTTAACTATTCATGAAAATTGCAAATGAAATTAAATGAATCTATTTGCTCTCAAGCTTAGCCTTTTGTTAACAACACTGTCATCTCAGATTTTCAAAATATGCTTTTGAACCATAGCTAAACAAGCATTTGTGTAACAGTATTGATAGCCTAGCATAGGATAATGCCTCTCTTTCAGCATGCAGCATTTTCACAAAAACCAGAAAAGGATTCAAATAAAATCATTTACCTTTGAAGAACTTCAGATGTTTTCAATGAGGAGACTCTCAGTTAGATAGCAAATGTTCAGTTTTTACAAAAAATATTATTTGTGTCGACTAATCGCTCCGTTTTGTTCATCACGTTTGGGTAAGGAAAAAAAAGAATAATAAATTAAGTAATTAAAATGCTAACTTTTTTCCAAATTAACTCAATAATATTGACAGAAACATGGCAAACCGATGTTTAGAATCAATTCTCAAGGTGTTTTTCACATATCTATCGACAATAAAATCTTTTGCGGCAGTTGACTTTCTCTTCTGAAGAAATGGAACGCGCATGGACCTACAGATTACGCAATAATTTTGACACAGGACACCGGGCGGGACACCAGGTAAATGTAGTCTCTTATGGTCAATCTTCCAATGATATGCCTACGAACACGTCACAATGCTGCAGACACCTTGGAGAAACGACACAAAGGGCAGGCTCATTCCTGGCGCATTGACAGCCATATAAGGAGACATTGGAACACAGCGCCTTCAGAATCTGGGGCATTTCCAGTATGAAACTTCATCTTGGTTTCGCCTGTAGCATTAGTTCTGGGGCACTCACAGATAATATCTTTGCAGTTTTGGAAACGTCAGAGTTTTGTCTTTCCAAGGCTGTCAATTCCATGCATAGTCGAGCATCTTTTCGTGACAAAATATTGCGCTTAAAACGGGCACGTTTTTTTATCCAATAATGACATTAGCGCCCCCATAGGTTGAAGAGGTTAAGAACAAATTATTATTTACAAGGACAGCCTACTCCCTCCTCTTGTATTGAAGAGGAATTGAACCCCGGTCTCCCGCATGCCCACATGACATGGGGATTATTTAACTAAATAGCCCAGTACTGTAGCCTACTCCTGTCTGTCACGTTGTACAGCGCCAAATCAGTCCCATATACTATGTTCTTACAAAAAAAGTTTAAAATTCTCTACTACATACACTATTGATGGCTATCAAATGCTTCTCATTGCCCTCTGGTGGTCAAACTAGCACTAACTAGCATTAATGGTACCAGTGGTTGACACTTAAATAACATGCCATAGAATTCTTCGGCACCATGCAAGCTGTGCTGCAGTGCGCTTCAACTTTTAAAGGACGAACCACTATAAATATAGGTGTCTGTCAAGTAATTAATTAGCATTTTATTGCATTACATAACTATTTGATCACCTACCAACCAGTAAGAATTCCGGCTCTCACAGACCTGTTAGTTTTTCATTAAGAAGCCCTCCTGTTCTCCACTCATTACCTGTATTAACTGCACCTGTTTGAACCAGTTACCTGTATAAAAGACACCTGTCCACACACAATCAAACAGACTCCAACCTCTCCACAATGGCCAAGACCAGAGAGCTGTGTAAGGACATCAGTGATAAAATTGTAGACCCGCACAAGGCTGGGATGGGCTACAGGACAATAGGCAAGCAGCTTGGTGAGAAGGCAACAACTGTTAGCGCAATTATTAGAAAATGGAATAAGTTCAAGATGATGGTCAATCACCCTCGGTCTAGGGCTCCATGCAAGATCTCACCTCGTGGGGCATCAATGATCAGGAGGAAGGTGAGGGATCAGCCCAGAACTACACGGCAGGACATGGTCAATGACCTGAAGAGAGCTGGGACCACAGTCTCAAAGAAAAACCATCAGTAACACACTACGCCGTCATGGATTAAAATCCTGCAACGCACACAAGGTCCCACTGCTCAAGCCAGCCCATCTGAAGTTTTCCAATGACCATCTGGATGATCCAGAGGAGGAATGGGAGACGGTCATGTGGTCTGATGAGACAGAAATAGAGCTTTTTGGTCTAAACTCCACTCGCCGTGTTTGGAGGAAGAAGAAGGATGAGTACAACCCCAAGAACATCCCAACCATGAAGCATGGAGGTGTAAACATTCTTTGGGGATGCTTTTCTGCAAAGGGGACAGGATGACTGCACCGTATTGAGGGGAGGATGGATGGGGCCATGTATCGCGAGATCTTGGCCAACAACCTCCTTCCCTCAGTAAGAGCATTGAAGATGGGTCGTAGCTGGGTCTTCCAGCATGACGACGACCCGAAACACACAGCCAGGGCAACTAAGGAGTGGCTCCGTAAGAAGCATCTCAAGGTCCTGGAGTGGCCTAGCCAGTCTCCAGACCTGAACCCAATAGAGAATATTTGGAGGGAGCTGAAAGTCCGTATTGCCCAGAGACAGCCCCGAAACCTGAAGGATCTGGAGAAGGTCTGTATGGAGGAGTGGGCCAAAATCCCTGCTGCAGTGTGTGCAAACCTGGTCAAGAACTACAGGAAACGTATGATCTCTGTAATTGCAAACAACGGTTTCTGTACCAAATATTAAGTTCTACTTTTCTGATGTATCAAATACTTATGTCATGCAATAAAATGCAAATGAATTACTTAAAAATCATACAATGGGATTTTCTGGATTTTTGTTTTAGATTTCGTCTCTCACAGTTGAAGTGTACCTATGATAAAAATGACAGACCTCTACATGATTTGTAAGTAGGAAAACCTCCAAAATCGGCAGTGTATCAAATACTTGTTCTCCCCACTGTATGTATTGTGATTGCTGCTAAGTTAATTGCTTAATTGAGGACATTAAAGGTGTTTAAATCTGAATCTGGCCTTTCTCTTTCTGAAATATTATGCTCCGCTGTAATAGTCTCCCTCCTTCACTCACAAACACAGGGTATCATAACAAAGGCACCGAGGCAGGGTTTATCTTGTCCTCATTTTAGACAGAGAGGGAAGCACCCCTCACCCTACTGTGTTGCCCCTTGGTCCCTGTAACGTCAAGGTAATGTCTCCGTAACGTTTCTGTAATGGCTGAGATCTGACCTCTATCCAGCGCTGAGGATCCTGATGTTAGAGGAGTGATCCAGCTCCTGGTAATGACTCTCAAAACTCCCTCCCGCACCTCTTCCCACCCGGGCTCAGAGAGAGCAAACACTCTGACACTTAATGCATTTCCTCTCCCTCAACGGGCGTGAAAGGTCAACAATGTTATGCTTCAAGATTACATGAGACCTACAGCTGTATGGCCTAGGTAACCCCCATCATTTACATGGTTTCACACAGCCCGCTGATATAGACATTCAACCATCAAACACCACCTGAGGTCAGGCGGTGGATCGACCCCCTCGATTAAAGAGGAAACGTGGAGGTCGTAGCCTCACCTCATTTCGTATGCCTCATATTAGTTGGGAATAGGCATTCGTTTTGGTTGCTTAATACACCCCACCGGCCCCCCTCTAGTTAATTGCCTGTGTTTTGACCTTGGCTTGGTCTCTGGAATAGGTTCACACACAGTGTGAAATGCAGCCTGACTGCCTGTAACGTGCTGAAATGGCATTAATGATGTTACAGCTATGACACCTGTGGCTCTATCCGCTCCTTAGGCCCCCTCAGCCCCTTTCCACACAGAGAAATAAGTGGTACTAATTCGGGCTGTGGCGGTCATGAAACTTTGTCAGACAGTGATTGTCATGCAAATAACTGCCGGTCTCACGGTTATTGACTGTTAATTAACATAAACATGTTTAGCATCTCCGGTTTCCTACTACCATACCCGTTCAAAGGCGCTTAAATCTTTTGTCTTTCCCATTCACCCTCTGAATGGCACACACTCATAATCCATGTCTCAATTGTCTCAAGGCTCGAAAATCCTTCTTCAACCTGTCTCCTCCCCTTCATCTACACTGATTGAAGTGGATTAGCAAAGTGACATCAATAAGGGATCATAGCCTTCAGCTGGCTTCACCTGGTCAGTCTATGTCATGGGAAGAGCAGGTGATCTTAATGTTTTCTATACTCAGTGTATGTGTGGCATTTTTATTTATTTATAATGGACCGTTAAAAAAGTAATGTCGTCCATAGCCTGTGGAGGTTACGTGCTTAATTTTAAGAATTAAAAAATAAATATAGCAGCACGATAAAGCTAGGATCCTCTTTTAAATAGTGGCCTGTCAAAACTCCTTTGACAGGCTATGGGCTCTCCAACCTCGTTCCAGGGGTCTTGGGCCTATAGGCTACGTTTGGAGTTATTTGGCCACTTTAGTTGTGATACAAACCTTATCAAAGGCTCCATGATGCATGTGACTATGATTTGAAAAAGTTGAGGGGAAAAAATGCATGCGCTGTTTCTTGCCTTCCACTGCACATTGTCACGTCCTGATCTTAGTTCCTTTTTTATGTCTCTATTTTGGTTTGATCAGGGCGTGAGTTGGGTGGGCATATGTTTTTTATTCTATGTTTTGTTCTGTGTGTTGTATTTCTATGTGTTTAGCCTGATATGGTTTCCAATCAGAGGCAGCTGTCAATCGTTGTCTCTGATTGAGAACCATACTTAGTAGCCTTTTCCCACCTATGTTTGGGGGTAGTTGTTTCCTGTTTTGTGTTTTTTTCACCTTACAGGAAGGACTGTTTTGTGTCGTTGACTCTCTTTGTTGTTTTTTGTCATTCAGTGTTCAGTTTATTTATTAGATTTACAATGAACATTTACCATGCTGCGTGTTGATCCGATGATTCCTATTCCTCATCATCAGACGAAGAGGAGAGTCATTATACACATGCTGGGCATCATTCACAAGTGATAATATTGTCATCCATTGACGACTCTCAATCTTGTCTATATACTAAATCATATATGTGTGAGATTAGTTGTGATTTAGAATGGGCCATTATCATGCACCTGTCAGAACAGGGACAGGCTAAAAAAATAGATATCATCCAAATGGAAGACACTTTTCCCATGGTTCATATTAATTCCAGCCAGGTAGGCTATTCTGGTTGAAAATCGAAGCAATATGCTTAATATTAGGAACGTTGAGAAATAAATATAATAGGCCTAGCTTACAGAAAGCTGATGGGATCCACCTCTTTTTAATAGAGGACATCAAAACTCTGTTTTCTCACGCAATTGTATAGCATAGCCTATAGAAATGTTATGCCACATGGACTTATACAGTGGCTGCTCCACTAAAAGTTTTGTGATTATGCTGCAGGCCTTAGAGGTTATTTGTGGTTTAATAGGGTTGTCACGTTCTGATCTTAGTTCCTTTGTTTTTGTTTTAGTAACGTCAGGGCGTGAGTTGGGGTGGGCAGTCTATGTTTGTTTTTCTATGTTGGTTTTTGAGTTCGAGCCTAGTACAGTTCTCAATCAGAGGCAGCTGTCAATTGTTGTCCCTGATTGAGAATCATACTTAGGTAGCCTGGGTTTCACTTTTGGTTTGTTGGTGTTTGTTTCCGTGTGAGTGTTTGGGCCACACGGTACTGTTTCGTTTTATTCACATCGTTTATTGTTTTGTTCAAGTGTTCAGTTTGTTTATTAAAAAAGACATGAACACTTACCACGCTGCACCTTGTTCCTCCTCTCTATCTCCAGACGACATCCGTTACAAGGGTACCCTGCCTCACGACTTCATTGCTCCAGACAAGCGCAAGGCGGAGTTATAGCACTGATTATGCTTTTGGGTCCCAAGGCGCTACTGTGTCTCTAACTGACAATGAATGGGCAACATAAACCTAAATAGAAACTGATAATTGTGCATCACTTCAGTATTACTTAATAAATCTGTTGTTACACTAAGGTTTTTATTCTAAGAGAAACTTAGACCACAATTAGGGAGTGGAAATGTTAGGATTACTGGCCTCAACTGGGAGACCCACGAGATGACTATAGGTTTTTGGTTTCTCTCCCTCTGAAAACAGAAAAAAATATTCTAAATAACAAACTCGCTTTATTTACAAATTAGTAACAATGTCTCGCCCGTGTTCAAGAATGGCCTTTTTCTCGCTCATTTTACGTTATTTGAAAATAAAATAATCTCCAAAATATTGTTAATTTTTAAACAAAGCGATAATTATCATTATTATTTTAGAATGATATAAAAGCCTCTTGCATATTCTCAAAGATATATTATTAACCGTTATTAGCAGGACAATATATTTTGGTCATATAGGTCATGGCTCCCGAGTGGCGCACAATGGGATTGCCTTGCAGTTCTCCAGCTGTATCGACTGAAATAGCGGTGGGTGCGCAAGGTTCAAGGCATGAGGGCAGGGAGCACAGGATGGCCGCAGAGCCATGTACAGAAGATGGACCTAGCCCATGGGGAAGGGAGGCGGGGGAGGGGTGAGGGGGGAGGTACCCCTGCCCTGCCCTGCCCTGCCCCACTGGGTAGCACAGAGCAACACTATAAGGAGCATTGCACTAATAATGGCGCTGACTAGGGAAATGATTACGCTGTTCTTAGTGTCAGTCTGCACGTTCAAACTAAAACAATGTAACTAATAATGAAAAATTCCCCTTAGATATGAATTTGGAGGGCAGATATTATTAAATATTAAAGCATTAGACCTCTCACTAAAGGTGTCAGTCAAAAGTTGTACTTAAATCCAAACTGGATTTAATGAAACATCACATGAAAAGCACACATTTGTAAATCCCAAACTCTAAAAGTAATTGGAAAGTCGGATACAAATTATTTGTGACATTGTGGTTACAATAAAGAATGTAAACAAGATGTGAACAAGATGACGTGTTTATATTTACAGTAGTGATAGACAGCTGGTGGCATTTTGAAAACAGGTTTTCAAACACTTTTAGCCCGATTAGCAGCATAATCAAAGTGAGGACAATCGGCTATCTGCTGTATACTTATGGTCTATTGTAAGCTGAAAGTCACACGTTTCCAGTACTCTTCACCTCGCCTCAAACTCCACCCTTAACACAGTTACCATTCAAAAACGAGCTGTTTATCTAAAAAAATGACATTGTGACCAAAACGAACAGACGAAATTGAAATAGTTTTCATCAAGCCAGCTTCTTTCTATGGTGCTACCCGTTCCAGGGTTAGGACCATAACCAAGAGAGGACTTGAAAATGAGCCAGAGCTGAGAGGATCACCAAACGAAAGGTATTTTGGTTTCAGTCCATTGTCTTAATTTTTTTTATAAATGTATAGCCTATCAATGTGTAAACATACTGTGTAATAAAATGGATAGTTAGATAAAAAATACAAAAATAAAAATGATTGTGTACTAAAAATGTGAATGTGTTTTTGCAGAGCATACAACCATGCCAACAACCATCCGTGGAGATCAGTGGATAAAGGGCAAGACAACGGGCCGCACCGAAAAACGCATGGTTTCCAAGAAAGCGGTTAGTTTTGCTGGATTCTCAAAATGTGTACGCAGCATTTGTGTCGGAGTCACTTTTACTTCTCAATCGATCTACTGTTTCTATCATAGGCCACTGTAATCAATGGGGGCTCAGGGCGTTACCATTCTGCTTATCTGATGAAGGTGCATATGGATCAGATCCAAACTTTGAAGACCGAGATCGAGTCGTTGAAGGCAGACCAGCAGAAAGAGAAACATTATCTGAGGGCAGAGATACAGGCGACAGCGGATGCATTGGTCCAGAGCCAGGCGGCATTGGCAGGGAGTCAGGTGGAGAATGACGCGTTGAAGAGGGCGAGGAATGAGATGGAGTCACAATCCATACCAGGTACACCTGTGAGCTCTGGAACTCCACCTCCGACAGGCAGAGTCAATATACCTGGCGAGGTTCGTCAGGTTGTCGGTTCACCCTGATATTTCCATTCCTCTTCTGACAACAGAACTTGACCAACTGCTCACCAGGCACAACAAGGGCCGCCTGGACCGTTATGCTGTTCTGCTATTCCAAGGATGTGTAACCAAAGAGAAATAACACGAGTGGGCACAGAATACCAACTGGGATGGATCCCTAGGCAAATGTGGCTTACCAGTGACTGATGCAACCAGAAAAAAGCATTGAAGACAGAGTTAATGAGTGCTTGAGGTCACCGAGAAAGTCTGGACATGGCCTGCTCTCCCTTATGTAAGGAAATAGGCACTTTCCCATGTTTACTACAGTATGTACTGTAGGCTATGTTTACTTGTCAGACTGTACAGTAGCCTAATAAACAAATGCAGGTGGCTTATATATTCAAAATGCTTTAAATGCTTTATTATCCAAATGTAAAAGCATATACTGTACAGTACTGTATTTGTTCATCAGCATCTTTATGCTTTCGTTAAAATAATAATGATAAAAATACTCTTTCAAAATGCAGATATTTACATATTGATCCATAACAAATTACTATGGGAATGATTTTCACTGAATTACAGAAATATTGGTAAATAAATTCTTGCTTACTGGATAATACTCTTTTAAACACACACGGGCACGTTATACAGCGCCATTATGGCTATTAGTTGGTAGCTGGACAATAGACCTGCCTAGAAGGAGGGTAGGGGGAGAATTCTATCGTCAAATGTATTTCTTAGTTAGGTTGGCTGTATCACAACCGGCCGTGATTGGTTGCAATTTCAGTTTAATCCACCAGAAAAGACTAAACAAATAATACAACAAAAAATATGATTATTATTATGTATCACATCCGACCGTGATTGGGAGTCCCATAGAGTGGCGCACAATTGGCCCAGCATTTCTCTCCCTCTAAAAACATAAATAAACGTTTTGGCCTTCACAATTATTTAGGTCTTTATTCAGAATACTATCGCTCACTTTAGTTTTTTTGAAAACAAAATCATCTCCAAAATATGGTTATATATTATCAAGTTGATGACACGGTCATATAGGCTGGGACCTACATAAAGCTGAGTGACTCACTCATTCATGGCTTTGGATCAAAATAAATAAGTACCAACATTATTCCTGATTGTCTTTAATAAATACATTTTTTGGTTATCCTGACCTGGACAACATGTACAGATTTATAATAGTCCGTGATGGGCTATTAGCAGGACAAATACCTTTTGCCTCCCGATTGGCGCAGCAGTCTAAGACACTGCATTGCCGTGCAAAATGCGTTGCTACAGATGCGGGTTCGATACCAGTATTGGCTGCCACCGGGAGACCCATATGTAATTATTGGCAGTCACGATATACTGTTGGCCTACCGTAGGCAACATGAGTCTCACTAGTGTTGAGTAATGTGGTGTAGGTATAATTTATTTATTAAAGACCATATAGAAGTTAGTAGCAACAGGATTTGAAGCAATAGCTTACCCGCTGTGGTGAACTATTCTAGCATCATTTCGCTCTGCTCTGAGATAAGCATGGGGACTGGTCTTGTTAGATCAATGAGATTTTTATTTTCACTGAATCTCCATTTGGATATTGGTTAGACTAAAATGATACAATTAGGGAAATGTTATGCTCTTAGTACTGTAGCCTAGTCCCGACCGACACCTGGTACAGCACCACATTTTCTGTTCCATCCTAATGGAAACCCTGAGGGTTTTTGTTTTTCTTGGAATAGAAACACCATAATATTAAGCAAATTAATTAAGCGACATTTCTTAAAATCAGTCCCATATACTATGTTCTCAAGAAAAATGGTTTTAAATTCTCTAGTACAGCCACTATTGAAGGCTATCAAATGCTTCTCAAAGATGCCCTTTGGTGGTCAAACTAGCACTAACTAGCTTTAATGGTTACAATGGCTGACACTTAAATAACGTGCCATAGAATTCTGTGGCACCATGCAAGCTGTGCTGCTGTATGCTGCAACTTTTATAGGACGAACCACTGTAGGAAAACTTATTTCATTCAATGCATCAACCAGCTATAAGGAGCTGGCTTTCGCTGAGCAACAGCTGATCCTATTTTGTTCAAACTCTGAGTGCCAGTGTTTGATTTTTGATAGCATTTTGATAGCATTTGCATTGTATTAGCAAGTATGGTAGGCTACTAATGACCATGAGTGGAATCAGTGCACAGTTGAAGAAGCCTAGTTACCGTGACGGTCACGTGGAATTTGGCTGCGGTCATAACTCGTTACTGCCGGTGTGGCGGTAATACTGTCACTGTAACAGTCCTAGTACTAATACAGTGCCAGTGTGAGACACTGTTTCCTTGACTTCTGTCTCCCACGGATATGGTGTTGCAGATACGAGGGGCGGGCCCGGACATTAATCGTGTCATTGTCTTTTGGCTCGGAGGGCCAACATCTGTTAATGCATGCAGCAGTTATAATTAGGAGGCGCCATGATCAGGGCCATTAAGAGTATTTAATTATTTAATTGACTGTTATTTATGTCAGATTCATTTGTTCACTCTGCCTCTATCTCAACCTCCCTTTCTCACACACATTCTCCCTGTCTGCCTATTTCTCACCCCTATGACACACACACACACACACACACACACACACACACACACACACACACACACACACACACACACACACACACACACACACACACACACACACACACACACACACACACACACACACACACACACACACACACACACACACACACACACACACACACACACACACACACACACACAATCACACACTGAAAGCAAGATCTCAGTGGGAGGTGCACCCCTTCATTTCCTTTTTCTCTTTTCTCCCTTCGCTCTCTTTCTTACTTTTACAGAAAGAACACTGATGAGCTCAATAGGAGGGAGAGCTCTTTCACGCTCCCTCCAGTTTCTCTTGGTCTCTTCCCTTGCTCTCTTCTCTCCTCAACTTTTCCATCCTCTGGCCTATCTGCTAATGTAAACCGTTGAATGTTTTTAATTACCACTCAAATTTCCTGCATTGATTCATTATTGACTGGATGGATGGGGCCAGTGTCTCTGGTACCGAGCCAGCAGCCGGTAGTTCAATTGACGATAATGGACACTGTTGTTGTAAATTAACCAAAAGGTCAGCCGGGGGTCAAGCGACGATGTCACGGAACGACCAATGAATAAGTCAACTCCAGAACAGATCATTTCTATACAGTTTTTGTTTTTCTGCCAGCATGTTGGGAGCAGGGCCAGAAAAAGCCTTGCTTCCAACTGTCGATTGAAACTAAACATAGGGTACGATTAAAGGTCGCCTCGACTCTGTCAATCACCATATTCTTATCGGCAGACTCGATAGCCTCGGTTTTTCTGATGACTGCCTTGCCTGGTTCACCAACTACTTTGCAGACAGAGTTCAGTGTGTCAAATCGGAGGGCATGCTGTCCGGTCCTCTGGCAGTCTCTATGGGGTTGCCACAGGGTTCAATTCTCGGGCCGACTCTTTTCTCTGTATATATCAATGATGTTGCTCTTGCTGCGGGCGATTCCCTGATCCACCTCTACGCAGACGACACCATTCTGTATACTTCCGGCCCGTACTTGGACACTGTGCTATCTAACCTCCAAACGAGTTTCAATGCCATACAACACTCCTTCCGTGGCCTCCAACTGCTCTTAAATGCTAGTAAAACCAAATGCATGCTTTTCAACCGTTCGCTGCCTGCACCCGCACGCCCGACTAGCATCACCACCCTGGATGGTTCCGACCTAGAATATGTGGACATATATAAGTACCTAGGTGTCTGGCTAGACTGTAAACTCTCCTTCCAGACTCATATCAAACATCTCCAATCGAAAATCAAATCTAGAGTCGGCTTTCTATTCCGCAACAAAGCCTCCTTCACTCACGCTGCCAAACTTACCCTAGTAAAACTGACTATCCTACCGATCCTCAACTTCGGCGATGTCATCTACAAAATAGCTTCCAACACTCTACTCAGCAAACTGGATGCAGTTTATCACAGTGCCATCCGTTTTGTTACTAAAGCACCTTATACCACCCACCACTGCGACCTGTATGCTCTAGTCGGCTGGCCCTCGCTACATATTCGTCGCCAGACCCACTGGCTCCAGGTCATCTACAAGTCCATGCTAGGTAAAGCTCCGCCTTATCTCAGTTCACTGGTCACGATGGCAACACCCACCTGTAGCACGCGCTCCAGCAGGTGTATCTCACTGATCATCCCTAAAGCCATCACCTCATTTGGCCGCCTTTCGTTCCAGTTCTCTGCTGCCTGTGACTGGAACGAATTGCAAAAATCGCTGAAGTTGGAGACTTATCTCTCCCTCACCAACTTCAAACATCTGCTATCTGAGCAGTTAACCGATCGCTGCAGCTGTACATAGTCTATCGGTAAATAGCCCACCCAATTTTACCTACCTCTTCCCTATACTGTTTATATTTATTTACTTTTCTGCTCTTTAGCACACCAATATCTCTACCTGTACATGACCATCTGATCATTTATCACTCCAGTGTTAATCTGCAGAATTGTAATTATTCGCCTACCTCCTCATGCCTTTTGCACACAATGTATATAGACTCTCTTTTTTTTCTACTGTGTTATTGACTTGTTAATTGTTTACTCCATGTGTAACTCTGTGTTGTTGTCTGTTCACACTGCTATGCTTTATCTTGGCCAGGTCGCAGTTGCAAATGAGAACTTGTTCTCAACTAGCCTACCTGGTTAAATAAAGGTGAAAAAAAATTGGGTTACGATAATTTTTGTCAATGCATCAATATATTATTATTACAGTCTTTTACCACTCTCATTGTCGGAGCGGATACGTTGTTTGCGGACTACACAATCAAATCAAATCAAACTGTATTTGTCACATGCGTCAAATACAACAAGTGTAGACCTTACCATGAAATGCTTACTTACAAGCCCTTAACCATCAGTGCAGTTCAATAAGAGTTAAAAAAAAACATTTACCGAGTAAACTAAGTAAAAAAAATTTTTTTTTAAAGTAACACAATAAGAATAACAATATCAAGGCTATATACAGGGGACACCGGTATCGAGTCAGTGTGCGGGGGTACAGGTTAGTTCAGGTAAATTTGTACATGTAGGTAGGGGTGAAGTGACAATACCTAGATACTAAACAGTAAGTACCTGCAGTGTACCAAAGGGGGTGGGGGTCAATGTAAATAGTCTGGTGGCGATTTTGTTAATTGTTCAGCAGTCTTATGGCTTGGGGGTAGAACCTGTTGAGGAGCCTTTTGGTCCTAGACTGGGCGCTCTGGTACCACTTGCCGTGCGGGAGCAGAGAAAACAGTCTATAACTTGGGTGACTGCAGTCTCTGACAATGTTATGGGCTTTATTATTATTATTTCCTTTGACACCGCCTATTATATAGGTCCTGGATGGAAGGAAGCTTGGCCCCAGTGATCTACTGGGCCATTCTCACTACCCTCTGTAGTGCCTTACGATCAGATGCCGAGCAGTTGCCATACCAGGCGGTGATGCAACCAGTCAAGATGCTCTCGATGGTGCAGTTGTAGAGCCTTTTGAGGATCTGGGGACCCATGACAAATCTTTTCAGTCTCCCGAGGGGGAAAAGGTTTTGTCGTGGCCTCTTCACGACTGTCTTGGTGTGTTTGGACCCTAATAGTTGTTTGGTGATGTGGACACCAAGGAATTTGAAACTCTCGGCCCGCTCGACTACAGCACTGTCGATGTTAATGGGGGCATATTCGGCCCGCTTTTCCTGTAGTCCACGATGATCTCCTTTGTCTTGCTCACATTGAGGGAGAGGTTGTTGTCCTGGCACCACACATGGCCAGTCCTCTGACCTCGTCCCTATAGGCTGTCTCATCGTTGTCGGTGATCAGGCCTACCACTGTTGTGTCGTATGCAAACTTAATGATGGTGTTGGAGTCGTGTTTGGCCACACAGTCATAGTACAGGAGGGGACTAAGTACACACTCCTGAGGGGCCCCAGAGCTGTAGCCAATGTACAGCATTCTCACATAGGTGTTCCTTTGGTCCAGGTGAGAAAGGGCAGTGTGGAGTGCGATTGAGATTTTGGCATCTGTGGATCTGTTGGGGCGGTATGCGAATTGGAATGGGTCTAGGGTGTCCGTGAGGATGCTGTTGATGTGAGCCATAACCAGCCTTTCAAAACACTTCATGGCTACCGACGTGAGTGCCATAGGGCGGTAATCATTTAAGCAGGTTACCTTTGCTTCCTTGGGCACAGGGACTATGGTGGTCTGCTTGAGGTTGAAAATGTCAGTGAAGTCACTTGACAGTTGGTCCGCGTGTGCTTTTAGTACACGTCCTGGTAATCCGTCTGGCCCAGGGGCTTTGTGAATGTTGACCTGTTTAAAGGTTTTGTTCACGTCGGCTACCGAGAGCCTTATCACACAGTCATCCGGAACAGCTCATGGTCTCGTGCATGCTTCAGTTTAGCTTGCCTCGAAGCAAGCATAAAAGGCATTTAGCTCGTCTGTTAGGCTCGTGTCTCTGGGCAGCTCCCGTCTGGGTATCCATTTGTGGCCCATAATAGTTTTCAAACCCTGCCACATCCAACGAGCATCAGAGCCGGTGTAGAAGGATTCAATCTTAATCCTGTATTGACGCTTTACTTGTTTGATTGTTCGTATGAGGGCATAGCGGGATTTCTTATAAGCGCCCGGATTAGTCTCCCGCTCCTTTTTTTTCGATGCGAATGATGCCTGTAATTCATGGCTTTTGGTTGGGATATGTACATACAGTCACTGTGGGGATGATGTTGTCGATGCACTTATTGGTGAACCGATGACTGAGGTGGTGTACTCCTCAATGCCACTGGATGAATCCCTGAACAATTCCAGTCTGTGCTAGCAAAACACTTCCGTATTGAGCGAGTCACTGGTAATTCCTGCTTTAGTTTTGCTTGAAAGCAGGAATCAGGTGGATAGAATTATGGTCAGATTTGCCAATATGGAGGTTGGGGGAGAGCTAGGCTACACTTGTGAGGAACACGTTTTGTTTTATTTCATTCCATTTAGGAATTGTCAACGTTTTAATTGTCATTAGTTTGTAGCGCTCCTGTCAATGTTCAGTAAGGACACACCTGATTATACATAGATGTAGGTCTAGGCTACCTGGCCTGTGTGCAAATGTAGGTTGATACAGTGCATTCGGAAGTATTCAGACCCCTTCCCCTTTTCCACATTTTGTTACATTACAGCCTTATTCTAAAGTTGTTTAAATTATCAATCTACACACAATACCCCATAATGAAAAGGCAAAAACAAGTTTGAAATGGTTGCAAATTTAATACAAATAAAACACAGAAATACCTTACTTACATACACTACCATTCAAAAGTTTGGGGTCATTTAGAAATGTCCTTGTTTTCCATGAAAACACATGAAATGAGTTGCAAAATAAGTAGGAAATATAGTCAAGATGTTGACAAGGTTATAAATTATGATTTTTAATTGAAATAATAATTGTGTCCTTCAAACTTAGCTTTTGTCAAATAATCCTCCATTTGCATCAATTACAGCCTTGCAGAACTTTGGCATTCTAGTTGTCAATTTGTTGAGGTAATCTGAAGAGATTTCACGTACCGTACGGTCAAACTACTCCCACAACAGCTCAATAGGGTTGAGATCCGGTGACTGTGCTGCCCACTCCATTACAGACAGAATACTAGCTGACTGCTTCTTCCCTAAATAGTTCTTGCATAGTTTGGAGCTGTGCTTTGGGTCATTGTCCTGTTGTAGAAGGAAATTAGCTCCAATTAAGTGCATCCACCGTGTATGGCATGGCATTGCAAAATAGAGTGATAGCCTTCCTTCTTCAAGGTCCCTTTTACCCTGTACAAATCTCCCACTTTACCACCACCAAAGCACCCCCAGACCATCACATTGTCTCCACCATGCTTGACAGTGTCAATGGTGTCAAGCACTCCTCCAGTATCTTTTCTTTTTTTTGCATCTCACGAATGTTCTTCTTTGTGATTTGAACACCTCAAACTTAGATTTTTCTGTCCATAACACTTTTTTCCAATCTTCTTCTGTTCAGTGTCTGTGTTATTTTGCCCATCTTAATCTTTTCTTTTTATTGGCCAGTCTGAGATGTGTTGTTGACGTTGAGACTGGTGTTTTGCGGGTACTATTTAATGAAGCTGCCAGTTGAGAACTTGTGACCTCTGTTTCTCAAACTAGACACTCTAATGTACTTGTCCTCTTGCTCAGTTGTGCACCGGGGCCTCCCACTCCTCTTTCTATCCTGGTTAGAGCCAGTTTGCACTCTTCTGTGAAGGGAGTAGTACACAGTGTTGTACGAGATCTTCAGTTTCTTGGCGATTTCTCGCATGGAATAGCCTTCATTTCGCAGAACAATAATAGACTGATGAGTTTCAGAAGAAAGTTCTTTGTTTCTGGCCATTTTGAGCCTGTCATCAAACCCACAAATGCTATTGCTGCAGATACTCAACTAGTCTAAAGAAGGCCAGTTGTATTGCTTCTTTAATCAGAACAACAGTTTTCAGCTGTGCTAACATAATTGAAAAAGGGTTTTCTAATGATTAAATAGCCTTTTCAAATTATTTACTTGGATTGGCTAACACAACGTGCCATTGGGACACAGGAGTGATGGTTTCTGATAATGGGCCTCTGATCGGTAGCAATGGCGCAGGAAACAAAGGCTGACGTTTACGTGTCCCCAACCGATTGTGTTTTTTGTTTGTTTATTTGTGTTGTTTGTAACTTTTTAATTTTTTAAAAACTTATTTCGTAGATAATGTTTCCGCTATAGTCTCTTATGACCGAAAATAACTTCTGGACATCAGGACTGCGAATACTCACCATGGACTGACAGAATATATTTTTTTCCTTTAACAAGTCTGACGAACCCAACGCGAATGATATACTGCTTTCTCGGGAAAAGGCCCAGATCCCCGTGATTTTCATGAAGAGAAGGCGGAGAAAAAGGGGCCAGAGGGTGGGCTGCCTTCTGAGAATTTGTAGGCGATTGAATAAACCCCCACATCCTTCCAATCTGCTAGGAAACGTGCAATCTTTGGAGAATAAATCTATGACCTATGTGGAAGATTAAACTACCAATGGGACATTCAAAACTGTAATATCTTATGCTTCACAGAGTCGTGGCTGAACGACAACACTATCAACATACCGCTGGCTGTACCGGCAGGTTAGAACAGTGGCGTCTGGTAAGAGAAGGGGCGGCGGACTATGTATTTTTGTAAATAACAGCTGGTGCACGATATCTAAGGAAGTCTCGAGCTATTGCTCCATTGAGGTAGAGTATCTCACGATAAGCTGTTGCCCACAGTATCTACCTAGAGAGTTTTCATCTGTATTTTTCGTAGCTGTTTACACACCACCACAGACTGAGGCTGGCACTAAGACAGCATTGAATTAGCTGTATTCCGCCATAAGCAAACAGGAAAATGCTCATCCAGAGGCGGCGCTCCTAGTAGCCGGGGACTTTAATGCAGGGAAACTTAAATCAGTTTTACCAAATTTCTATCAGCATGTAAATGTGCAACCAGAGGGGAAAAAAACTCTGGACCACCTTTACTCCACACACAGAGACACATACAAAGCTCTCCCTCGCCCACCATTTGGCAAATCTGACCATAATTCTGTCCATCTGATTCCTGCTTATAAGTAAAAATTAAATCAGGCATTGAGGAGTATACCACATCAGTCATTGGCTTCATCAAAAAGTGCATCGATGACGTCGTACCCACAGTGACCGTACGTACATACCCCAACCAGAAGCCATGGATTACAAGCAACATCTGCACTGAATTAGAGGGTAGAGCTGTCGCTGTCAAGGAGCAGGACTCTAACCCAGAAGCTTATAAGACATCCCGCTATGCCCCCGACGAACCATCAAACAGGCAAAGCATCAATACAGCACTAAGATCGAATCGTACTACACCGGCTCTGACACTCGTCGGATGTGGCAGGGCTTGCAAACCATTACAGACCACAAAGGGAAGCACAGCCGAGAGCTGCCCAGTGACACGAGACAACGACGAGACAGCCTATAGGGAGGAGGTCAGAGACCTGGCCATGTGGTGGCAGGACAACAACCTCTCCCTCAATGTTTTCAAGGCAATGGAGATGATTGTGGACTACATGAAAAAGAGGACAGAGCACACCCCCATTCACATTGACGGGGCTGCAGTGGAGCAGATTGAGAGCTTCAAGTTCCTCGGTGTCCACATCACCAACAAACTAACATGGTCCAAGCACACCAAGACAGTCGTGGAGAGGGCACGACAAAACCTATTCCCCCTCAAGAGACTGAAGAGATTTGGCATGGGTCCTCAGATCCTCAAATGGTTCTACAGCTGCACCATCAAGAGACTGGTTGCATCACAGCCCGGTATGGCAACTGCTCGGCCTCCGACTGCAAGGCACTAAAGAGGGTAGTGTGAATGGCCCAGTTTATCACTGGGGCCAAGCGTCCTGCCATCCAGGACCTCTATACCAGGCAGTGTCAGAGGAAGGCCCTAAAAATGACTCCAGTCACCCTAGTCATAGACTGTTCTCTCTGCTATCTAGGTCTAGGTCCAAGAAGCTTCTTAACAGCTTTTGCCCCAAGCCATAAGACTCCTGAACATCTAATCAAATGGCTACCCAGACAATTTGCATTGCCCCCCCTCTCCCCCTCTTTTACACTGCTGCTACTCTCGGTTATCATCTATGCATAGTCACTTTAATAGCTCGACCTAAATGTACATATTACCTCTACTAACTGGTGCCCCCGCACATTGACTCTGTACCGGTACCCCCCTGTATATAGTCTCGCTATACTCGCATTAAATCAAATCAATCAAATCAAATCCAATTTTATTTGTCACATACACATGGTTAGCAGATGTTAATGTGAGTGTAGCAAAATGCTTGTGCTTCTAGTTCCGACAATGCAGTAATAACCAACAACTAATCTAGCTAACAATTCCAAAACTACTACCTTATAGACACAAGTGTAAGGGGATAAAGAATATGTACATAAAGATATATGAATGAGTGATGGTACAGAGCGGCATAGGCAAGATACAGTAGATGGTATTGAGTGCAGTATATACATATGAGATGAGTATGTAAACAAAGTGGCATAGTTAAAGTGGCTAGTGATACATGTATTACATAAAGATGCAGTAGATGATATAGAGTACAGTATATACATATACATATGAGATGAATAATGTAGGGTATGTAAACATTATATTAGGTAGCATTGTTTAAAGTGGCTAGTGATATATTTTACATCATTTCCCATCAATTCCCATTATTAAAGTGGCTGGAGTTGAGTCAGTGTGTTGGCAGCAGCCACTCAATGTTAGTGGTGGCTGTTTAACAGTCTGATGGCCTTGAGATAGAAGCTGTTTTTCAGTCTCTCGGTCCCAGCTTTGATGCACCTGTACTGACCTCGCCTTCTGGATGATAGCGGGGTGAACAGGCAGTGGCTCGGGTGGTTGTTGTCCTTGATGATCTTTATGGCCTTCCTGTGACATCGGGTGGTGTAGGTGTCCTGGAGGGCAGGTAGTTTGCCCCCGGTGATGCATCTGCTAACCATGTGTATGTGTGACAAATAAAAAATTAATTTGATTTGGAAAGGAAAACACATGTAAATATTAGATCCCAGTTGACAGTGCATGTCAGAGCAAAAACCAAGCCATGAGGTCGAAGGAATTGTCCGTAGAGCTCCGAGGCATGGTTGTGTTGAGGCACAGATCTGGGGAAGGATACCAAAACATTTCTGCAACATTGAAGGTCCCCAAGAACACAGTGGCCTCAATCCTTCTTAAATGCAAGAAGTTTGGAACCACCAAGACTCTTCCTAGAGCTGGCCGCCCGGCCAATCTGACCAATCGGGGGAGAAGTGCCTTGGTCAGGGAGGTGACTAAAAGCCTGATGGTCACTCTGACAGAGCTCCAGAGCTCCTCTGTGGAGATGGGAGAACCTTCCAGAAGGACAACCATCTCTGCAGCACTCCACTAATCAGGCCTTTATGGTAGCGTGGCCAGACGGAAGCCACTCCTCAGTAAAAGGCACAACAGCCCACTTGGAGTTTGACAAAAGGCACCTAAAGGACTCTCAGACCATGGTCTGATGAAAACATGATTGAACTCTTTGGCCTGAATGCCAAGCGTAACGTCTGGAGGAAACCTGGCACCATCCCTACGGTGAGGCATGGTGGTGGCAGCATCATGCTATGTTTTTCAGCGGCAGGGCCTGGGAGACTAGTCAGGATCAAGGGAAAGATGAAAAGTACAGAGATCCTTGTTGAAAACCTGCTCCAGAGTGCTGAGGACCTCAGATTGGGGCGAAGGTTCACCTTCCAACAGGACAACTACCCGAAGCACACAGCCAAAATAACGCAGGAGTGGCTTTGGGACAAGTCTCTGAATGTCCTTGAGTGGCCCAGCCAGAGCCTGGACTTGAACCTGATCGAAAATTGCTGTGCAGCAACGCTCCCCATCCAACCTGACAGAGCTTGAGAGGATCTGCAGAGAAGAATGTGAGAAACTCTCCAAATATAGGTGTGTCAATGTTGTACTGTAGCATCATACCGAAGAAGACTCAAGGCTGTAATCACTGCCAAAGGTGCTTCAACAAAGTACTGAGTAAAGTGTTTGAATACTTATGTAAATGTGATATTTCATTTTATTTATTTATATATATATATACATTTGCAAATATTTTTTTTAAAAGAAGCTGTTTTTGCTTTGTCAGTTTGGGGTATTGTGTGTCGAGTGATGAGGAAAAATAACTCTTTAATTTTAGAATAAGGCTGTGTCGTGTCTTTGGCTATGCCGGATTAAGTGATATGACATGCTATTCTATAAAATCCTTTCTCTGTAATTAATATTACCTGATTGAGCAAATCATATAAATGTAATTAACTAGAAAGTCGGGGCACCACAAAATATTATTTATAGAGCTGTTATCTTCCGAATAAACTCTTCAAGACCTAGTAATATTTCACATCAATAGCAGTCAATATTAATCATCACCTTATTTCAGTCTCATCTGAAAGTTGTAAATTCTTGGTTATCTTCACGAACCCTGGCTAACAAGTTGAATCAGCAATACAAAATTGGGTTTAATTATTTATTTACTAAATACCTAATTAATCACACATAATTATATTTACACAGAATGAATTATACCTTGATTACAAATGATGTCATAAAGGAAAACGTCCCTAGCGAACGGAGCAGATATGACAGCTGGTTACACAAAGGAAAGTGGGTTGGGTTTGAGTGAAAGAGCGGGAATACTGAAGAACAAAGGGAGAAGCTGTGCTATCATAAATACAATATCCTATGCATCTAAATTACCACCCATTTGGAAAAGGAAAATGCAATAAATATTTACGCTGAGCTGCGCTTCAATAGGTTGGTGGTAGATGGAGTCCTTTGTCCTTTGAAGAGTGTCTCTGGTGGAGAACGGGAAATGTTGTAGTGTCGTCTTTGGGTGGTAGATGGGATACTCTGTCTGTCCTTTCCGAGCCCACGTTTTTAGTTGCTGTTGCTAACTCAACTGCTAGGATGTCTCACTTCTTTAGTGAATAAGAGTTCAAAGTTCATACCATTCACAACCAAAGCTCACGCTGAGGTTGGCTTAGTTCTGTAGTTGACATGTTAGTCCTTTTAACGTATGGACCTTCGTCCTCGGAATAGGAGGTTACATTTTCATCAAGAGCTTATATAGTGGAGGGAGAAGGGTGTGTTTTCATAGTTTTATAACCCATGTCTCTTCACAAGTGCGGACCACTGATTGAGCAGAGCCCTAACCTTATGAAAACCCAAATCTCTCATTTGGAAGCTAAAATTACATTTAATCTTTTCAACAATAATTTTTTATTGAAACATTTAAATTGCACAACAATTCCATGTGAATCTGATAACTATAATGTGTAGACTTCCCACTGTACCTTTTATGTCATCCTGTCATTGATGAGAATGTCTCAGATGACAACCGAACTGACATCATATTCATTAAGTACCAACGCATATGTTCAACTGGTCGGATTACCAGAATATGGTTCATTTCCCCCCACCTTCTGATGTTCCCAGAATCTCTATGTTAACTATTTTCAATAGTCACATCAGTAGGGTAGAGAAAGGAAAAAAGGGGGGAGATGACTGTCATAAACATTCATGACTGTCATAAACCTTTATGACTGTCATAAACCTACCCCCAGGCCAGCTTCATGACAGCTGTAACGTAACAAAATGTGGATAAAGTCAAGGGGTCTGAATACTTTCCGAATGCGCTGTAAATGTGCCCGTTTGGGTATCTAATAGTATTTATGATTGTGTTAACTCACCACCGTGGAACTCCTCAAAGTATTTTTTTCTTCACCACAAGCAGCAAGTAAACAAAGTCTGTTTTACATCCATTGAGAGTCATAATAGTTCCTCAACACAGCCTGAAAAATCTTTCCAGCTCTCTTTTGATAACCATTCAGCATGAAAGGGGGAAAAACTATAATGCTCTGCTCCGGTGGAAATGTCATAGAATAGGCCTACCTGATTACTTCTTATCCCTTGCGCAAATAGCCTACAGCTGTGTCTGTCTGGAGCTCATTTCAGTGGAAACTCTGAGGTTCCAGAATATTTTATACAATGTTGCAAGTTTGCTAGTGCTAGCTTTAGGCAGGACCCAAGTTAATAGTTGATACAATATTTCAAGTTCCTTGCAGATAGGCCATGTTGATTTTTATCAGGATATTTTCTACCTGCCGGCTGTAATGTTTTTATTTGTTGGCTTTATGTAGGCTATTTTTACACAGTTGGCAATGGCAATGGAAGTTACTTTTAGAATTTTGATTAACCACATGATAATGATTTTGAGATACAAACACTTTATTATAAATGAAATTAAACTGTTCCACAAAAATGTGCATATAAAAATCATAACTGGCACGCAGATCAATAGAAATGGTAAGATAATTGGATCTCTAAATGGAAAAGGTTTCTGACCCCTTGTGTAGCCTGCCTAGGAGCAGGAGTGTAACAGCAGAATCTGCGAAGGCCAGCAGCAGCAGGAGGAAGAGGTTCGGGAACAGGTTTTTTTCCCCTTCTGGTTAGGCTATCTTGATCTCTGGCTCCCTTGAGTCATTTGTGTGTCTTAATTATTTAATCACAGTGTGCTTAAAGCATCAGCCAAGCTCAGTAGCTTACATATGGTTGATTCTATTAAAACACATAGGGTGTGTCTATGTAGGAAAAAATACATGTTTTAACATTTGGAACAATCGATTGGTCAAAAGAACAGGCAACTCTAGGATGACCAATATTTTCTTTTGTCGGGGACAGCCCTGAAATCAAGACATAGCAAACACTAGTTGCATGCCAAATCTGAGATCCCTGCAGCCTTGTATACATGCAATGATGATGTAACTCTTCCAAAGCTCACTGTAACTATGTCTGTAGATCTGGTGTCTCCAGCTACAGTATTGACTCAGTCCACAGTCTACAACTGTAATCGGTTGTTCACAGGAGATATAAATCCCCATGGTCCTATTCAGTAGCCTTCTGTTGGTCTAGTTTTGGCCCGGCTTGGTTCGGCACGTCTGGATTTGGGTAAGTGAAATGAAGACAGATAAGCTCGGCCTCCACCGGCCTCTTGCTGATTAATTACATAGGCCCTGACTTTAATATGACTGCTACCCACCCTCAATAGCCATCCTGTTTAGTTAATACTATCTGGATACACTGGATTCGTCATGCCAGGTTCCCGATACTGTCACGCCTTGGTCTTAGTATTTTGTGTTTTCTTTATTTATTTGGTCAGGCCAGGGTGTGACATGGGTTATTGTGGTGTGTTTTTGTCTTAGGAGTTTTGTGGGGTGTCTACGTAGTCTATGGCTGCCTGAGGCGGTTCTCAATCAGAGTCAGGTGATTATCGTTGTCTCTGATTGGGAACCATATTTAGGCAGCCATATTCTGTGAGTGTTTCGTGGGTGATTGTTCCTGTCTCTGTGTTTGTTTTCACTAGAAAGGCTGTATAGGTTTTCGCGTTCCGTTTGTTGTTTTGTTACTTAGTTATTTCATGTATCATTCTATTTTATTAAAGAACATGAGTAACCACCACGCTGCATTTTGGTCCGACTCTCTTTCAACAGACGAACGCCGTTACAGAATCACCCACCACACCCGGACCGAGCAGCGTGGTAACAGGCAGCGACAGCAGAAGCAGCGAAAGGAGGAATGGACATGGGAAGACGTTTTGGATGGCAAGGGTTGTTACACTTGGGAGGAGATACTGGCTGGAAGAGATCGCCTCCCATGGGAACAGGTGGAGGCACTTAAGAGAGCAGAGGCAGCCGGAGAGAGGAGCCGACGTTACGAGGGAACACGGTTGGCAAGGAAACCCAAGAGTCAGCCCAAAAAATGTATTGGGGGCTCAGGGAGAGTGTGGCAGAGTCAGTGTTCAGACCTGAGCCAACTCCCCCTGTTTACCGTAAGGAGCCATGGATGTTATCGGAGCTATCGGCGAAGCTGAGGGCTGAGTCTGAGAGGGTCGAGGAATTATTGGACAGAATGGAGGAGAGTGAACAGATGGGAGATGAGGAGACACTCGAGGAGTTGTTAATGGAATTGGAGGAGAGTGAAGAGAGCGAGCAGTTGATTTGGCGTAGTATGCAAGATAGTCGCCCGACGGAGCATGTCGGGGATTTGATGGCACCTGGGTCAGCGCTCCATACTCGTCCTGAGGTGCGTGTTAGTCGGCTGGTGAAAATTGTGCCAGCCTCACACACTAGGCCTCCTGTGTACCTACCTAGCCTCGCAAGTCCTGTGCCAGCCCTGCTCTCAGGCTCTCCAGTACACCTTCACGGTCCGGTCCATCCTGTGCCACCTTCACACACCAGTCCTCCGGTGGCAGCTCCCCGCACCAGGCTTCCTGTGCGTGTCCTCGGTCCAGTACCACCAGTTCCAGCACCACGCACCAGGCCTTCAGTGCACCCCGCCTGTTCAGCACAGCCAGAGCCTTCCTTCTCTCTAGCGTTGTCGGAGCCTCCCGCCTGTTCAGCGCAGCCAGAGCTTTCCTCCTCTCCTGCGCTGCTGGAGTCTCCTGCCTGTTTAGCGCAGCCAGAGCTGCCAGCCTGCATGGAGCAGCCAGAGCTGCCAGTCTGCATGGAGCAGCCAGAGCTGCCAGTCTGCATGGAGCAGCCAGAGCTGCCAGTCTGCATGGAGCAGCCAGAGCTCCCAGTCTGCATGGAGCAGCCAGAGCTGCCAATCTGCATGGAGCAGCCAGAGCTGCCAGTCTACATGGAGCAGCCAGAGCTGCCAGTCTGCATGGAGCAGCCAGAGCTGCCAATCTGCATGGAGCAGCAAGAGCTGCCAGTCTACATGGAGCAGCCAGAGCTGCCAATCTGCATGGAGCAGCAAGAGCTGCCAGTCTACATGGAGCAGCCAGAGCTGCCAGTCTGCATTGGAGCAGCCAGAGCTGCCAGTCTGCATGGAGCAGCCAGAGCTGCCAATCTGCATGGAGCAGCAAGAGCTGCCAGTCTACATGGAGCAGCCAGAGCTGCCAGTCTGCATGGAGCAGCCAGAGCAGCTAGATCCGCCAGTCAACCATGATCTTCCAGATCTGCCAGTCAACCAGATTCTTCCAGATCTGCCAGTCACCCAGATTCTTCCAGATCTGCCAGTCAACCAGACTCTTCCAGATCTGCCAGTCAACCAGACTCTTCCAGATCTGCCAGTCAACCAGACTCTTCCAGATCTGCCAGTCAACCAGACTCTTGCAGATCTGCCAGTCAACCAGACTCTTCCAGATTCGCCAGCCAGCCAGGATCTGCCAGAGCCAACTACCTGCCTGAACTTCCTCTCAGTGCTGAGCTTCCTCTCAGTGCTGAGCTTCCTCTCAGTGCTGGGCTTCCCCTCAGTGCTGGGCTTCCCCTCAGTGCTGAGCTTCCCCTCAGTGCTGAGCTTCCCCTCAGTCCCGAGCTTCCCCTCAGTCCCGAGCTTCCCCTCAGTCCCGAGCTGCCTCAGTCCCGAGCTGCCCCTCAGTCCCGAGCTGCCCCTCAGTCCCGAGCTGCCCCTCAGTCCCGAGCTGCCCCTCAGTCACGAGCTGCCCCTCAGTCCAGTGGGGTTCTGGGTGAGGACTATTAGGCCATGGTCGGCGGCGAGGGTGGATTATCCCTGGACGCAAGGGGGAGGAACTATGACATTAATGGAGTGAGGTCCACGTCCCGAGCCGGAGCCGCCACCATGGACAGACGCCCACCCGGACCCTCCCTATGGTTTTGAGGTGCGTCCGGGAGTCCGCACCTTAGGGGGGGGGGGGTTCTGTCACGCCTTGGTCTTAGTATTTTGTGTTTTCTTTATTTATTTGGTCAGGCCAGGGTGTGACATGGGTTATTGTGGTGTGTTTTTGTCTTAGGAGTTTTGTGGGGTGTCTACGTAGTCTATGGCTGCCTGAGGCGGTTCTCAATCAGAGTCAGGTGATTATCGTTGTCTCTGATTGGGAACCATATTTAGGCAGCCATATTCTGTGAGTGTTTCGTGGGTGATTGTTCCTGTCTCTGTGTTTGTTTTCACTAGATAGGCTGTATAGGTTTTCGCGTTCCGTTTGTTGTTTTGTTACTTAGTTATTTCATGTATCGTTCTATTTTATTAAAGAACATGAGTAACCATCACGCTGCATTTTGGTCCGACTCTCTTTCAACAGACGAACGCCGTTACAGATACACCTCGGTGTAATGGCATCGGAGCAGAGCTGGGGGGGATAGAGGGGGGATTGGGGTCATTGATTCAAGGCAAAGCCTCTGATGGGATGGTGTTGGGAACAGGGCTGTGGTGGTCATTACATTTTGTCAGCTGGTTAGGGCAACAAAAAAAAACTGTGCACCCCCTTGGGTTCCTGACGACTGAGTTTTGTAAACACTGCTATAGGCCCAAGACCCCTGGAACAGGGTTGGTGAGCCCATAGCCTACAGAGCCTAGTGAAACGTGTTCTTTATAAACTCAGTCATTGTGCAAACAGGTATGAAGACTGGCCACTATCCCAGCTTTTTCGTGCTGCTATATTTATTACTAAATTGTTCAAATGAAGCACATTAATCCGCTTTACAAACAGTGTAGCCTACCCATTAAAAACGTAACCGCACATAACGAATGCCCATTCCTAGCTAATATGAGGCATAGCAAGTTTGGTAGGCTACTAATGACCAGCAGCGGCATCAGAGAACAGTTTAGGAGAAGCCTAGTTACCGCGACTCAACAGTTACATGGAATTTGACTGTGGTCATGACTCGTGACTGCCAGTGTGGCAGTAATATGGTCACCGTAACAGCCCGAGTTGGGAAAGGGAATGACGTTCTGTGACTTTTCTCCCCTGGCCTATTTTTGACATTTCCATTTGACCGCAACACCTTCAAAGTAATTACCCTGTGGAAAGAATGGCAAAAATCAAAGTCCTGCTGTCCACCTGTTTGTCGGTCTGTTCTTTGCGGGAATGAGGTACTGCGTTCCACTGTAATAGCCGCAACCTGACACCGGGGTTGTGTCTAAATCTGTGCCTTGTAGTGTCTTGGTCTTGGCATTGAACTGACTATAGAGCTAGTTAACATAGAGCAGTCCCACAAGCCTCTCTTCTAGCAGCCTATATATAATTAACTCTCAATTCTTCCCAAGATAATTGGATGTTATTGAATTTCAAAGGGAATGGACGGAATAACATAAGTTGACAGATTTGGTGTGGAAAACAATAGCTTTTATTCCTCTAAAGTGCCATCTACTTGTAAGTCTTGTACGTTTTTGGGGATGTTTGCTTATATCCTCTAAAGACATAAAAGAACCCTGATGGAACACCAGCGATACTCCTCGGCTGATATAGGCTCTTTCATCTCAAAATGATGTGGTATTTAGTGGCAAGGGTGAACAGAGGAAGGGGGAGATGGAGGGAGAGAGGTATTTTGATCTTCACAGACTGATTGATGGAATAGCATCCTAAAAGATTAATGCAGCACTTAAAGCACACAGCTGTAAACCAATTTCTCTCCCCCTCCATGGCAGCACATTATATAGTGTACTACTGTACAACTAGGACCCAGAGTATTTCCTGAACTGGTCACATGGTCAGAAAATACTCAGGGCCCTAACTGCATTATTCTCCTGTTAACCATGTCATTTCACCATGTTTTTATGAATTGTGTCCATTGCTCCAAATGAAATGAATTGTGACAAGTGGTTCTTAGATAGAGGTGAATTCTGTGCAGTTTGTTCTTTGTGAGCATTCAGACACGCTTCAGTTCAGACACCCATGGTGCTCAATGAATAGCCACTCAAACCAGGCTTCATATAGAGTGTTGGTTTAGAGGTGTTGGCTCCTGAAGAGAGCTATATAACATGAACAGGTGTTCAACACATCCAGGCTGTCCATTGCCTCGTGGTCTTCAAAGTACTACAGGAAAGAGATATAACGAGGATTTTCTTCCTGGAGTTTTCTCCAGAATGTCTTTTTTTTTGCGGCTAGCTAGTGAATGTTGGACAGACAATGGCTTCTTTGAAAGTGGAAGCGTTGGATGATTCATCCATTAACGTGCCCTTCGTACATGTTTTTAAGCGAAGATGCGCAGGCAAGCCGTTACGGAAGCCGAATGTGATGTATTCTCATCAACAATGTTAACGATGAAAGAGACAGACACACTCACATGCATGCACATAGTCGCACTCACGCACGCACGCGCACACACACACACACACACACACACACACACACACACACACACACACACACACACACACACACACACACACACACACACACACACACACACACACACACACACACACACACACACACACACACACACACACACACACACACACAGACACCAAGTTGAAACATTGACGAGGACACAGCGAACATCACATCAATTATTTATAGTTGTTTTCCCCCTACGCAGCTACAAAGCTGGTGAAAAACACTGGAATCCATGTTTTGTAGCTAATTGATCTACCTAGAGAAAAATGCTGTTGCACTTGACACTATTACTGGAAAATGCAGTCCATTCCAGGCCACTAATGTACTGAAGTCTACTGATGAAAATAAGGTCTAATTTAATGGGTTTCTACTAATCAAAGTGTTTATGTAAGGATTTGTATAACCAGGGACACACACCATTACATTTCACAAACATAATTTTTGATATTGTATATTGGGTATTGGACATTGGGGTAGCATGGCAGTCAATAGCAAAACAAACCAGAAAGACAGATACTTTACTTAACAAAACACATTAAACCAAGAGCTAGAGAAACACTATCCAAACATGACAGTACGCCAAGCCCTCAGTACAACAAGCCAAAAAGGGAAATGTAACGCTGGTTCCAAAATGGCCTCTTAAACTGAGAAGAGTGCCTTGGCTTGTCACTGTGAGAGTAATATTAAGGAATTGGATGTATATAGTGCTTTTCTACCAACTGAGGTACTCAAAGTGCTTTACTTACATGGTAGAGGGAAACTCACCTTATCCACCACCAATGTCCCAAAACACTCACCACACATAAACGGGAGAGGTGAGGAGTGATATATGACAATTAGGAATAAGGGGGATTATTAGGTGGCCATGATGGAATGGGGCCTGGTTGGGAATTTAGCCATGGCACCAGGGTTAACACCCCTACAAGAAGTACCATGAGATTTTTTATGACCACAGAGAGTCAGGACACCCGTTTAACATCCCATCCAAAATACAGAAAACCCTACGCAGGGCAATATCCCTTTCACTACCCTGGGATCTCCTTAGACCAGAGGAAAGAGTGCTCCCCACTGGCCCTCCAACACCACTTCCAGCAGCATCTGGTCTCCCATCCAGGGACCAACTATGATTGACCTTGCTGAGCTTCAGATGCAAGCCAGCAGTGGGATGCAGGCTGGTATGCTGCTGGATAGAGCAGGACAGTTATTGGTCATGATGGAGGAGCCAGTGTCCCTGCCTCCCTGCGTGGCGCTAAAACTAAAAAGTTTATTTCACGTAGCCTGCAGCTCGATAGCCAGACCTAATGAGCTCCCCACATCAATGGTGGACCTGTTAGATGTAACGCCGCACCTCACCTCTTTTTCTGCTATTTCAAGTTCCCTTGTTAAAAGGCAAACGGGGTTATATATATTGCTATATTGTTATATTGCTTTCATGTAGTACCTGGCTGGTGTGGAACCAGCCTGTATATGCCCATACCCTCACCTCACTGCAGTCCTTGGTCTTTCTTTGGAACAGTCAAGCTAAGCTAGCCTGGTTCCCCCAGGGGTTCTTCCAGATCCAATTGGCCCATAGCCCCCATTAGTATGGTAGCTCCAGGATATTTTAGCCCAAGCTCAAACCGATGGTCGATAAATGGGATCTGTAAATGTATTGATTCAAACCTTTTATTGTCTCTCCCTCTCCTAGGACCCCTGGCTATTGGCAGACTATTAGCGTGCCTTTAGCCCTCAGGTCATGGTGAACTTGTTAAAGTGGTGGCTGTTAAAATGCAGTGGCGTTGTGAAACTTTCTGCGTGGTACGGAAAGGAAGGTAATCCTCTCTCAAGGTGCTGTGGAAGCCTTACAGGTTTTATTCTCTCATCTGCTAATTGGGTTGAAAAGTGCTGATCAAAATAATGTGGAATAAGTTTGGGAGAAAATAACAATGCACACCTCCATTCTTACGAGCCCCTTTTGCTCTCCCTTCCCCACTGCCCTTTACTAACCATACTACCTGTCATCTCTCTCCATCTCCATCAATCTCTCTCTTCCCATCTCTCTCCATATGTCTCTCTCTCCCTCTTTCTCTCTATTTCTCTGACCATCTCACTCTCTCCATCTCTTTCTTGCTCTCCATCTCTTTCTCTCTATCCATCTCTTTCTCTCTATCCATCTCTCTCTCTCTCTCTCTCTCTCTCTCTCTCTCTCTCTCTCTGTTTCCATCTCTTTCTTTGGTTTTTCCAAATTGTATTTTCCATGGCGGTTCTTTTCCAGATCATTTTGGTAAGTCTGCAAGTGGTTTTTGTGTACCCTCGGCTGGGTGCCAAGGTGAATCCGGTAAACAAGTTGTCTCTTTTCATAGGCAAGTGTTTATATGTCTTAACTATGCAGAACAGCAGCTAAATGGACACTTCAAGGTTAAGTATGTGTAGGGGTGGTACGCAGGGTTTGCTTGCACAGATAGTTTGCGATGATTTGAGTCTGGGGACTTACGTCACAAGAAGTTTGCATGCCCACACAAGGCCCCGAGAGAGGGAAATAGTGCTATTGCAGACAAGCGCGACCAGCCGGCAGTGGGGGCTGGGATGTAGGGGACAGAGGCTGGGGTTAGCTCTGCTACGGGGCAGGCTACTGGAGGGGGTACCGAGGGAAAGGAGAGTAGAGCTGGGCCAAGTGGTGGTGTGCAGCCTGCAGGTTTCTGTAAATGTGTACATGTAGGTTTGGTTAGGTGATTGATTTATTGAAGTACTACAGTATGTGCATGTAAGTAGGCGGTGAAAAGCAGAATGTCTGGGTTGCCATTTAATTAACTGTTCAGCAGTCTTATGGCTTTGTGGTAGAAGCTGTTCAGAAGCCTTTTGGTCTCAGACTTGGCGCTCCGGTACCACTTGCCGTGCGGTAGCAGCGAGAACAGACTATGACTTGGGAGGCTGGAGTACATTTTTAAGGACTGGATGTCAGGGATCTTGGCCCCAGTGATGTACTGGGCCGTGCGCTTTACCCTCTGTAGCGCCTTGCAGTTGTATGCCGAGAAGTTGCCATACCAAGCGGTGATGCAGCCAGTCAGGATGTTTTCAATTGGGCAGCTGTATAACTTTGAGGATCTGAGGGCCCATGCCAAATCTTTTCAGTCTCCTAAAGGGGAAGAGGCTTTTAAAAAAACAATTATTTCACCTTTATTTAACCAGGTAGGCTAGTTGAGAACATGTTCTCATTTGCAACTGCGACCTGGCCAAGATAAAGCAAAGCAGTTCGACACATACAACAACACAGAGTTACACATGGAGTAAAACAAACATAGTCAATTATACAGTAGAAAAATAAGTCTATATACATTGTGAGCAAATGAAGTGAGATAAGGGAGGTAAAGGCAAAAAAGGCCATGGTGGCGAAGTAAATACAATATAGCAAGTAAAACATTGGAATGGTAGATTTGCAGTGGAAGAATGTGCAAAGTAGAAATAAAATAATGGGGTGCAAAGGAGCAAAATAAATAAATAAATACAGTAGGGGAAGAGGTAGTTGTTTGGGCTAAATTATAGATGGGCTATGTACAGGTGCAGTAATCTGTACGCTGCTCTGACAGCTGGTGCTTAAAGCTAGTGAGGGAGATAAGTGTTTCCAGTTTCAGAGATTTTTGTAGTTCGTTCCAGTCATTGGCAGCAGAGAACTGGAAGGAGAGGTGGACAAAAGAGGAATTGGTTTTGGGGATGACCAGAGAGATATACCTGCTGGAGCGCGTGCTACAGGTGGGTGCTGCTATGGTGACCAGCGAGCTGAAATAAGGGGGGACTTTACCTAGCAGGGTCTTGTAGATGACCTGGAGCCAGTGGGTTTGACAACGAGTATGAAGCGAGAGCCAGCCAACGAGAGCCTACAGGTTGCAGTGGTGGGTAGTATATGGGGCTTTAGTGACAAAACGATGGCACTGTGATAGACTGCATCCAATTTATTGAGTAGGGTGTTGGAGGCTATTTTGTAAAGGACATCGCCGAAGTCCAGGATCGGTAGGATGGTCAGTTTTACGAGGGTATGTTTGGCAGCATGAGTGAAGGATGCTTTGTTGCGAAATAGGAAGCCAATTCTATATTTAACTTTGGATTGGAGATTTTTAATGTGAGTCTGGAAGGAGAGTTTACAGTCTAACCAGACACCTAGGTATTTGTAGTTGTCCACATATTCTAAGTCAGAACCGTCCAGAGTAGTGATGCTGGACGGGTGGGCAGGTGCAGGCAGCAATCGGTTGAAAAGCATGCATTTAGTTTTACTTGTATTTAAGAGCAGTTGGAGGCCACGGAAGGAGAGTTGAATGGCATTGAAGCTCGTCTGGAGTGTCTAAAGAAGGGCCAGAAGTATACAGAATGGTGTCGTCTGCGTAGAGGTGGATCAGAGACTCACCAGCAGCAAGAGCGACATCATTGATGTATACAGAGAAGAGAGTCGGCCCAAGCATTGAACCCTGTGGCACCCCCATAGAGACTGCCAGAGGCCCAGACAACAGGCCCTCAGATTTGACACACTGAACTCTATCAGAGAAGTAGTTGGTGAACCAGGCCAGGCAATCATTTGAGAAACCAAGGCTATCGAGTCTGCCGATGTGGTGATTGACAGACTTGAAAGCCTTGGCCAAGTCAATGAATACGGATGGCTGCACAGTATTGTTTGTTATCGATGGCTGTTAAGATATCGTTTAGGTCCTTGAGCGTGGCTGAGTGTCTCTGAGCGTCTTAGGGTTGAATTTGTGTTTTATAAAATGATCAACAGTGTGGAGATGTTTCAGGAGGGCTGTCTGTTTGCTGGAAAGGAGGGGTTGTATGTACAGTTGTAATGTGGTGCTGGAGGGTGGATTGTATTGTACTGTGTTGTTGTGTACAGTGTAATGTGATTGTGTGGAGGTTGTGGTGGTATGCAATACGATTTTAGGGGGGGGGGGGCGTTTGTGGTGTTGTTAATGTAATGTCTCTCTCTCTCGCTCTCTCTGTCTCTCTCTAGAGCTTGTTAATATTTCATCCCTCCTGAAAGATTCACATCCAGAGGCTCCCAGTTGGTTTTGCTGTTGTAAAACTTTACTGTGCTTTTCATAGTAACTTAAAAGACAGCTGTCTAATTTCCTTGTCTGTTTGGTCGTGATCCCAGAAGTCGTGATGTTATGTACGATCGTGTAGCAGATGCTTAGATTGCATGGAAAGACGTGCCGTTCTCTTTTTTTTCATGGAGTCAAATGGGCACTTGAGCTGAATGTAATATTCCATATCGTCATAATGTTAAGGTTCTCATTACCAGTGTTTCCACAAACAGACAGACAGAAAGAAAGACAAGGCAGGCAGACAGGCAGACAGAAAAACAGACAGATAGACCGGCAGACAGATAGACAGGCAGGCAGGCAGGCAAAAAGACAGGCAGTCACGCAGGCAGGCAGGCAGGCAGGCAGGCAGACAGACAGACAGACAGACAGACAGACAGACAGACAGACAGACAGACAGACAGACAGACAGACGGACAGACGGGCAGGCGGGCAGGCGGGCAGACAGACAAGAGTGCACCTCTATCCTCATCACTACACCCGTTCTGACTGGGTGACCGTTTGGGAATAATAGACAGATATGTAGACAGTTTGGGGAAAATACGTGTGTGTGTGTGTGTGTGTGTGTGTGTGTGTGTGTGTGTGTGTGTGTGTGTGTGTGTGTGTGTGTGTGTGTGTGTGTGTGTGTGTGCGTGCGTGCGTGCGTGCGTGCGTGCGTGCGTGCGTGCGTGCGTGCGTGTGTGTGAATGCGTGTGTGAACTTTATGCAAGGGTGTAACCAGATCCCACTCATAGATCCATACAATGAGCAGAAACATCCAATTTGTAAATACACTTGCCTCTGCAGTCTCTATGTCCCTTTGTGGAGTTGAGACACGATTGAGCCTAGATAAATCATCTCTATGTGTACCCATAGACACAACGACATGTGTCTAAAAGACGACAAGGCCAGTGAACATGTGCTGTCTGTTTGAATAACAGATACCACATTCAAGCGTTATTAGTTGCGAGGAGACTTAATCATATTCAGTTCGCCAAACCAAATACCCTGGTGGTGTATAAATCATAAGTGAGTCATGCAGTGTTTTTGGGAAGGAGAGGTAATTGGAAGACCTGCTAGCTCTATCTATATTAATTATTCAATATGTTCAGGGGGCTCCCATCCACTTACCAGGACTAGCCGTCAATAAAAAACGATAAGAAGAAGCCATGACGATTGGTGTTGGGTGGGTTCTAGAACTCTGTAGTGTCCTCCCACCACCCTAGGACTAACAATTATGTGTGGGAGAAAGAGAGAGAAAGGAGGGAGAGATTCAGGGGAGGAGAGCACAGGAAAAAATATATATATTGGGATTCCATTGTGCTGCAAACCAGCATGGTTTCCTCCATATTCTTGTATTGGCCAAATAGATCCTTCCATGTTGTCAAGTCAGGTTTGGCAATAAGCTGAAAAAGACATCTGGTACTGAACATACAGGTCATTAGACGTTAATAAATTGAACAAAAATATAAATGCAACATGTAAAGTGTTGTTCTCATGTTTCATGAGCTGAAATAAAAGACCCCAACATGTTCTATACACACAAAAAGCTTATTTCTCTCAAATGCTGTGCACACATTTGTTTACATCCCTGTTAGTGAGCATTTCTCCTTTGCCAAGATAAGCCATCCACCTGGCAGGTGTGGCATATCAAGAAAAAGATTAAACAGCATGATCATTACACAGTTGCACCTTGTGCTGGAGACAATAAAAGGTCACTCTAAAATGTGCAGTTTTGTTACACAACACAATGCCATAGATGTCTCAAGTTTTGAGGGAGCGTGCAATTGACATGCTGACGGCAGGAATGTCCACCAGAGCTGTTGCCAGAGAATGTAATGTTAATTTCTCTACCATAAGTCACCTCCAACATTGTTTTAAGGAATTTGGCAGTGCGTCCAACCGGCCTCGCAAGACCACGTGTATGGTGTAGTGTGGGCGAGCGGTTTGCTGATGTCAATGTTGTGAACAGAGTGTCCAATGGTGGCGGTATGGCTATGGTATGGGCAGGCATAAGCTACAGACAATGAACGCAATTGCAATTTGAATGCACAGAGATACCGTGATGAGTTCCTAAATCCCGTTGTCATGCCATTCATCCCCCACCACCATCCCCTCATGTTTAAGCATGACAATGTCCTGCCCATGTTGCAAGGATCTCTACACAATTCCTGGAAGCTGAAAATATCCCAGTTCTTCCATGGCCTGCATACTCACCAGACATGTCACCCATTGAGCATGTTTGGGATGCTTTGGATCAACGTGTGCAACAGCGTGTTCCAGTTCCCGACAATATCCAGCAACTTCACACAGCCATTGATGAGGAGTGGGACAACATTCCACAGGCCACAATTAACAGCCTGATCAACTCTATGAGAAGGAGATGTATCGCGCTGCGTGAGGCTGCATGAGGCTTCCTATTTGTTTAAGGTATCTGTGACCAACATATGCATATCTGTATTACCAGGCAGGTGAAATCCATAGATTAGGGCCTAATGAATGTATTCCAGTTGACTGAGGAGTATTTCTGTTTGTAATGAAGCCCTTTTGTGGTGAAAACTAATTCTGATTGGCTGGGCCTGGCTCCCCAGTGGGCCCATCCATGACTGCACCCCTGCCCAGTGATGTGTAATCCATAGATTAGGACATCATGAATTTATTTCAATTGACTGATTTCCTTATATGAACTGTAACTCAGTAAAATCTTAGAAATTGTTGCATGTTGTGTTTATATTTGTCACGTATAATGCTCATTATTATGCACACCTGTCACCATCGTTACGCGCATCAGCGCCTCATCAGACGCACATGGACTCAATCACCTGCCTGATAACACTCCCCTTGATTCTTTCCCGAGGCGTTATTGTTTCTGTTCCTTTGTTTCATGTCTTTGTTTCGCTACTTGTGTTTGTTGTGTTACTTATGATTAAAAGTCACTCCCTGAAGAATAACGCCTCATCAAACGGGAACATCAGGGAGTTTTTTTTTTTTTTTTTTTTGTGAGTGTACCCGTTAGGTACGGGTGCCACTACCGGAGCAACCTGGGATGCCTCAGCGGGCTCGTCAGGCTTCCATGCCTCAGTCGGTTTGTCAGGTTTACAAGACCCGGTTGTCCTGTCAAGTCTCCGTTGCCGAGTCTACTGAGGATGCCTCAGGCTCCCGAGCCTTAGCCGGCTCGTCAGGATCCGGCGCCATGGCCGGCTCGTCAGGCTCCCGCGCCTCAGACAGAAGCAACTGATCCGTTCCTGGTCCTCGGGACCGTCCCTCTGGTTGGCGTCCTGAGGCTGGAGCTGCGCTTCAGGGAGGGGGTAGTGTCATGTATACTCCTTCTCCGGTGCTCAAGGTCGTCAGGCTACTCACACCTGTCACCATCGTTACGCGCATCAGCTCCTCATCAGACTCACCTGGACTCAATCACCTTCCTGATTACCTTCCCTATATATGTCACGCTCTTTGATTCTTTCCTGAGGCGTAATTGGTTCTGTTCTGTTGTTTCTCGCAGAAATCAAGGTAAGACCCAGATGCAGACACGTCGAATTGACAATGGTTTAATATTCCAACAGGGGCAGGCAATAGACAGGTCAAGGCAGGCAGGGGTCAGTAAACCAGAGTTGTGGCAACAGTACCAGACAGCAGGCAGGCTCAGGGTCAGGGTAGGCAGAGGTCAACAATCCAGAGGTGAGGCAAAGTTACAGGTTGGCAGACGGGCTCAGAGTCAGAACAGGCAAGGGTCAAAACCAGGATGGGAAGAAAAAGAGAGACTTGGAAAAGCAGGAGCTGAGAACAAAAACGCTGGTTGACTTGACAAACAAGATGAACTGGCAACGGACAAAAAGAGAACACAGGTATAAATACACAGGGGATAATGGGGAAGATGGGCTACACCTGGAGGGGGGTGGAGACAATCACAAGGACTGGTGAAACAGATCAGGGTGTTACAGTTTCATGCCTGTACGCTACTCGTGTTTCTTGTTTTGTGCCTTGTGTTATTGAAAGTCACTCCCTGAACTTGCTTCCCGACTCCCAGCATACCTGTTACAATATTTTTGTTCAATATAAGTGGATGCATGTTTTATTCCCTGTGCCTGTTGTTCACATGCGTATCTGCCCTCCCATTGGCTACAATGTTTCCCCCTGATCCGTCTCCTCCTGCCTGCCTTCAGCCTTTGCAGACATTAATTCCCATTGTTAGACCGGTCAGTCCACTATCTTGTCATATATACAGTATATCACAAAAGTGAGTACACCCCTCACTTTTTTTGTAAATATTTGAGTATATCTTTTCATGTGACAACACAGAAGAAATGACACTTTGCTACAATGTAAAGTAGTGAGTGTACAGCTTGTATAACAGTGTAAATTTGCTGTCCCCTCAAAATAACTCAACACACAGCCATTAATGTCTAAACCGCTGGAAACAAAAGTGATTACACCCCTAAGTGAAAATGTCCAAATTGGGCCCAATTAGCCATTTTTCCTCCCTGGTGTCATGTGACTCGTTAGTGTTACAAGGTCTCAGGTGTGAATGGGGAGCAGGTGTGTTAAATTTGGTATCATCGCTCTCACACTCCCTCATACTGACTGGTCACTGGAAGTTCAACATGGCACTTCATGGCAAAGAACTCTCTGAGGATCTGAAAAAAATAATTGTTGCTCTACATAAAGATGGCCTGGGCTATAAGAAGATTGCCAAGACCCTGAAACTGAGCTGCAGCACAGTGGCCAAGACCATACAGCGGTTTAACTGGACAGGTTCCACTCAGAACAGGCCTCGCCATGGTCGACCAAAGAAGTTGAGTGCACGTGCTCAGCGTCATATCCAGAGGTTGTCTTTGGGAAATAGACGTATGAGTGCTGCCAGCATTGCTGCAGAGGTTGAAGGGGTGGGGAGTCAGCCGGTCAGTGCTCAGACCATACGCCGTACACTGCATCAAATTGGTCTGCATGGCTGTAGTCCCGGAAGGAAGCCTCTTCTAAAGATGATGCACAAGAAAGCCCGCAAACAGTTTGCTGAAGACAAGCAGACTAAGGACATGGATTACTGGAACCATGTCCTGTGGTCTGATGAGACCAAGATAAACGTATTTGGTTCAGATGGTGTCAAGCGTGTGTGGCGGCAACCAGGTGAGGACTACAAAGACAAGTGTCTTGCCTACAGTCAAGCATGGTGGTGGGAGTGTCATGGTCTAGGGCTGCATGAGTGCTGCCGGCACTGGGGAGCCGGCAGCACTCAGCTACAGTTCATTGAGGGAACCATGAATGCCAACATGTACTGTGACATACTGAAGCAGAGCATGATCCCCTCCCTTCGGAGACTGGGCCGCAGGGCAGTCTTCCAACATGATAACGACCCCAAACACACCTCCCAGACAACCACTGCCTTGCTAAAGAAGCTGAGGGTAAAGGTGATGGACTGGCCAAGCATATCTCCAGACCTAAACCCTATTGAGCATCTGTGGGGCATCCTCAAAATTAAGGTGGAGGAGTGCAAGGTCTCTAACATCCACCAGCTCCGTGATGTCGTCATGGAGGAATGGAAGAGGACTCCAGTGGCAACCTGTGAAGGTCTGGTGAACTCCATGCCCAAGAGGGTTAAGGCAGTGCTGGAAAATGATGGTGACCGCACAAAATATTGACACTTTGGGCCCAACTTGGACATTTTCACTTAGGGGTGTACTCACTTTTGTTGCCAGCGGTTTAGACATTAATGGCTGTTTGTTGAGTTATTTTGAGGGGACAGCAAATTTACACTGTTATACAAGCTGCACACTCACGACTTTACATTGTAGCAAAGTGTCATTTCTTCAGTGTTGTCACATGAAAAGATATACACAAATATTTACAAAAATGTGAAGGGTGTACTCACTTTTGTGATATACTGTACATCATCTTTGACTGACATAACAGACAAGAAAGGAGAAGACTTTAGACCGTTAAGATATTCCCAAGATGGTTTCCTTTCCATCCTTTGCCCATATATGCGCTAGTCCCACTTCCTCCTGCAGCCAGGAACCATTCAAAACTATGCAGCAGTCCCTGTCCATGGTGCTGAATTACCTGTTGTGTGTAGTTAAATCCTGCCTCCGAAATGTAATGCGTCTATCCACTTCCACTTCTGCTTTGACATTTAGCTGAATGATCCAATTGATTATTTTCCTTCAACCTTTTCTCTTGCCCTCTCTCCCCCCTCATTACAGTTGTTCACTCCCCCGTCTCTCTATCTATCTCTGTTTCTATATTCCAGCTGCTTAGACAGCTTCCTATCCTCTTTCAACCTGTCAAAATGTTTTCACACATCACCATCACATCAATGGAAGAGTCAAGCATCAGCCAAATACCTCCTCCAAAACATTCAACTCTAAACACAGTCACACATTATATAAATGATTGGTTGGGTAGACATGACTTCAAACCAATGCAAGGTCAAACTGCAAGCAGCCAGATCTCCTTTTCCACAAGGCGGAGTATATTATCATTCGTACAATACAATCTGTGTCTACTGTTTGACTGAAAAGGTTTCAGTAGGTGTCATTGCGTGGCCGTGATCTGGCAATCAGAAAGAAAGAAGATCACTTCTGGAGTGTCTGTCTGCCTCACAGAGCATCTGTTTTATCTCCTCACAGTGTTGTGTGTCACAGGAGGTTGGTGGAACCTTCATTGGGGTGGACATGCTTGTGGTAATGCCTGGAGCGGAATGGGTGGATTGGTATCAAATATATCAAACACATGGTTTCCTTGTGAGAGAGCACTTTTGATAACCATAACAAATATATTAGTCTGTCCAACAACTCTGATATTTTTTTGCCCTTCTATCAGTATTTATGTATGTTTGCTCACAGCATATAAGTGAGCAGCGAGCAGTCTGTCTCATTTACAGTAGGTAGTGAGTGGGATTAGTCACACAGCACCAGCCTCCTGGCAGGACAGTGGATGTTATCCATGCATTACTCATCAACAGTCAGCCTGTTCTCCCAACTCTCCCTCAATCTCCAGCCCTACCCCGACCAGCCCAGACCAGTTCAACCCAGCCCAGTTCTGCCCAGACCAGCCCTACCCAGACCAGCCCAGACCAGTTCAGCCCAGCCCAGACCAGCCCTACCCTGACCAGCCAAGCCCTGCCCAGACCAGTTCATCCCAGACCAGCACTACCCAGAACAGTATGTCAGGCCATTGTGTCATGTCTGATTGAGCCACCTACAGGGCCACTGGGGGGACCTCACCAATGGCCCCTGGGCCCTCTCAGAGTCCCTTCTCTGTCTCCCCACCCAACAACAGTGACAGAGCTAGAATGACGTGACCTTGAAGTTGGCCGACAAGTGGCGACTGATCAGAGTGCCCTACAATCAAAGTGCTCTCTCTTTAGACTGAGGAGAGAGTTGTCAGGAGACTAGTTTGACACGAGGTCGGTGGTAAATGGACTGTTCAATGCAGATAACTGGACTGTTCAATGCAGATAACTGGACTGTTCAATGCAGATAAATGGACTGTTCAATGCAGATAAATGGACTGTTCAATGCAGATAAATGGACTGTTCAATGCAGATAGATGGACTGTTCAATGCAGATAAATGGACTGTTCAATGCAGATAAATGGACTGTTCAATGCAGATAAATGGACTGTTCAATGCAGATAAATGGACTGTTCAATGCAGATAGATGGACTGTTCAATGCAGATAAATGGACTGTTCAATGCAGATAAATGGACTGTTCAATGCAGATAAATGGACTGTTCAATGCAGATAGATGGACTGTTCAATGCAGATAAATGGACTGTTCAATGCAGATAAATGGACTGTTCAATGCAGATAGATGGACTGTTCAATGCAGATAAATGGACTGTTCAATGCAGATAAATGTTCCACATACTGGTTATGACAAGTGATAGTAATTTGTAGGATTTTTCCAAAAGTCAAGCGTGAATATAGAACTTTACTTTTACTATTGATGTTGAAATAATTGAACAGTAAGTTGATGGACTTATTTTAAGTTGAAACGTGGGGAATAAAAAGGATATTTTACACAGTGATTTCACATTTCTCTCTACGTCCCTATCTCTCTCTAATTCACACTGTATTTAGCAGATGAGGTGGTTTGAGTGGTGCGGGTGTGTGCTGTATACATGCAGCAGAGGGCTGTTTGCAGCAGCAGGCGCTGCTCGGTGGCAGGTGCCCAGGGCGTAATGGAGAAGAGTACAGTAAGCATTATAATCCCTTGTACCCGCTCCTCTGACAGACGTACACACACACACACATACACAACCCCCTGACACACCAAAAACACCCACAGTCCTTGTCTCTCTCCAGAGGGTGTATTCATTCCGCAGATTCTGTTACAAAATGTTTTTTTAAACAGATGCAAATAGAACAAAATGGACCTACCTGAATTTGTCCAATAGAAACTCTTATTTTGTTCTGTTTGCTTCTGTTCGTGCCAGCCTGCTGGGCATAGCAGGGAGCAGACACTGAGCTTGGTGGTGCAAAAATGTTCTAACATCCTGAGACATTTTGTGATGTTGGGATTTCTAAGTGATTTAATACAAAATAGGCACATTTTGTAAGTGTTGATACTCTAAATTGATACTCACAAAGGTGTATGTGCCAGACCCAAACACACACACACTCCTCCTCTGTTCATCAGTGATGGAGGTACTGTAAAGTAACACATGAGAATGAATGGAGGAGCAGGCAGACAGACAGTGTGTGAAGACGATTCTGGTCCCCTCCAGGCTCGGTGGGGGTGACGCTGAAACCCTCTCTTATCTCTCTAGGCAGATAGAGAGGACAGGAGGGGGGCAAACGTGTCTCTCACACCCTCTCTGTATGCTGCTCTAGTCCAACAACAGCCAGTCACACCCCCGCTGTTCCAAAATAAGACAGCTCCACTGTCACTGACCACCAGAAATTAGTTCAGGATGATGTCATGAATGCAAGATTCAACAGCTTGCAAGAGATGTTGAATGTAACATATACCTCATTCTCTCTGTTTTGGACCTTCCCCCTCTGTCAGCTCTGTGAAGTATTACTGACAACCTCTATAAGTTGAGAATTGGGTCACTCCTCTTAGAGGTGACAGGGTGTGGAGGTCATTGTGAGCCCTGAGTGACACTCAACTCCGTGGAGTACTGTAAGTGCCCACATGGCCCATTGCTAATGGAGTCCGTCCCCTCAGACCTCTAACCCCCCCCAAACATACACACACATATGCATGTACACACATATACACACACGCACCCTGCCCTGGTTCAGACAGAGAGCCGACGTGTCTCCAAGCCCAGATGGGGACTAGCCAAGTGGCGGCATGGAAACAATCACCAGGACAATGCCAAGGGGATGAGGGCCCTTGTTATATTTTAATGGGATTGGGACAAAGGTCGGTGTGTTGTCTGTTATTATAATCTTCCCTGGCTTCCTGTGCAACAACTGACAAATCACTGATGCATAACTTCCCTTTGTCTATTCTTGAATTTGAACGTTTGAGACAGTTGTGTATTGATCCCTTGTTAGAGGCCCATTATAATATTTCATACAGGCCCATGTAGTTCCAATGAATTCAGCTCCCAATCTTTTCACTCCTTCCAAATGGTCATTAGGCAACAGCGCTGTTTGGTTTTTTGACTCTGCCTTTGCCCAGGCAGGCAAAGATTTACAGTGATTGCGCTCCTCGTCCAAACGAGTGGTAACTACAGATCTCCTGATCCAGCCGGCCTTCAAAGAGGGTTTAACCAGCCTGCCAATGTGTGTCTGTGTACAGAGAAACTTCTGAAGACAAGCACAGTGTTGAGCTGAGCGTCTCAGAGAGAGACAGCTCTTTTGGCTTGGCAGTTGCATTCCACTCTAGGAGGCACTCGATAGGCTTTTGAAACGTATTTTCCAACTCATCAAACTGTTTTTGTCTTAGGATTTGCTGTGCTATGCTGTATCGTACCTACCGTCTGTGTCATTCTCATCCTGCAGATCAAAGCATATGTTGATCCCACACAGCTGTATCTCTCTCCAGAGGAACCCTTCACTCCAGGAGTCTCTGTCTGGAGTGAGTGGGGGACTGGAGTGCTTGATAATTACAGCTTCACCTGGGATAATGATGGAGTGGAAGTCTTTAAATCCCCCATGATGCAGACAGGAGGTGCAAGTCGTAGTGAGATAAATGTCAAAAGTAGCCTGGCATCAACCAGATCGACCACGTGGTCGACCATCGTTAGCGCAGCTTAATAAAAATGTGGCTAAGAGCCAGGCTAAATCAGAGTTCCAACCCCTATCTTTGCGCCTTTACTAGGCCCCATAGGGTTCTCTTGAGTGGATGACACCACGTTCCACTCGTCGCAAAAATTCAAACAGCATTGCCAGATGCAGCCAAGGGCTTGTTCATTTGTGGATGCGAAAAAAAAAGAAAAGAAATCATGTATCTTTTTAAAAACCTCCATGCCAATCACATTTGCCCATCTGTAGTTGGCCCATTCTTTGGGAGAGAGCTATTTTCCCCCTCTGTTAAATGCCAGCCTCTCACGTGAGGTAATTTAAGTCTGCATCCTGCCAGTTAATTAAGCTGAGACCACTGCTTAGCTCTAACTGCGTTCCACACTCATCCTCTCTCACCTGGAGCCGGTTCAAGGCTAGCGGCACCGCACCGCTCAGGATACTGAAGAGCCACTCCCTGTTATCTCTCCACCCCTCAGTACTGTACTGTACGTCAAGGCTGCCACTTTCGAAAACACTAGACCCAGGTTCTCTTTCAAGCATTGAAAAACAATCTGAGGGCAAGATTTGTTGTGGTTGGTCTCGCAGTCATAGCAGCCATTTGTTGTGTCTGGAGGTCATGTTTTGTTTCTGAGAGAAAGAACTGCAGGTGTGGAGAAGTTCTACTTTCATTGGCTCCCAAAACGGTGTACTTCTTTTTATCACTACGGGAACAGAATAGCAAGTTACTATTTAAGCCTCTTTTCTGTGTAAATCTGTGCTGCTTCTGTAGCTTATTGACTGACCATGATTCCCCAGGTCATGCCAAGATGGACCATCACTCCCCAGTTAAGGCTAGAGCTTAAACATTTTTTGTGTGGACTGCAGAAAAACGTAGGGCTTAAATGATTCTTGTACAGTCTACAATAACAGAATTTAGGCAAAAAGACAGATATTTTCTGCATGCTAATGCAGTATTGTGCATAATAGCTGTTCCACACAATAGTAACACAGTTTCTCCTAACACCCTTACCTTGTGTGTCTAACCATTAAAACTGTGACGGTAAGCATGCTGCAGCAGGGGGCCGTTGAGAATATATTACAGGTCACTTCTTCATGGAAGGTCACTTCTTTCCTCAGTTCCAGGAGGACTCCATCAAGCATTGCTTTATATAATGAAGGTGAAATTCTTCCATGGGAAACATGCTGTGGCATCCGTCTCACGATCTCCTATCCTCCCCTATCCTTTTTTCCCCTCTCCTTTCGTCTCCTGTCCGTGTCATACATCTCTGACCCCAAACTGACCCCGGAGCCACTTTATGAAAGGCTTAAAAATGACTCAGGCTTACATTAGCTGTTTCAGCTACTTGTAACACAGGCTGGTCTGGCAAGGTCTCACTAGAGTGGGCGCTGATTGCCCCATGCTTTTAAGTGCAGTACAAGAGGATGGCATCTCAAACCAGTCACCTTGGTCTGGAATGGCCAGTGTCCATGGGGATATGTTTAAATGCCCACCCCTTTGCCCTAAACCTTTCCTCTCCATTGGCTGGTCTGTTGGAGTGACTGTCAACCTGGCTCTTCCCAGCCAATTGGAATGGCAGGTTATGTGAGTTAGAGAGGCTCTATGAGACCTAAACATCCTCAGAGGGAGGCATCCCTCTGCTGTCAAAGCCATTATAGCTCTCATCTGTATCAGTCAGCATCCTCACTTCACGCATCCATCCATCAGCTATTCATTGTGTAGCCTGCCGTACATCAGAGTCTCGCCTCAGTGCAACAGCATATACTGGAGCTCGCTAACCTCTCCCCCCAAAGCATTTGATGAGGAAATATGTGCTGGTTGTCTCTAGCACTGCTCAATATCGATTCAGACGTGTTACATTTATCATGATGTGTTGAGTCTCAGGGTAGTTGCTTTCCTCTCGAAACAGCCTCTTCTTATCTTTGGTGTTCTGTCTATCCCTCTAACTTGTAACAAAATAATTGCTACTCCTCTGTACCAAAGTTGCCACCTAAAGGCAGCTAGCTCCTACTTTACCACTTTGATTCTGGACATTCTGTTATTCTTTTGCTCTCTCACAACTGGTGGGTAGCAATTGAATCACCAAAGTATTGAGTTCCTGTAACACTCTTCCATCCGTTCCTCTCCACCGGTCCCGGTCCCCCCAGGACCTGTGTATCCTCCCCAGAGATCACACCCAATCAGATTGTGCTGTGCCTTCTCATCGTGACCCCGGGGATGTTGCCTTTCCTTTTATTTTCAAACTCATTTAGAGACACTTTGGTGTTTCCGTCCAATCCCCTACAAAACACTCTAACCATATCTCATTCCCTTCTACTAACAGAGAGTGACTATCTAATGACAGCACCTTCCTCTTTTTAATGTCCATCTTCCTTTGCGCCACCACAATTACTGTAAATCTTTAAGTGTAATTTAATTTGGACATTAACAGTGTCTACTTTGGCATTCCCCGTCGGTTTTCTATTGATTCCCGCTCAGCGCCTGGCAAGATGTCCCTGGATGCCACCGGCAGCCGGAACTGTCTGCCAATCTAATCGTGTGCAGGGACCCCATACCGATAAAAGCTGTGCCATTTTCCCAGCCAGAATTTCAGCCTTTTTTTCAGTCAGGCTCCATCGCCTTCTATAATTCTCTTCAAGCTCTCTTGTTACTATGTGTTATTTACTATGAAGCAGAGACTGAGATTCAGATTTTCCGCATGCATAGTATTCAGATCACATCACGATGTAAGTTGGGTTATTCGCCTCACCGACTTCATCACAAACTCCTCGTTTTGTTGCCCCTTGGAGTCACATTCTGTCCACGTTCCCTTCCTTACCCAGAATGCAGGGGGAGTTTTCCATTACCCCATTAAGCCTTGTTGGGGAGATAAGGTTCTCTCGTCTCCTCTCCTCTCCCTCAAGGAGGCCTGCTGTTGCCAGGAGAACATAAACACACGCGTTCGGCCTTCGCTGTCTGGTCCTTCTCGCCTCCCTGTCATCATGTGTGGTCTCCCAACCATTGAGATATTCTCCCCCTTTCCCTAGCACTGCTGTTTATCATCTTAGCGTCACTACTGCTGCTCCTGCTGCCTTGCTGCTGTTATAACATGTCTGTCTAACAAATAGGACCTGGCTAATCATTTAAACTGATTATCCACTGGCCGGCCAGGTGTTCTGCTAGGGCTATAATGTTTCATGCAAAGCGTAACACTGGAATTTGAGTACATGATCTGTCAAGGTATACAGTACAGTATGTCATCAGGAGATGCACAAATATCCATATTTCTCCAATATTTGTAGACAGGAGTTTGTCATTATGTACAGTATTTGCAATATAGTCATTAATTCAGATTTTTGTCGTATTCTTTACATATTAAACCGGGGGGTCTGCATAAATACTGTAGAGTTTAGGCCAGTTTCGCTGTTTGTTTGTTTGTCATTATTTTTATCTCGAATACTACTACTACCGAGTCATTTTAGTTATTTTCTTTTTCAGTCTGCATTTTAAATGGAGTACATTGAGATGTTGTGTTACTGATCTATCCACAATACCCAATAATGTCAAAGTGGACTTTGGTTTGTAGAACATTTCAGAAATGTATTAACAATTAAAAGCTGAAATGTCTTGAGTCAATAAGTATTCAACCCCTTTGTTATGGCAAGCTTACATACGTTCAGGAGTGAACATGCGCTTAACAAATCACAGGGTAAGTTGCATGGACTCATTATTTGTTTTCAATAATAGTGGCTAACATGATTTTTGAATAACTATCCCATCTCTGTACCCCACAAATACAATTATCTGTAAGGTCCCTCCATCTAGTAGTTAATTTCAAACACAGATTCAACCACAAAGACCAGGGAGGTTTTTTAATGCCTCACAAAGAAGGGCATCGATTGGTAGATGTGTAATATTTTTTTAATGCAAATGCTGAATATCCCTTTGAGCCTGGTAAAGTTATTCATTACACTTTGGATGGTATATCAATACACTCATTCACTACAAAGATACAGGCGTCCTTCCTAACTCAGTTGCCGGAGAGGAAGGAAACTGCTCAGGGAGTTCACCATGAGGCCAAGAGTGATTTTAAATTAGTTACATAGTTTAATGGTTGTGATAGGAGAAAACTGAGGATAGATCAACAACATTGTAGTTATTACTCCACAACACTAACCTAATTGACAGAGTGAAAAGAAGGAAGCTTGTACAGAATAAAAATATTGCAAAACATGCATCCTCTTTGCAACAAGGCACTAAAGTAATACTTTAAAAACATTTGCAAAGCTAAAAAGTTAACTTTTTGTTCTGAATACAAAGTGTTACGATTGTGGCAAATCCAATACTACCCATAACTGTCTCCATATTTTCAAGAATATTGGTTGCTGCATCATGTTATGGGTGTGCATGTCATCGGCAAAGATTAGGGAGTTTTTTTAGGATAAAAAGAAACGGAATACAGCATTAAGCACAGACAAAATCCTAGAGGATAGCCTGGTTCAGTCTGCTTTCCAACAGACACTGGGAGACAAATTCACCTTTCAGCAGGACAATAACCTATAAGAGACAGTCAAATCTACACCGGAGTTACTTCCCAAGACAACATTGAATGTTCCTGCGTGGCCTATTTACAGTTTTTACTTAAATTGGCTTGAAAATCAATGGCAAGACTTGATACTGGCTGTCTAGCAATGATTAACAATTAACTTGACAGAGCGTGAAGAATTTCTAAAAGAGCATTGGGCAAATAATCTGCAATCTTGGTGTGCAAAGGTCTTAGAGATTTACCCAAAAAGATTCACCGTTGTAATCACCACCAAAAGTGCTTCTACAAATTATTGACTTAGGGGTGTGAATACTTGTGTAAATTAGATATTTCTGTACTTCATTTTCAATACATTTGCAAACATTTCTAAAAACAATGAATGGAGCCCAATACAGGCAAATCCTTGAGTAGAACCTGCTTCAGAGTGCAAACGACCTCCAACAGGACAATGTCCCAAGCATACAGCCAAAGCAACGCTGTAATGGCTTCAGAACAAGAATGTGAAAGTCCTTGAGTGGCCCAGCCAAAGCCCGGGTTTGAATCCCATTGAAAGAATGAAAGATTGTTGTTGTAACATAACAAAAAGTTAACAAATATTTATTTTAATCAATGCAATGAATGTCGATAACAACCGAATAAACACATTTTTAATTACATACCTACAGTAGAAAAGAGGAGAATATATTATTTCTAATGATGTTCATTTTATTTCTTAACTCCTAATATTGAGCAAATTACACTCACTGGAACTAACCAATTACACACACTGTCACGCTTACTCGACGTCGCCGGTCTACTAACCACCAGTCCTGGTAACCCACATTACACACACCTGGCAACCATCCTTGCGCAAACCTGCTCCCCATCGTTACGCACACCTGGACTTCATCATCACCCTGATTCCTCTCCCTTTGTTTAGCCCTCAGTAGCATTAGTCTTCAGGCAGTATCGGTTTGTTTGCATTCAGCATGCTACTCCTGTTTTGATTACCGTCATGGTCATTATTATTAAACTCGCCTTCTGCACCTGCGTCCTAATTGCGTATACTTTAAACTCACGCACCCGTGATTAGGCTATCAGTGCGCTGGCCGCTGGTAAGTTTTCTTTACTATACAGCTGCTCTTAGCGAAAATGTGTTTGGTGTTACTTTTCTAGCTAATAGGTAGGCTATGTTAGAGTTTACACTTCCTCTTCCAATTATAATGTGGGGAGGAAGCTTGTCACAGTATTGCTGTGCCTTCAAATTGCCATCGATTAAATTGTGTTTGTTGTCTATAGCTTATACCATAACCCCATCGACACCATGGGATGTACGATGTTGACAGCAGCAAACCGCTCGCCAACACGATGCCATACACGTGGTCTGCAGTTGTGTGGCTCATTGGACATACTGCCAAATTCTCTAAAATGATGTTGAGGGGCAGCTTATTGTAGAGAAATTAATAAATTCTCTGGCAACAGATCTTGTAGACATTCCTGCAGTCAGCATGCCAATTGCATGCTCCCTCAACTTGAGACATCTGTGTGACAAAATGTTATATTTTAGAGTGGCCTTTTATTGTCCCCAGCACAAGGTGCAGCTGTGTAATGATCATGCTGCGTAATCAGCTTCGTGATATGCCATGGCTGTCAGGTGGATGGATTATCTTTGCAAAGGAGAAATGCTCACTAACAACGTTGTAAACAAACATTTTGGAGAAATAAGCTTTTTGTGCCAATGGAACATTTCTGGGATCTTTTATTTCAGCTCATGAAAGATGGGACCAACACTTTACATGTTATGTTTAATTTTATTCAGTGCAGTACGTCACTGACATTATGTATTTTTTTTTATCTCTGGTCTAGTGTCTGAGCTCAAAATTTCACAGTTGGTCTGGAGAGATTTGTCTCTATCTGCGGAGACCCAGACTTCTGCAAGAGGAGAGTAGGAGATGGACTGTCTGTAAGTGAGTGTTTTCCGTGCTTCGACAGGACTCTAAAGCTGTATCCTCGGTAGGCGGGCCAACGCTTTATCGGCTTCTCCAGGGGGGCCTGGGCATTCACTGTGCCACTCTGATTTAATTGTGCTTTCTGGATGACTGCTTTTTACCTTTGTCTTTCCCCAGCTCAGCACATCTCCATCACGATGAACTACTGGAGACAGGACAGGGGGAGAGTGAGAGACAGGCGGGATAGATATAGGGAGGTAGAGGGAGAAAGATAGGGTGGCTAGAAAAAGCTCTTTATTTACCTCTCTCAAAATGTCATTAAAAGCTCAACAAAAAAAAAAAGTCTGTTCCTTGAAGGGGAGCTTTGCTGCTTCCTAATTGTCCACTGTAGCTGCAAAATGTCCTGTCAGCAAGATGTGTTGTCCAGAGCCATTATCATTTCTTGGTCCTCTCTCTTTTCATTTTTTTTCAATACGTGGTCACAAATGACAGGAAGGTCACAAAAGATATATTTCTATCTACTTAGCTGGGAAACTGTAAGCCACTCCTTAACAGCCCTTTGGAAGAGGCACTGGGCAACTCAATTATAAGCATTGGTGAAAATGCCACAGCACTGGTGTCTTTGCATTAAATTGATTTGTTCAGACAATGCCATGTATCATCCATGAAGGAGAAATGTGTTGAAGATGAGCTGACTCAAAAGAGTGCCTCTTTCGTGAACAATCACTTTGTTTTTGTGAGTGACACATTCCAAAGGAAAATACATTTTGTGCACAAATTTGTTTGCATTCTCTTTTATCAAAATAAACCATCCACCTGACAGATATAGCTGATCATTGCACAGGTGATGATCATTACACAGGTGCACCTTGTGCTGGGGACAATAAAATGTCACTAATGTTTTAGAATGTTAATGCAGTCCACATGTCACAAGGATCTCTACACAATTCCTGTAAGCTGAAAATGTCCCAGTTCTTCCATGGCCTGCATACTCACCTGTAATGTCAACCATTTAGCGTGTTTGGGATCCTCTAGATCAGGGGTGTCAAACATACGGCCCGCGGGCCGGAACCGGCCCCCAAGGAGGTTCGATCAGGCCCGCAGGATAATTTGAAAGTGGAAAAAATGCATAAAAGACATGGAATTAATATTTTTTTTTTTTTTAAGACAAGCCGCATCACTGAGACAGACTGAAAACAGCAGACGGTATCAATGCGCCATCTGCTGCTTGTTACGACGTTGTTAAGATTGTTAATGTCTCTACCTCTCCACTACACCCTCATTAGCCAAAATGTCGTTATCCAAACGGAGAAAAGTAGATAAGGAGTGTAGAATTTTCAAAGAAAAATGGACCACGTCCTATTTATTTACAGAGATGCACGGAAAACCTTTGTGCTTGGTGTGTTTGCAACAAGTTTCGGTATTGAAGGAATATAATATTCGACGCCACTACGAGACTCATCACAGCGAAAAATATGACGGCTTGCAAGGACAACTGAGAAGAGATAAGATTAACGAATTGCTGGCGGGTCTGAGGAAACAGCAGTCAACTTTCATCCAGAGCCGAGAAGTCAGTGAAGCAGCGGTAAAAGCCAGCTACCTAATTGCTAGCGAAATAGCATTAGCATCGAAGCCGTATTCCGACGGTGACTTTGTTAAACGATGCATGATGAAGGCGGCTGAACTTGTATGTCCCGAGAAGCGACAAGCTTTTGCCAATATTAGCATGACGAGGAATACTATAGCAGAGAGGATTTCGAACTATCGGCAGATTTAGACAGTCAATTGAAACAGAGAGTCAAGTCATTTATTGCATTTTCCGTGGCAATTGACGAGAGCACTGACATCACAGACGTGGCCCAACTGGCCATATTTATTCGAGGAGTTGATGAGACATTGACTGTTACTGAAGAGTTTCTTGAGTTGGTGCCAATGATGGACACCACAACAGCCGAGGACATTTTCGGCTCTGTCCTTGCTGCATTGGACAGAGTTGGAGTGGACTGGTCCCGCTGTCAGCCTGGCTACAGACGGCGCGCCATCCATGGTCGGAAAGAAAGCAGGTGTCGCGACAAAGTTCAAAGACAAAGTACAAGCCCTTAATGGAGGAGATCGTTTCTGGACATTTCACTGTATTTTGCACCAGGAGGCATTGTGTTGCAAGTCGCTGAAAATGGACCACGTCATGGAGGTGGTTGTTCGCACTGTAAATTTCATCCGGTCCAGAGGTCTGAACCATCGTCAGTTTGACAAACTTCTCAGCGACAGCAACATTACCCACAGCCTGCCATACCACACTGAAGTGAGATGGTTAAGCCGAGGCGCTGTGCTGAGGCATTTCTTTGATCTACGAGAGGAAATCGGACAGTTCATGGAGAAAAAGGAAAACCGGTGTTGGAATTACAATCTCAGGAATGGCTACGGGACCTTGCATTCTTGGTTGATATTACTGAACACTTGAACAATCTGAACAAAATGTTGCAAGGCCGCAAAAAGTTGTCACACAGTTTTCTGACAACATACATGCATTTAAGTTGAAGCTGACTTTGTGGGAGATGCAACTGGCAACCCTGCTCATTTCCCTGTCTGAGAGATGTGTGTGACCAGACCTGATGCGGACATGAAACGGTACAAAGACAAAATTTCAGGACTACTGCGGGAGTTTGAGAAACGTTTTCAGGTATTTGGTGAACTTGAGACAGAATTTTCAGTTTTTCGCTCACCTTTCACAGTTAAAGCTTCTGATCTGCCGGTCGAAATTCAGCTAGAGATAATTGATTTGCAGTGTGATGCAGATTTGAAGGGCAAATTTGCCTCTGTAGGTCTGGACAGATTTTATCAGTATCTACTACCAGGGTACCCCAAATTAACAGCCCTGGCTGCTAAAATTTTGTGCATGTTTGGGACAACCTACCTTTGTGAACAAATTTTCTCAGTGATGAATATCAATAAAACAAAAATGCGTTCAAGGCTCACAAACAAGCACTTAAATGACATTCTGAAAGTGACAGCTAGTCAGGACATGACACCTGGTGTTGATGCACTTGTACAGGCCAAAAGATGCCAAGTTTCAGGTACAAATACAAGTCCAGACTAGACTAACACCTTTAAAATGCTGCCTTAGATACTGTTTGCATTGAAAGAATACAGCTCTGTGAAGATGAATCCTTACTGTGGTGATTTAAAAAATGTGCACTTTAATGTTAGTCAGCAGCTTCAAAACAAAAGTTGTGTGATGGAATTCTACTGTTCATACAACTCCATACATTTTCAGTATGTATTGTATGTGTATGTATGTTTCATGTATGAAGTTTACAGATTTACAGGACAGGCGAACACTTTCTTCATTACACATTTAAAATCACTCTCCTTAGTTTGTAAGGTGTACGCAGGGATTACATTTAGATTTTATATGCGTATGTGTAAGTGGTTTAAAAATTCCTTTCTTTAAAAGTCTCATTTAATCTTAAAGTGCATTACTATATTTTTCAGTACCAATTAAAGTTTTGTGCCTTTGTACAATCAGTGGGATCAGTTGCAATGCATATTTGTGAATGATAAAAGTAAATTGCACATTTGTCTAAGGAAATATGAGGTGTTTCATGAAATGTTTTGTAAAAGGATAGTTCATTAAATTTCAATATTTTCCTAATGTTCTTGTGCTTCTTTACACCAAAACAAAGGAAAGACATGATATTTTGGTTATTTATAGCAGAGTATGGTATAATTTTAATGGTCCGGCCCACTTGACATCTCCCTAGGCCGTATGTGGCCCACGATGCGAAATGAGTTTGACACCCCTGCTCTAGATCAACGTGTATGACAGCATGTTCCAGCTCTTGCTGGATGAAATTGTTCGTAGCTACTATCTTGTCTCATCGCTACAACTCCCGTACGGGCTCGGGAGAGACAAAGGTTGAAAGTCATGCATCCTTCGATACATAACCCAACCAAGCCGCACTGCTTCTTAACACAGCGCGCATCCAACCCGGAAGCCAGCCGCACCAATGTGTCGGAGGAAACACTGTGCACCTGGCAACCTTGGTTAGCGTGCACTGCGCCCGGCCCGCCACAGGAGTCGCTGGTGTGCGATGAGACCAGGATATCCCTACCGGCCAAGCCCTCCCTAACCCGGACGACGCTAGACCAATTGTGCGTCGCCCCACCGACCTCCCAGTCGCGGCCGGTTACGACAAAGCCTGGGCACGAACCCAGGGTCTCTGGTGGCACAGCTGGCGCTGCAGTACAGCGCCCTTAACCACTGCGCCACCCGGGAGGTCCCTCTGCAACTGTATCTTACAGAAGAAAAGAGCTTCTGGATATCAGTGCTGCGATCACTCACCTCGGATTAGACGAAGATTTCTTCAACAACAACAACAACAAGGAGGACTCACACGATATTCTCCAAACACCCCACAGGGCAGACATCCCAATTATTCACAAAAGGAAGCGACGAAGAGCCGGACCCGCAGAAGACAACTAGGAAAGCTGACGTTACCGTCAATATTACTCGCCAACGTGCAATCGTTGGACAATAAACTAGACGAGGTACAAATGACTATCCTACCAACGGGACATCAAAAACTGTAATATCCTATGCTTCATGGAATCGTGGCTGAATGACAACATGGATATTCAGCTAGCGGGATACACTCTGCACTGGAAGGATAGAACAGCACACTCTGGTAGACGAGGGGGGGCGGTCTGTGCATATTTGTAAACAACAGCTGGTGCACGAAATCTAAGGAAGTCTCTAGATTTTGCTCCCCTGAAGTAGAGCATATTGTGGTAAACTACAGGCCGCACTACTTCCCTAAAGAGTTCTCAGCTATACTTTTCGTGGCTGTTTATTTACCACCACAGACAGGTGCTGGCACTAAGACCGCAGGAAGCACCAGTGACTCGGTCTATTTAAAAAAAGGTCAGATGAAGCAGATGCTAAACTACAGGACTGCTTTGCTGTCACAGACTGGAACATGTTCCGGGATTATTCCGATGACATTGAGGAATACACCACATCATTCACTGGCTTTATCAATAAGTGCATTGAGGACGTAGTTCCTACAGTGACTGTATGTACATACCAGAAGCCATGGATTTACAGGCAACATTCACACTGAGCTAAAGGGTAGAGCTGCCACTGTCAAGGTGCGGGACTCTAACCCGGAAGCTTACAAGAAATCCCGCTATGCCCTGTGACAACCATAAAACGGGCCAAGCATCAATACAGGGCTAAGATTGAATCATACTATACCTGCTCCGACGCTCATCGGATGTGGCAGGGCTTGCAAACTATTACAGACGACAAAGGGAAGCACAGCCGCGAGCTGCCCAGTGACACGAGCCTATCAGACAAGCTACATCACTTCTATGCTTGCTTCGAGGCAAGCAACACTGAGGCATGCATGAGAGCATCAGCTGTTCCGGACGACTGTGTGATCACGCTCTCCATAGCCGATGTGAGTAAGACCTTTAAACAGGTCAACAAACACAAGGCTGCGGGGCCAGACGGATTACCAGGACGTGTGCTCCAGGCAATTTGCTGACAAACTGGCAGGTGTCTTCACAGACATTTTCAACATGTCCCTGATTGAGTCTGTAATACCAACATGCTTCAAGCAGACCACCATAGTCCCCGTAGCACTCACGTCCGTAGTCATGAAGTTCTTTGAAAGGCTGGTAATGGCTCACATCAACACCATTATCCCAGAAACCCTAGACCCACTCCAATTTGCAGATCAACAGATCTTCAGATGATGCCATCTCTATTGCACTCCACACTGCCCTTTCCCACCTGGACAAAATGAACACCTATGTGAGAATGCTATTCATTGACTACAGCTCAGCGTTCAACACAATAGTACCCTCAAAGCTCATCACCAAGCTAAGGATCCTGGGACTAAACACCTCCCTCTGTAACTGGATCCTGGACTTCCTGACAGGCCACCCCCAGGTGGTGAGGGTAGGTAGCAACACATCTGCCACACTGATCCTCAACACTGGAGCTCCTCAGGGGTGCGTGCTCAGTCCCCTCCTGTACTCCCTGTTGACCCAGGACTGCATGGCCAGGCATGACTCCAACATCATCATTAAGTTTGCTGACGACACAACAGTGGTAGGCCTGATCACTTACAATGACGAGACAGCCTATAGGGAGGATGTCAGAGACCTGCCTGGGTGGTGCCAGAATAACAACCTATCCCTCAATGTAACCAAGACTAAGATTTGGCATGGGTCCTGAGATCCTCAAAAGGTTCTACAGCAGCAACATCGAGAGCATCATGACCGGTTGCATCACTGCCTGGTACGGCAATTGCTCTGACCGCAAGGCACTTCAGAGGGTAGTGCGTACTTCCCATTACATTACTGGGGCAATGATGCCTGCCATCCAGGACCTCTACACCAGGCGGTGTCAGAGGAAGGCCCTAAAAATGGTCAAAGACCCCAGCCACCCCAGTCATAGACTGTTCTCTCTACTACCGCATGGCAAGCGGTACCGGAGTGCCAAGTCTAGGACAAAAAGGCTTCTCAACAGTTTTTACCCCCAAGCCATAAGACTCCTGAACAGGTAATCAAATGGTTACCAGGACTATTTGCATTGTGTGCCCCCGCCAACCACCCTCTTTTTACACTTCTGCTATTCTTTGTTCATCATATATGCATAGTCACTTTAACGATACCTACATGTACACACTACCTCAATAGGCCTGACTAACAGGTGTATGTATATAGCCTTGCTACTCTTTTTTTCAAATGTATTTTTACTGTTGTTTTATTTCTTTACTTACACACACACACACATATACACCTTTTTTTCTCACCATTGGTTAGAGCCTGTAAGTAAGCATTTCACTGTAAGGTCTACACTTGTTGTATTTGGCGCACGTGACAAATAAACTTTGATTTGATATCCAGCAACTTCACACAGCCATTGAAAAGGAGTGGGACAACATTCTACAGGACACAATCAACAGCCTAATCAACTCTAAGCGACGGAGAAGGCAAATGATGGTCACACCAGATACTGACTGTTTTTCTGATCCATGCCCCTACATTTTTGTATGGTGTCTGTGACCAACAGATGCATATCTATATTCCCAGTCATGTGGAATCCATTGATTACCTGAGGAATTTATTTAAATTTGACGTATTTCCTTATATGGACTGTAACTCAGTAAAATCTTAGACATTTTTGCATGTTGGGTTTACATTTTTGTTCAGTATAGTTACTATGTTACTATGTACTTGTCGTCTTATCTACTCTATTTAATTTGATTATTTAGACTTAGCCTGCAATTGCTCCTGAGACCGGCCTCTCATTATTATGGAAATTACCTTTTTCAGAGTAACTAATTTTGTTGTAAATAAATTGCACAGCATTTAGGAGAATAAATAATTTGCATAAGTACCAGAGTGCAGTATCTAGGATGGTGAGAGAGGTAGCATAATCTGCTGAGTTGGTTTAGAGAGACTTTTGCCTCTACTTGGGGCAATTTTCTGTCATCGCTCCCTTCAAAAACGTCACTGTTGTCATGGATCCGGCAAAGAACCCATCCACCTACCAGGGGACTCGATTGACTTCAGTTAAATGGATTCGTGTGAGTGTGCAAATGGCACGGCTGTGGAAATGATAAGGGATCATTTTAGATGTACCTCAGTGAGAATTACATATGTTACACACTGTCCAGATTCAAGGGATGGGGAAATGGTAACCTTATCCACTTGGACTTCAATATCCCCAGGAAGGATCATTTGCATAAATTCCATGTTCAAATTGGCTTGGATGTGTGTGAGTGTGCAAAGGACAGCCTGTGGTAACAATATATTTGGATAGTCTGTAAAGCATCAACAGATGGACTATCAGTAGCATTTCAACTTTCTACTAGCCCTAACCTTAAGCCTTATCCTAACGCCAAACTTGACCCTTATTCTAAACCTAACCCTAACCGTAACCTTAGCAAGCAGTTGCTTATCAACAGATAGTTTGTTTGACCATCGTTAGAGCATCTGCAAATGGACTATCCGGAATATACAATTAAAGTGTGACCCAGCCTACTCCTTTGATTAAATGGACCAAGTTGGTGTCTTTCCTGCGCTCTCTAATTGATGCAATGTAGAAAAGTGACTGGTTTCCTGTTAACAGTCTAAAACTTTCCTTTTTAAAAGTTCTCTCTTTAAAGACCACACTCATTATTGATCCATTTCTTCAGTGCAATATTATAATGGCTTTACATGGCAATTTGCCCTAAAAGTGATTGATTATCAATTAGCCAAAAGCCTGAATCTCAATAAGTAATGTTGTCCCAAAAGTACACAAATGGACAATACGTCTTAATACAAAACTAGCAGAGAGCACTCCGGCCAACCTCACTCATATTCATTCAAAGGAGCGCTCTCCATTTTTTTTCCCAGAGATGTCAAACGATCCATACTTGACATTTACAGTGCCATCAGATATTCAGGGAGCATGGTGCCACAAACCACTGAGACTGCATTGTAATCCGCACAGATAACCTTTTGTAATATCTGGCTAAATAAAATGGATGGAGGCATTCAGAGCCTGTGTGGGCTTATCTTGTCTACCCTGTCACAATCCAAGCACGTTGTGTGCATCATGTGTTAGCACATATTGTACACTCATACACTACGGTTACATTATAGGCCTGGTCTTCCAATTGACAAACACTTTAAAATTATTAGAGAGAAACTCTGAATTTCTTTTAAAATAATTGCACTTGGTACGTAGAACCGGGGTTACATCAGTAGCCTCCAGTAGCCGCTAGATGCGGTTGTAATAAACAGAGTGGTTTCTGTTGTCTTCCTACAAATCTAGCTATTGAACAATTTAGGCTATTTTAGACTACAAAATATTATAATCCCATCACTGACAGATAAGACTATCAAGAACATGCATGTGTCTCCTTTTACAATGCCCACAAGCTGAGCAGGACAGAGTAGACACTGTCAAAAGTACTGTAAGACTGATTTGTAATAGACTTTCAACGTCGTAGCCCCAATTAAAAAAGTAAACATTGGCCGTTGATTACATTGCCTTTTTTTACATGGTGGGGTCGCAAAAATGGGGTCAGGGGCCCAAAATGTTTGGGAACCCGTGCTCAGTCATATATCTGCGTTTGAATGGATAGAGGGGGAGACATTGAAGGATATGTCCCACTACAGTACACAGAGGCCCACTGGCTGTTTGTCTGTCTGTCCCTGTCAGTGTGTCTATCTGTACAGGAGAATAGTGCATCATAGGTCACTGTAGCTAAGTGCTGGTGGCTGAAACCCAATAATACCAGAACCTCTCATGGCTTTCGAGTGCCAGTGTGTATGTGTGATATGACCACAGAGACTACTGACAGTTTCCTGTTTAGAAACTCAATACACAGCTTTTTTTCCCAAGACTTCCAGTTAATTGTGTTCTCTGTCAGTCCAGTTTCCTCTTTCAACCCAACATACGCAGACTCACTCACTGATGTGATTTGTATTCCTGTATCGTCCACTAAGCGAGCGGTTAGTTAAAAGCGAGGTCTGAGCATACCGGTATAATGGCTTTAATCATCAGGTATTTAATCATCCTGAGCAAAAAAAGCCTGTCACATTTACCCACTCCCCAAGGCATTGATTGGCCCATACTCTACATACTAATCAGGTATGGGAGGGTGGGTGTGGGATGGATGTATTGTGGACATAATTGTAACAGACAGGTGGTGAGAAAGGGACTGCAGCCAGGCATGCAGTAAACACTCATTAACACATGTTATCATTGATCAGCGCCGGGGCAGGCGGAGCGCCGGGACACCTATCCCCCCACACAGCTGGGCCTCTGTCCGATGTGTCAGAGGAGCAGGCCTGCCAGATGTGTGGGATGATTCACTTCGAGACACACAGGTCCTCACCATTTTGATGCTGGGGGAAAAGGGTGTTAGCATGTAGAAAGAACATAACTGTATGACTGACAAAACTCTCTTAGTTTCTACTTTGTGGGATGTCTATATGAAGGCAGTGGTAATCAATGCAGGTTTTAAATTCATGTATATATGCGATGCAGGGTTTTTACACTTGACTTTTTACACTTCACTTCAGGCTTCTTTTCATTCAGAATGTTCAAATCGCTAGTCAGGAAAGTCTATATAGCCTTCTCCATCTTCTAGTGATCTATTGACTAGGACAGGTGCCTGTCAGTCACAAAGCGAGCGATGACAGGGAACACTGTTGGTTTGTCAGTCTGCTGTCTGCACACCTCTCTGTGTTATGTTTGTTTTCCCATGTAATGGAAGTGGTAACGATGGGTTGAAATCCAATTAATTATTGCACATTCATTTTATTTTACTTTGTGTTTTAACTTTCATATAGTCAGCCAGGAAGTCGGGGCACATAGGCTATTTACTGTGCTTTGATTGACAAATGAACAGCAAGTGTTCACTAGGTTATAAAAGGTTTCGAACTGACTGAATAAAGTTAATCTGTTATAGCCTATTCCATAAATCATACAACATATGTCCATGGTATCACATCGGGACAAGTTAACCAAAGATCTTATTTGTATTTTCCTAGAATTGGAAGCCCATGTCAAGACTTGGCAGTGACCGCTAAAGGGATTCATCAATGTAACCTAGTGATGGGTTGTTCGCGAACCAAAGCCTCTGTTTGAACAGATCTTTTAGGTGACTGTTGGGAACCGAATCTCCTCGGTGAGAGCCATTCATTTGTCTCCCTAATGTGCATACTGGTAGGCTACTGGTGCTTTTTGATTTATCTGCAGATGTATTATGAAAACATTCAATGAAGATGTTGAATCCTCACTGCAAGAACAATTGGTAGTGGAGAGAGAGCCTCATTCTGGTTCAAAATATATCAAATAAAAACAGATTGAAAGTTATAAAAGCTATGATACTATTAAATATATTGATATAGGCCCGTTGATTTGATTAGTGTCAAATTGAGTAGTCAACTGCTGCTTTTTGTGTAGCATTCTTTAATCACCTGTTTCATTCTTTAATCATATATGGTATAAAAGTGGGGGCGCACAATCTGGCGGTGGTCTGGGGGTCCTCCCCCTGAAAATGTTTGCATTTTGGAAAACATTTTCCTTCAATTCCATATTGTTTCTCAACATAGAATCCTTGTTTACTTGATAGAACACAACTTTATTTCTTAGGTTTTTGCCACATTAAACTAAATTGAAAGAGTTAACTTGCTGTTGTTTTTTGCCACAAATGTATTAAAAAAGTAGACTAGGCTCGTTTTTCTGACTAGATTACTAATCTACCGCCTTCCTTCAAAGTCTCATCCACATTGATTGAAGGGTCTGAATCCCTACCACCTCTGTGACTAAAACATCCTGCCCCCTCCTCTGACAATCCCAAACTGCAGTGATTGATTGACAGGCCAAAATGTTTATGGGACAATTCACCCAAATTACAAAATGGCATTAGTTTCCTTACCATTACAACCGGCTGTGATTGGGAGTCCCATGGGGTGGCACACAATTGGCCCAGCGTTGTCCGGGATTGGCCGGTGTAGGCCGTCATTGTAAATAAGAATTTGTTCTTAAGTGACTCTAAATAAAGGTTACATCGATACACACCCTTAAAGCCAATTTATGGTCTTCGCAGAAGTCAGAGCGGTCATACTTCTTGCACTTCAGGGAGCCGAGCAGAGTGGAGTGTATCATATGCATCCAATAAATAGTTCTGCACCACTTAAAACTACTCGTAGTGATTCAGGGCTAATCTCTGTAGCCAGCCAGCTAATTACGAGCAACTGGCTAAGTGAAAAGACAAGACCTTACCTCTTCTGAGACGTTAGAGTCAGTTTCACGGTACTTGACATAGGAGCTCAGCCAATATATAGTATGAAGTAAAAAGGCGGCACCGTTTTCCCACCTGCATCTCCACTTCAACCCTTTTTTCTTAAAAAAAAAAACTTTACTAGCTTGTCCCGCAACTGCCTCCACTTCTTTTGGCAAGCTTCTTCGTCCATAGATGCGATAAAGAGGTCAATGGAACTTTACCAAAACAATAGAAGTGCCATGGAAACACTTGGGGGAAAGATGCGGTGGAGGAAAGATCCCGAATCTCCTCATTTCCCCTCAGCAACATGATCCTACATTTAGGATACTGTTTATATGTGTATTTCACCCTATGTTGAGGTAAAAATCTGAGTTTGATGTTTGTATGGATGTCAACCCCATCATCAATCGACTGCATTACGGTTCAAAAAAGCTTTGACCTCCACCACTGATTTCTGCATCCTAGCCATTCTTCCAGCTTATACAAACAGGAGTTAGCATTTAGCAGTCACTTCCTCTAAACCTGAAAAGGGACCATTTCTAAATGTTATGCAGCGATAACAGCCAAATATATTTGGATTTGACAAATTTCCACTTAGATTTGTTGAATATGCGCCAATCCAGCGTCCTTCTATATCCCACAGTATGCATTCCATTGACCTCTTTTCCACATCCCTCCGATCTCTTTTTCTTCTTCATTTTTGTGTCTTTGAAATCTTTACATGAGGTATCTCTGCACAAGATTTTGTCAAAGTTATCAATGTTCGTTGTGAAGGAAGTTGTTTAATGTTAAAAAAGGTTATCTTACTTAGAAAATAGTCCTGATCATACAGGCCTGGGCCTAGACTAAACCCCCTGGCTGGCTACGTTTTATATAGGACCCCCTGGCTGGCTACGTTTTATATAGGACCCCCTGGCTGGCTACGTTTTATATAGGACCCCCTGGCTGGCTACGTTTTATATAGGACCCCCTGGCTGGCTACGATTTATATAGGACAGCCTGGCTGGCTACGTTTTATATAGGACCCCCTGGCTGGCTACGTTTTATATAGGACCACCTGGCTGGCTACGTTTTATATAGGACCCCCTGGCTGGCTATGTTTTATATAGGACCCCCTGGCTGGCTACGTTTTATATAGGACCACCTGGCTGGCTACGTTTTATATAGGACCCCCTGCCTGGCTACGTTTTATATACGGCTGGCTTCTCCATGTACTTAGGGAAAACACGGGTGAAATATGCAATGCAATTGTGCGCTGTCCAAAAGGCACTCGTTGTGGGCTAATATCAAATTGTGGCCACCCGAAGAGACGATAGTAATCTTCCCTTCAAATCCTGCGTCAAAGTCTTTGTCATCCCTTGCATTAATCATCCCTTGCATTAATCATCCCTTGCATTAATCATCCCTTGCGTCACCACCACAATTGACTTATTAAACAGTGTTTTAAGCACCCTGGCATGTAGCCAAACACTTAAAGCTGCTGTCAAGAACGACCAGCTACATATGTTGCAAGGTTCCATGTTTCTGTCAGAGGATTGGCGGTCAGATGATATTCATTAATTATCTGGGTGAAGATGTCACAATTAAATCTATGGGGTGTTCCTGGGAGTGCACTTTGAGCATTGAAGACCTTAGTATTGATCTGACAGCGTGTCCATCCAGATCAGCCCTTCACACGATAGAGCGATAGAGGCAGTGGTGAGGAGTGACCCTGGTGACTCGAACCAGATCTCTGGCAGCGAATGAAACAAATGAATGAAAGGATAAGGAAGATCGGTCGCACTTGCTAAAATGACTCAAGTAGACAGCTTCCTCTCTCTCTATTGTCCTGGGCCAGTTCACGTTTACCTATGCACGGGCCACTGTACTGTCAAAGCTCAAGGTGACTCTGGAGCAGTTGTTGGTGTGCGGGCGACTGTGTGACCCAGAGAGTGAGTGATGCCCATGTGCATCTGTCAGCAAGGCTAATGGAGGCTGCCACACTTGGCCACCCGCAGACTGACAGGTGCCAGACAGTGCCCACGTCAGCCGCCCAGGACAGCACCAGGGAAGCCAGCTCGCTTTACCTCGCTGAAGGATGTCACCAAGGGAGCCCCAGTGCTGAGCCTGGTATCTTCTATTATAATGCACTGTGACTCAGTGACTCACTGAAGAGAGGTCTGACTGCTTGAAAGCGTCAATCACCTGTGAATCTGCAGGCTGCCATAAGCCGACTTGTACAGTACTTTGTTGACAAAGCCTTTATGTACAGCAATAACTTCTTCAGCAGCGCGTGGGAGTGAGTGTGTTTGATGTCTTGATTTGCGAGGAGAACATCTTAAGATCTTGATAATCAGACGGTTGATGGTAAGAATAGCACTTGAGGTTCTCAAAAGCGAGTTAAGAGTCTGTCTCCACCGTGATTACATAATACAGCGTGACTCACCTCTATGAAAAGTCACATGGACTTGACTAAATTGCTTGTCACAAATTTCTCGAGTCCTAGGTGGCCATTTCAAAACCGTATTAGTCTCTATTTTGAGAACATTTTAAAACCTTTATATATCCCTGTACAACCATACTTCAAGAAGGTTTCCAGGTTTCCACAGACTGCACTAACAGCCTGACTCACCAGGATGGAAAGTCACAACTATTTGACAAAATTGCTTGTCACAACCAGACCCCTGATTCTTCCAATCCAGGGTGGCACATTTCGATTGTTTCCACATCCCTCCCAGTTTATGAGAAACAGCGGGGGCGGAGGGGAGGATTTGCATCCCTCTGAGATGTCACTGCATCTGGCCTTTCGTATCGGGTTCTCCTGAGAGACAGGTTGCTGACAGAATGGAACCACGGTGAGCTCATGTCTGTTTTAATTTAGTTTTAGCACGGTGGCCACCGGCTTGGCCGGACACCGGGTCAAGAATTGAGATGCTCCGAGTAAGCCACTTACGGAAAAACCACATGATTTCACTCCACTTAGGTCAGTAGTTTTGGCCATTCTAACTTTCAAACCGAACAGTAACTGGATGCTTTCTGCCAGCTTTATAAAGCAAGCCACGGCCACGTGACTCACTGTCTGTAGGAGTGATCCATTTTCGTGTACCTTATAAACTGGCCGGTCTGTGTAATGTGCTGGCTTAAGATCATAAGCATATTTGGGGGCATGGTATAAAATACGTTTTATTTGTGCCAACTGTCAGTGGAAATGTTGAACTAGTTTAAGTGGTTTATCATTATGTTGATGAAGGTTGAATACTTCTTTTGACACTGTCAGTTCTGAAATCTTTGTAAGAACCTGTAACAAGCAAGAGCTGTACTGTTAAGAGGTTACTGTGTATTGTGCGGTAGCTTAATTACAGCTGGTTCACAGAAGTGTAACTAGCTGAACGTCGGTTATTGTACATTTCACAGTCATTTACTGTAGCTAATCTATCACACCCACTGACCTGATGATGTGGCAGGGAAGTGAGTATTACAAAACATGGTGACTAGCAATAAATGAAATATCGCATGGCTCTGTGGCATCACATACACTTATGTCAGCCTTAACCAAGGCTAGAGAACTGACAGTGTACAAGCTTAGTATTTATGAACAGAATACAGCAGAGCACATTAACTGGGATGACATTCTCTCTCATGGGAGACCAAAAAGATCTAGCTGAAAGCCACGCCTGTAATATTCTGATAGGCTGCATCTGCTACAGTATGCTGCCAATTAGCAAGTTATGTTGCATGTTGTCAACAGAAGAGTTGGTGAAGGCACAATGGGTTTCTGGCATGTGTTGCTACTGGCAGCCAGTTTCCTGTAATTTATTGTGAATTTTACAATAAATTACTGTCAAATGGTCTCCAGTCAAGAAAAGTCAAATTCACAGCAACTTCTAGCAACGAGTTGCCATTAAATTACTGGAAAATTAACAATGAGCTCTTTACGTGCAGCTCATTAGTCAAAGGAGGTGATCAACTTGCATCAGCATAACATTTAAACACTTAAACTGCTACAATACTTCCACTGATTGTTGGCACAAATACACATATAATTGATCACCCCCCAAATATGCTAATGAGCCCCACTACATTGCCCCCAACTATCAAAGCCCAGTGATGATCGTACCTTATATTCAAAATATTTGGTGGAACAATGTCCCATTATACCTACAAGGAACCAAAAAATACCAATGTGAGTTCATATATGTACCTGTGAAGTGTACCTTTTTTATACCCCTGGGTAGCTTTTAGCACAGTGCAAGTCTGTAGCCATATCTCTTTAATACTCACAGACCTGGTGGTGTAGCAGGACATTTCAAGTTGCTAGCAAGCAAGAGGTTTTAAGTTCAAATCCCAGTTAAGGCTGAGTCTTGTGGTCACATTACAAAATAATACATGTTTTTTTTTACACTAATTGAAATCAGAATACAGCTAAAAATAACTTCAAGTTGGCAATATATGTATAGCCGATCTCCATTCTGTCCACAGACATGGTAGAGTAGCAGGAACTTCAGCTACCTAGCAACCAAGAGGTTGTTAGTTAAAATCCCAAGTATGGTTCAGTCCTAAGTAATCCAGAGGACTATGACCAAACATTCCTGAAACATTACTTGGGGATGTTCCTGGAACAATATAAAACCTGCAGGGGACCATGCCTAACGCTAATGCCATCTTAAATTCTCACAGATGAAATAGATGAGAGTTCCACACTGGAGCTGACAGACCTTTTGCTGCTGACAATAACAAGTTGGTAATGAAGCCACACTCTGGGATATGTTATTTAACAAAACCGTGATTTACCGGCTGTGGCAGAGGGCCAGGAAGAGATGGGACTAGTTCTCCAAGTCTCAGGACTCCATGTCCCCTTCTCCTGCCCAGTATAAAACACCTCTCGGCTGGGATGGCCATCCCCTGTTAATCACCCATCCAGATGAATAAGCTTTTATCGATCCCCTTCGTGGAGAGCTACATGATTCCACCGCCATTGAACCTCATAGTAAGTGATGGGAGTGAAATCAGGTTATGGTAATGAGATGAAATAACACATATTAAGAGTTCCACCAGAGGCTCAAGTGAGGGAGACCGTGTGTAGCAAAGTGCTGGTCCCTCGGCCATAGGAATCAGAGAAAGCTGCGATGGGAGGGGGGACATGCAGGAGCCAAAATGGGGCACAGGGAGTGTTTCTCAGAATCCTTACACCATACAAAGAGATAGTAATTGCCCAAGTCAAATTGCGCCTCTACGTCTAGGGATATAAAGGTCTTGCTAGCCTCCAGAATTAGTATTAGCATTCTAATAGCTTCTTTCTAATTGCTTTGGACTGCTGCTTTGTTCAAATATCAACCCATCTGCCCCTTTCCCCTCTTTGTTTGACAACACTAACCTCAGCCCTTAGTGATGACTAGCCTCACTGTAAAGCCAGAGTACCCTTTCCTATTGCAGTTTAGCACGTGATTATGTTTCCTTTCATCAAAGCCCAGGAACACTATGGCAACAGCCTCGTTAGGGCTAACGAGCTAATATAATTCACCCTCAATGAGAGCGGAGGAGGGCAAGGACCTTCAGGACCATGTGGTGGGATGGGCGGGTTGGATTGAATCGACTCAGCAGCCCTGAGCCTGTAGACCAGACCCAATATAGACAAGAAGACTGTATTAATGGGACAATTCCATTATTTTTTTCCTTTAATTGCTATTTTGGCCAATCACATCAGATCTTTTCACATCTGATTTTCTTCCCGAGCTGATCTGATTGGTCAAAAGGCCAATTAATGAAAAAAAGATCAGAATTGGGCTGCCAGTCTAAACGCAGCCAGTGTAGCTCAAATAGAGTAAATTAACTCACGCAGCTGAGCAGGCTGCAGCATTAGCACCTACTTTAGCTAACTGCGTCTGATTGTTACCGTGGCTGTGGATCCGTGATACCGTCTGCACTTTCAGAGGGCCCATGTCACATTGTGTCTTGTCTGGGCAGATCTCTGTGTACTGTGCAGCAACTGACAGACTCATATATAAGCAGTGCCTAAGACTGCTGAGCTAGATTCTACCTGCGTTGTCTGATGTTTGTGTTTCACTGTCATCAACAAATCATAAACATGACACAGTGTCCATGTTGTACTGTGTCGTGTCTTTGGCTATGTCGGATTAAGTGATATGACATGCTATTCTATAAAATAATTTATCCATAATTAATATTACGTGATTGAGCTAATCATGTTAATTACATTAACTAAAGAGTCGGGGCACCACAAAATAATATTTATAGAGCTGTTATCTTCTGAATAAACTCTTAAAGACCTAGTAATATTTTACATCAATAGCAGTCAATATTAATCGTCATCTTAATTCAGTCTCATCTGAAAGTTGTAAATTCTTGGTTATCTGCACGAACCCTGCACAAAAAAGTTGAATCAGCAATACAAAATTGGGTTTAATTATTAATTTACTAAATACCTAAATAATCACACAGAATTACACATACACATAATTAAATCATAACTTGATTACAAATTACATCATAAAGAAAAACATCCCTAGCGGGCGGAACAGATATGACAGCTGGTTACACAAAAGAAAAGGGCTGGGTTTGAGTGAAAGAGCGGGAAGACTGAGGAACAAAGGGTGAAGCTGTACTATCGTAAATACAGAATCTTATGCATTCTAAATTACCGCCCATTTGGAAAAGGAAAATGCAATAAATATTTACTCTGAGCTGCGCTTCGGTAGGTTGGTGGTAGATGGAAGGCCGTGTTGCCCAACTGAGTCCTTTGTCCTTTGAAGAGTGTCTCTGCTGGTAAATTGGATACGTTGTAGTAATGTCATTGTGTGGTAGACGTGATACTCTGTCTGTTCCTTCCTAACCTGCGTTTGCAGCTGCTGTTGCTAATGCAATGGTTAAGAGGTATCACTTCTGTCGTGAATAAGAGTTAAAAAGTTCATACCATTCACAACCAAAGCTCACGCTGATGTTGGCTTCGTTCTGTAGTTATTATCTGAACCATGCTGACATCGGACCGTCGTCCTCACATCCTCGGGAGCAGGAGGTTATATTGTCGTCAAGGCTTTATATAGGAAGGAGAGAGGATACACCTTATGACATCCAGTGGAACAGTGTTTGAAAAGTTTTATAGCCCATGTCCCTTCAGGTGTCAGGTGGTGATTGACTCCGGGCCACTGATTGAGCAGAGCCCTACCTTATGAAAACCCAAATCTTACATTTTAGAAGCTAAAACCACATTTCATCCCATCACAAATAATTTCATATTCAAACATTTAAATTGAACAACAATTCCATGGGAATCCGATAACTCTGATGTGTAGACTTTACACTGTAGAGTTTATGTCATCTTATCATTGATGAGAATGTCTCAGATGACAACCGAACTGACATCATATTCATTAAGTACCACTGCATATGTTCAATTGGTCGGATTACCAGAATATAGTTAATTTCCCCCCACCTTCTGATGTTCCCAGAATCTCTATGTTAACCGAAGGGGTTTGCAAATGTAACCTCAGTAGGATAGAGAGAGGAAAAAGGGGGAAAGATGTATTTATGACTGTCATAAACCTATCCCTGGGCCAATGTCATGACAACTATGGGTGTTTATGCATGTACTGTATATAAGTTAATAGCCTTCATGTTTGTGTGTGTTTGTGTGTGTGTGTGTTTGTATGTCAGCTTGTGTGTTCACACACCGCAGGCGCGTGAAACATGGCGAGTGTAAATGTCCACGCTCTGCACCACGGCGGTAATTCCCGTTGCTCGGTGACGGGAGCCAAACACGAAACAGTTGGAGGGTGTTCTCCATCCCAGTAGGGCTGTCATCAATTACATAAACAATGTACAGCAGTGACATCCCCGTCACAGGAATATACACACCCCATATGTATCTCCATAAACACTGATATATTCAGGCGAGTGTGCTCGCCTCTCCAGAACAGGCAGAACTAACAGAACTAACAGGCATATCCACCCATCAACACATGGCCCATGTCTTTGGACTGTATGTCAATTGTGTACATGCAGTACAGTTATAGAAAACATTCTTGGTGTTTTGTCATTATTACCACTGCTGCAATGGAGCTGTGGTTGCCCGCAGGCCGTATGACAGTACAGTGCCTTGCGAAAGTATTTGGCCCCCTTGTACTTTGCGACCTTTTGCCACATTTCAGGCTTCAAACATAAAGATATAAAACTGTATTTTTTTGTGAAGAATAAACAACAAGTGGGACACAATCATGAAGTGGAACGACATTTATTGGATATTTCAAACTTTTTTAACAAATCAAAAACTGAAAAATTGGCCGTGCAAAATTATTCAGCCCCTTTACTTTCAGTGCAGCAAACTCTCTCCAGAAGTTCAGTGAGGATCTCTGAATGATCCAATGTTGACCTAAATGACTAATGATGATAAATACAATCCACCTGTGTGTAATCAAGTCTCTGTATAAATGCACCTGCACTGTGATAGTCTCAGAGGTCCGTTAAAAGCGCAGAGAGCATCATGAAGAACAAGGAACACACCAGGCAGGTCCGAGATACTGTTGTGAAGAAGTTTAAAGCCGGATTTGGATACAAAACGATTTCCCAAGCTTTAAACATCCCAAGGAGCACTGTGCAAGCGATAATATTGAAATGGAAGGAGTATCAGACCACTGCAAATCTACCAAGACCTGGCCGTCCCTCTAAACTTTCAGCTCATACAAGGAGAAGACTGATCAGAGATGCAGCCAAGAGGCCCATGATCACTCTGGATGAACTGCAGAGATCTACAGCTGAGGTGGGAGACTCTGTCCATAGGACAACAATCCGTCGTATATTGCACAAATCTGGCCTTTATGGAAGAGTGGCAAGAAGAAAGCCATTTCTTAAAGATATCCATAAAAAGTGTCATTTAAAGTTTGCCACAAGCCTCCTGGGAGACACACCAAACATGTGGAAGAAGGTGCTCTGGTCAGATGAAACCAAAATTGAACTTTTTGGCAACAATGCAAAACGTTATGTTTGGCGTAAAAGCAACACAGCTCATCACCCTGAACACAGCATCCCCACTGTCAAACATGGTGGTGGCAGCATCATGGTTTGGGCCTGCTTTTCTTCAGCAGGGACAGGGAAGATGGTTAAAATTGATGGGAAGATGGATGGAGCCAAATACAGGACCATTCTGGAAGAAAACCTGATGGAGTCTGCAAAAGACCTGAGACTGGGAAGGAGATTTGTCTTCCAACAAGACAATGATCCAAAACATAAAGCAAAATCTACAATGGAATGGTTCAAAAATAAACATATCCAGGTGTTAGAATGGCCAAGTCAAAGTCCAGACCTGAATCCAATCGAGAATCTGTGGAAAGAACTGAAAACTGCTGTTCACAAATGCTCTCCATCCAACCTCACTGAGCTCGAGCTGTTTTGCAAGGAGGAATGGGAAAAAATGTCAGTCTCTCGATGTGCAAAACTGATAGAGACATACCCCAAGCGACTTACAGCTGTAATCGCAGCAAAAGGTGGCGCTACAAAGTATTAACTTAAGGGGGCTGAATAATCTTGCACGCCCAATTTTTCAGTTTTTGATTTGTTAAAAAGGTTTGAAATATCCAATAAATGTCGTTCCACTTCATGATTGTGTCCCACTTGTTTTTGATTCTTCACAAAAAAATACAGTTTTATATCTTTATGTTTGAAGCCTGAAATGTGGCAAAAGGTCGCAAAGTTCAATGGGGCCGAATACTTTCGCAAGGCACTGTATGTATCCGTTATGTATTATGTAACATTTTGAGTGTCCGTCTGAAGTTAATTGTTTGGACTTTGTCTCATTTGAACAGTCCTGCCAGCATAGACTAATAGAATAATAAACCTACCAAACTTAACACTACTTCTTCATTTAATTACACAAATTACAAATGTAGAATCTGGGAGTCTGATTAAAAAAGTAGTCATGAGGCTAGAGGTAGCTTTGCTCTGTGTGATTATATGGAGAGCTGCTGCAGGATACTCCTGTATGGAGAGCTGCTGCAGGATACTCCTGTATAGTGAGGTGTTGCAGGATACTCCTGTATAGCGAGGTGCTGCAGGATACTCCTGTATAGCGAGGTGCTGCAGGATACTCCTGTATAGCGAGGTGCTGCAGGATACTCCTGTATAGCGAGGTGCTGCAGGATACTCCTGTATAGCGAGGTGCTGCAGGATACTCCTGTATAGCGAGGTGCTGCAGGATACTCCTGTATAGCGAGGTGCTGCAGGATACTCCTGTATAGCGAGGTGCTGCAGGATACTCCTGTATAGCGAGGTGCTGCAGGATACTCCTGTATAGAGAGCTGCTGCAGGATACTCCTGTATAGCGAGGTGCTGCAGGATACTCCTGTATAGCGAGGTGCTGCAGGATACTCCTGTATAGCGAGGTGCTGCAGGATACTCCTGTATAGAGAGCTGCTGCAGGATACTCCTGTATAGAGAGCTGCTGCAGGATACTCCTGTATGGAGAGCTGCTGCAGGATACTCCTGTATGGAGAGCTACTGCAGGATACTCCTGTATAGCGAGATGCTGCAGGATACTCCTGTATAGAGAGCTGCTGCAGGATACTCCTGTATGGAGAGCTGCTGCAGGATACTCCTGTATGGAGAGCTGCTGCAGGATACTCCTGTATGGAGGCTGCTGCAGGATACTCCTGTATAGAGAGGTGCTGCAGGATACTCCTGTATAGCGAGGTGCTGCAGGATACTCCTGTATAGAGAGCTGCTGCAGGATACTCCTGTATAGAGAGCTGCTGCAGGATACTCCTGTATGGAGAGCTGCTGCAGGATACTCCTGTATGGAGAGCTACTGCAGGATACTCCTGTATAGCGAGGTGCTGCAGGATACTCCTGTATAGAGAGCTGCTGCAGGATACTCCTGTATGGAGAGCTGCTGCAGGATACTCCTGTGTGGAGAGCTGCTGCAGGATACTCCTGTATAGCGAGGTGTTGCAGGATACTCCTGTATAGCGAGGTGCTGCAGGATACTCCTGTATAGCGAGGTGCTGCAGGATACTCCTGTATAGAGAGCTGCTGCAGGATACTCCTGTATAGCGAGGTGCTGCAGATTACTCCTGTATAGAGAGCTGCTGCAGGATACTCCTGTATAGCGAGGTGTTGCAGGATACTCCTGTATAGCGAGGTGCTGCAGGATACTCCTGTATAGCGAGGTGCTGCAGGATACTCCTGTATAGAGAGCTGCTGCAGGATACTCCTGTATAGCGAGGTGCTGCAGATTACTCCTGTATAGAGAGCTGCTGCAGGATACTCCTGTATAGCGAGGTGCTGCAGGATACTCCTGTATAGCGAGGTGTTGCAGGATACTCCTGTATAGCGAGGTGTTGCAGGATACTCCTGTATAGCGAGGTGCTGCAGGATACTCCTGTATAGAGAGCTGCTGCAGGATACTCCTGTATAGCGAGGTGCTGCAGATTACTCCTGTATAGAGAGCTGCTGCAGGATGCTCCTGTATAGCGAGGTGCTGCAGGATACTCCTGTATAGAGAGCTGCTGCAGGATACTCCTGTATAGCGAGGTGTTGCAGGATACTCCTGTATAGCGAGGTGCTGCAGGATACTCCTGTATAGCGAGGTGCTGCAGGATACTCCTGTATAGCGAGGTGTTGCACGATACTCCTGTATAGCGAGGTGTTGCAGGATACTCCTGTATAGCGAGGTGCTGCAGGATACTCCTGTATAGCGAGGTGCTGCAGGATACTCCTGTATAGCGAGGTGCTGCAGGATACTACCGTATAGCGAGGTGCTGCAGGATACTACCGTATAGCGAGGTGCTGCAGGATACTACCGTATAGCGAGGTGTTGCAGGATACTCCTGTATAGCGAAGTGCTGCAGGATACTCCTGTATAGCGAGGTGTTGCAGGATAATCCTGTATAGCGAAGTGCTGCAGGATACTCCTGTATAGCGAGGTGTTGCAGGATACTCCTGTATAGCGAGGTGCTGCAGGATACTCCTGTATAGCGAGGTGTTGCAGGATACTCCTGTATAGCGAGGTGCTGCAGGATACTCCTGTATAGCGAGGTGTTGCAGGATACTCCTGTATAGCGAGGTGCTGCAGGATACTCCTGTATAGCGAGGTGCTGCAGGATACTACCGTATAGCGAGGTGCTGCAGGATACTCCTGTATAGCGAGGTGTTGCAGGATACTCCTGTATAGCGAGGTGCTGCAGGATACTACCGTATAGCGAGGTTCTGCACGATACTTAATGAAGGGATGCTCTGCAGCTCAGCGGTGCTCCCGAACCCTCTTGACTCACCAGGGAGAGCCTCTTCAGAAAACACATAATTGTCCCCCTAATATCCAAGCAAGGCCACATTGGAAAACAGTTTTTAATTGTCTGGCTAATTCATTGAGATACTGTTAAGCTGCAAGTTAAGCATTTTGGGAATAGATTTGAGCTCATTAATTTTAATGAGGCGAACAGCGTATTATCGGCGTTATGTGGCGGCGAATAAATCAATGCTCGGTAATCAGGTGCAACAAGGCAGTTATTTTTTTTCACCGTGCCTGTCGAAACAGAGGGGAGAGGAACCGCCATGATATCATAATCACTTGATTTAATTAAAGAGGAAAGTGGGCTTGCAGCAACACTCTCGCAATTAACTAAGCTCCGGATCCCGCTTAATGCATGCAGACAAGGCGACAAACGGCGGGTACTTTGTTGCCGTGGCAACGGTCCAAAAAAAGTCCACATCGAGGGCAGGGGAAGGATAAAAGGAGTCGAGTTTCGGGTTGGTAAGAATTGAAGATTTGAGTTTGGGTGCTGGTTCCCTGATTGTCACAACTTCTGTGTGGGTGTTTCGCTTCTGTAGACGACCCCTGTGCTCACCTATCATTTGTCATCAGGCTTTCTGTGATGGAGCACAGGTCCTGTCTGGCCTGCTGCCTCTGGGACTATGTACAA